>NW_015164665.1:1536373-1600237 GCF_001447785.1 Gekko japonicus | reverse complement strand
GGAAAAGTCAGAAAGATATGTTCCAGGGCTCCTCTCATAACTCTCTTGAGTCCGTATATTGTTTTTAAAGACTATGAGCCTACTGCAGGCTGCTTGTCCTGGAAGTCTGTTGCGCAACAAAACAGACCTATTCAATTTCCTGAGTCTTGGGAATGCACATTCCATATCGGATAAACTGTGCGTTTTAACAGACCAATGACTTCAAATATTTTCATCCCTGTCCCCCTTCTTGGTTCGATCCAGAGACTATGGTTAGGCAGACCATCCATAATCAAGACCATCCATGATCAGAAAAGGGATACTTGATGCTTTGTTGTTTATTTGCTCTCTGACATGCAACACCAGAAGGTTAAAGGCAATGTCAGTTTGAACCGCTGAACATCTCAAGGCCAAGTTGGGAGGGGGAGAATGAGTCAGGCACAACATGCCCACCCACTAGAGCAATCAGCTTCCCTAACACCTTTCTTGCTATAGAGTTTTCTGCCACATTTCTGTCCCATATCCTTCCCACTCAGCTGTCTCCACATCTCCTACCCTTGGTATTCAATACTGCAAAGTGTTTATTGAGGAGAACAAAACCCAAAGGATTTGGAAATCATCATAGATTTATTTTATATTTATTTATTTATACTTTCAATTTGTACCCCGCTCACCCCCGAAGGGCTCTGAGCAGCTTACACAGTGCATGGTGCAGAGACCTATGCAGAAACCCTAACTATGGCCACAGTACGTCTGGGGTGGGGGGAGCCGTACCAGGTACCTTCCCGGCTCCGATTGTTCATTTATCTGGCGAGTGGACGACTTCTTCCAGTTCTCTCCGGTGCAGCTTCCGCGGCCTCCGCTGTTCTTTCAGCTCTCTGGCAACTCCTCTCGGGGGCTGTTGGTTAAGGGCCCTGGTGCGCAGCTGTGGTGGGCATCACAACGTCCTTGCAGCTCCGGACATCCTCCTGCTGGCCACGTCATCAGCTGCCAAGCCAACCACCTCCTTGGGATGTCGCTGCCTCTCTTCATCTCCTCCGTGCTGACCGCCGCCCTGTTGCCACCACTTCTTGATTCCTCGCTCGGCTGGAGCCCAATTTCGAGGGAGGGGTACCCCCCTGTCCTCCTATGGACAGGTACCCATTTACCTAATTGCCCCGAGGGGCTTTCAGACTGCTGGGTTGGCAGGATAGATAGCTCATGAGTGATATTTCTGTTTCATGGGTTGGGACATAATGGAAGGGGCAACAGTATTATTAGGGCTTTTCTGCGTGCTCGACTTACTCCTGATTTTCATGGCAGTTGATCCACAAGCATTGGAATTGGCCTGAGCATGGTTTCCCCCCCCCCCCCATTTCTTCCCTTACTGTATTTTCACAGTTGTTGAGTAAGTTTGTTTTCTTTTACATGTGCCATAAATAATCAGGATTTTCAAGGGAGGTGCTGTCATCATTGGTGTTGTCATCAGTGGCATCACACCACCCTCCTTTTATTTTTGCACATCTATCAATATTAGGGGTCCATTATTTAAAGTCACTACAATACTGATATATCAGTATACCATTGTAAAGATAGATTCAGCAGGTTCTTTGAATTCTCAGCTTTTATCTAAAAACCAGTAAGTCTCCAGTGATGGAGATATAAGGGAAAAGGCACATCTCTGCTGGGAAGTAGCTTGAGAATTCAGAGAACCTACTGAGCCTATCATTACAACGGTATATCGATATAGCAATATTTTAGTGACTTTTAAAAAGAAAATAAAAAATGAAATCACTCATCTTTAGTGCAGGGAGGAATAGTATGATGATGACAGCAGTCCAGTCAGTAGGTTGGAGGTGGGTATGAGTGGGAGGGACAAAGAAAACTGACAAAACATTATGCACGAGAGAGGATAAAGGTGACTCAAAATTTGTTTCCAGAAAAAGATCAGGGTAAAAGTGGTCTCAAAATTAACAGGAAAAAACCAGGAAAAAACAAAAACAAACAAAAAAACCAAAACTAAAAGCATCAAAATGCATGCAGAAATCAGGGAATAAAGCAAATAGTATATGGCCAGAACCATGAAGAAAACTATTGGGAAAAGCCGTTAATTTGATGTGGCACCCCTAGCTTGCAACTTATCTGAGATGTGCATGCTTTACATGCTGAAGGTATCACGTTCAGTTCCTGACATCTCCAGTGAAAAGGAGCTCAGACAACAGAAGTTGGGAAAGACATTTGTCTGGCTGAAACCCTTGAGATCTGGTGACACTCACAGTAGACAATACTGAGTTAGAGGCACCAAAAGCCATTGCAAACTACTCAACAGTAAGACCTGACTTACAGTGAGCAGGAATAGAAAAATCTATTGATATAAGGTATGACAATCTCACGCTCTTCTCTCCCTTACACGTAGGATTTCCTCTTCTACTTTGTTGCTGAGCAACCCCTTTATCTATTTTCTTCTTATTTGTTTGTCTATGGCCATCCTATCCAGTCACTTTATGATAGATAGACAGATAGATGATAGATAGATACTGAACAGGGAACTGAGGGAGGAGACAAAATCAGCTTCTTATATTCTGCTTCTGAAATGGCACACAAGAGACTTTTGAATGTTCAAAATAAACAAAATGTTTTTGTACAGGATTAAGCCCCTCACGCCAGTCCAGGGATGAGAGGTAATCCTGTACGTTTACATTAAACAACAACCCAAGAGGTAGTATATACCCTCTCTGGTTTTCAGAACCATATGCCACCAGAACCTCTACATTAGTTCCCCCCCAACCTGAGTTTAGAGGTTCAAACTCTCAGTGGGTATCTGGAACTTAACACATTAGCAACTCAGTATAGAGATGCACACTTTTTACTCTCCAATAGTAGCGTATATGGTGAGCGTTTAGGCCACAAGATTTAGCCTTGGAATTCAGGTACAACATCAAAGACAATTTTAACAATCAGAGGAATCTTTATTTAGTACAGAGCTTAGCACAGACTACCAGAGTTTACCAAAATAACAAGCCTAAGGTGATTTGCCTTAATTACACAGTAAAAGATACATATTTACCAAGTTCAGGAATATCCAAACAGTCCAAGGTTTTTTGAAGGAAAAATCCATCTTTACTCAACCGTGTGGTCCAATTCACAAAACAGTTCTTTGTCCCTCACGAGACGGCATTTCTAGATGCCATAAAACAAGCAGAGAGAGCAGGAGCAGAGAGCAAGAGAGTCTCTCTCATTGGGATGAAACAATTATACCCCAATTCCAGTCACAAATTAGATGTGGCTATTAGCCAATTGCAAGTGGGCATGGGTGTGCCCAATTGTTGGTTGTCATGGCTACGTGTGGGGATAGGTTAGAAGTTTGGGAACTCCTCCTGCAGTCAGGTGACCCAACTTCCAGCTTCTCCATGATGTACATGACATGGCCCATGTAGCCTTAAAGCAGGCGCCTTGAAGTCTAGCTCTTCCACTTAGAGGTGTGAAAGAATGTGTGGTTATATGGCATGGCTATTGAGGTTGTTCAGACCATCTGGTCTGCCATGGACCATTTGGCCTGCACAGGAAACAGAGACGTAGAATGGCACACAAGAGGCTTTTGAACGTTCAAAATAAACAAAATGTTTTATTTAACTTGGAAGAGAAAAGGTCATGTGGAATCAGGTGTAGGATGTATAAAATGTATACATAATAAAACTGAGGTGACTTTGTATTCATAGAATCACAGAATCACAGAGTTGGAAGGGGCCATCTAGTCCAACCCCCTGCTCAATGCAGGATCAGCCTAGAGCATCCTTGACAAATGTTTGTCCAGCCGCTGCTTAAGACTGCCATTCACACAAACATCTGATAATTTGTTGCCAACAAGTAAGTGTTTCTGCTATTTAACAAGGTCTTTAAACTTTGAGAAGAGAGGTTTTCTTTTCAGTTTCTGCTTAAACACTGAAAAATAAATTTCTGAGTTTCACCAGCACGTGAAGTTTAGATGGCAGGAAAGTACAACCAAGTTCTCAAAATCCTTCTTTAAACAAATCAGGGATTAGTCCTCTTTTCTAGAAGCCTTTCCCCTTCTTAACTAGACATGGATCACTTCTCTTTACGAGAAGCTGTTTCCCTTTTTTGGCTTGAATGAGGATCCTCCCTGATCCACTCACTCGACTGTTTCCCAGTCCACATTCAGTGCTTAACTGTCTCTTCTTCAACTGTCAGTTTCCAGCAGTCACTCCTTGTCTGACTCTCTCAATGGAATTCCATTCAAACAGCCTGTTCTCAGGTTCTCAGACTCTGTTAGGCATTAACCCTTGATGGTCCATCACATAGGGTTTTAAGGCAGCTTCATATGTTCTTCATCTAGCACGTGCTACAACATTGTTGCCAAATTATTTATGCTTCATCCTGACTGCTTTTTGGTAGCATAGTATGGACGGTGTAAATCTTACAGAATTCCAAATAATTGTAGAAATGCATTTCCCAGCCAGAATATTGCAGATGTAATACTCAAGCATGGGTTGTTAATTGTTACAGCAATAGAATTTTACTTTACTAAATCATATTAGTGACAACTTTGTTTATGGAAGCAGTGCATTTGTCAAGTGTGGCTGCAGTCACACGCAACATTAGCCACGCAAGAGATATGGAAGACAGGCGGAGTTTCCGGGCGCGATCTCACCAGCACATCTGGGGAGCGTAGTGCTTCCGTGGCACAACCAAGGCTTCCTCCCGAAAACACGCAGCAAAAAACTAGTACCTCGGAGGTACTAGTTTCCGGAAACTGCGGGGCAAGGGCGGGCGTCTGATCGCGTTTCCGGTGGTATCCGGCGCCCACCCATGTCCCCTTGCGAAGAAGGTTCCCCCCCCCAAGTCTCCGTGGTTGCGCACACGCACCCAACGGAGCATGCACATTCGTAGTGTACACAAAAAAGAAACCCAGTTTGCCGCGCTGCGCGCTTCTTCGTTGCGCGCAGGCATGTGTTGTGATCAACGCCTCTCCGTAACCACGGAAGCTCCACGGTACCTCCACAGAACCTCCACAGGAGGTATGATCGCTTTACTGCGTGTTAGTTTGCCCCGGGGCAAACAGCCACGCTTCTCCCCCGCAGTTTCCTGCGCATGTGACCGGGGCCTGTGTTCACTTTCCACCACTATGTTACAAAAGTGAACTACATCAACTAACTTGCAAATGTTTTTGTCCCTTTTCTCTTTTCGATTAAAAAAAAATCACACTGAAATGTCAGGTCCTACCTGGTCCTCAAGCACCATGTCATGATTGCTGTTATTAGCAGTAATTTCAGCTGACTATCCATCAAACCTGCTGCAAAAGGTAAGCTGAGCTGCCACATGTCTGGCTTCTACTGGGCACTCAGAAGAACAATATTGAGATGCTTTTCACGGCTCTCATAGCTGGCCTATATTTTTCTCCTTCAGCAATGTCAGCATATATATGGAAAATCATGACTCAACACAGGAGCAAATTGGTGGCTTTACCAGCACAGGCCAGACATTCAAAAAATGGCTCCTTCCGATCAATAGATCTATCAAAAAAGGGGTCTCTTGAAGCTTCATTTAATTTCTTTGTTGTAAGAGATTTTGCAAGCTTAAGTGGTTTAAAAACTAAACTAAAAAAAGCAATGAGTCATCACATTGCCTTTCCAAGGAGATTCCCTGGTACAAGATGATGTAGATAGTTTTCATACCTTTTGTAAATCTCAAGGTCAAACTGTTGCAAAAGGCTTTGAAGTCAGATGGCTCTTACAATGACCAAGGCTGGGAAAAGCCATTGAAAGTTTGCAGTGACCTTCTCCAGAACATGCTGGCAATACTAGTAGCTGCCGTCTTAACGTTTGGGACAGTACTCTGTTTGTATTCATTTTAGTTGGTTATATGTTTCTATTTCTGTATTTATCTTTTAAATATATTGCAATTCATCCCATGCTTTTTGGAAAAGATAGCTAAATAAGGCATCTCTGCTCTAATGAACTTCTCTGAAATAGCCTCAATTGGTTTATTCCTATTAGTAATCCCTCATGGATCACTGCCTTGTCGTGGCGAGGGGGCTTGTGTAGTTCAGTGAAGCTGTGGGCTATGCCGTGAAGGGCCACCCAAGACGGACAGGCCACAGCAGAGAACTCAGACCAAGCGTGATCCACCTGGAGAAGGTAATGGCAACCCACTCCAGTATGTTTGCCAAGAAAACCCCATGGACGGTATCAAAAGGCTAAAAGATATGACGCCGGAAGATGAGCCCCTCAGGTCGGAAGGTGTCCAATATGCTACTGAGGAAGAGCAGAGGGCAAGTACAAGTAATTCCAGAAAGAGTGAAGCGGCTGGGCCAAAGCCGAAAGGACGCTCAGTTGTGGAGGTGTCTGATGGTGAAAGGAAAGTCCGATGCTGCAAAGAACAGTACTGCATAGGAACCTGGAATGTAAGATCTATGAATCAAGGCAAGCTTGACGTGGTCAAAAATGAAATGGCAAGACTGAACATCGATATCTTAGGAATCAGTGAACTAAAGTGGACAGGAATGGGCGAATTTAACTCAGAAGACCATTATATCTACTACTGTGGCCAAGAATCTCGTAGAAAAAATGGTGTGGCCTTTATAGTCAACAAGAGAGTACAAAAATCAGTATTGGGATACAATCTCAAAAATGACAGAATGATCTCGGTCCGATTCCAAGGCACACCATTCAACATCACAGTAATCCAAGTCTATGCCCCAACCACTGATGCAGAAGAGGCTGAAGTGGACCGGTTCTATGAAGACCTACAACACCTCCTAGAACTAACACCAAAAAATGATGTCCTCATCATCATAGGGGACTGGAATGCTAAAGTAGGAAGTCAAAAGGTAACTGGAATAACAGACAAGTTTGGCCTTGGAAAGCAAAATGAAGCAGGGCAAAGGTTAACAGAGTTTTGTCAAGAGAACACACTGGTCATAGCGAACACCCTTTTCCAACAACCTAAGAGGCGACTCTACACATGGACATCACCAGATGGGCAACACCGAAATCAGATTGACTATATAATTTGCAGTCAAAGATGGAGAAGCTCTATCCAGTCAGTAAAAACAAGACCTGGAGCTGACTGTGGTTCAGATCATGAGCTACTCATTGCAAAATTCAGACTTAAACTGAAGAAAATTGGGAAAACCACGAGGCCATTCAGGTTTGACCTAGATCGCATCCCTGATGAATATACAGTAGAGGTGAAGAATAGATTCAAGGGTCTGGATTTGATAGATAGAGTGCCTGAAGAACTATGGACAGAGGTTCGTGACATCGTACAGGAGGCAGCAATCACCACCATCCCAAAGAAAAAGAAATGTAAGAAAGCAAAGTGGCTTTCTGATGAGGCTTTACAAATAGCAGAGGAAAGAAGGAAAGCGAAAGGCAAAGGCGAAAAGGAAAGATTTACCCAACTGAACGCAGATTTCCAGAGAACAGCAAGGAGAGATAAGGAGGCCTTCCTGAATGAACAGTGCAAAGTAATAGAAGAAAACAATAGAATGGGAAGGACTAGAGATCTCTTCAAGAAAATTGGAGAAATCAAGGGAGCGTTCCATGCAAAGCTGGCCATGATAAAGGACAAAAACGGTAGGGACCTAACAGAAGCAGAAGAGATTAGGAAAAGATGGCAAGAATACACAGAAGAACTATACAAGAAAGACCTCAATGTCCTTGACAAACACGACGGTATAATCACTGACCTTGAGCCAGACATCCTGGAATGTGAAGTTAAATGGGCCTTAGAAAGCATTACTAACAACAAAGCTAGTGGAGGTGATGGTATTCCAGCTGAGCTATTCAAAGTCTTAGAAGATGATGCTGTTAAAGTTCTGCACTCCATTTGCCAGCAAATTTGGAAAACGCAACAGTGGCCACAGGATTGGAAAAGGTCAGTATACATTCCAATCCCAAAGAAGGGCAATGCCAAGGAATGTTCAAACTATCGCACAATTGCACTCATATCACACGCTAGCAAGGTCATGCTCAAGATCCTACAAGCTAGGCTTCAACAGTACGTGGATAGAGAACTGCCAGAAGTACAAGCTGGGTTTCGAAGAGGTAGAGGAACTAGAGATCAAATTTCCAACATTCGCTGGATTATGGAGAAAGCAAGAGAGTACCAGAAAAATATCTACTTCTGCTTCATTGACTATGCTAAAGCCTTTGACTGTGTGGATCACAACAAACTATGGCAGGTCCTTAAAGAGATGGGAGTACCAGACCACCTCACATGTCTCTTGAGAAACCTGTATAAGGGCCAAGAAGCGACAGTTAGAACCGGATATGGAACAACTGATTGGTTCAGCATAGGAAAAGGAGTACGACAAGGATGTATATTGTCGCCTTGCTTATTTAATATATATGCAGAGTACATCATGCGAAATGCTGGCCTGGATGAATCACAAGCGGGAATTAAGATTGCTGGGGAAAAGATCAACAACCTCAGATATGCAGACGATACCACTCTGATGGCAGAAAGTGAAGAGGACCTCAAGAGCCTCTTGCTCAGGGTAAAAGAGGAGAGCGCAAAAGTGGGCTTGAAGCTCAACATCAAAAAAACTAAGATCATGGCATCCGCCCCCATCACTCCTTGGCAAATAGAAGGGGAAGTCGTGGAAGTAGTGACAGACTTCACGTTCCTGGGATCCCAGATCACCGCAGACTGTGACAGCAGTCATGAAATTAAAAGACGCCTGCTCCTTGGGAGGAAAGCGATGGCGAACCTAAACAGCATGATAAAAAGTAGAGACATCACCCTGCCAACAAAAGTCCGCATGGTCAAAGCAATGGTATTCCCAGTAGTCATGTATGGCTGCGAGAGTTGGACTATAAGGAAGGCCGAGCGCAGAAGAATAGATTCTTTTGAACTATGGTGCTGGAGAAGACTCTTGAGAGTCCCTTGGACTGCAAGAAGAACAAATCAGTCAATCCTCAAAGAAATCAACCCTGACTGTTCCCTGGAAGGCCAGATAATGAAACTGAAGCTCAAATACTTTGGCCACCAAATGAGAAGGGAGCACTCACTGGAGAAGACCCTGATGCTGGGAAAGATTGAAGGTCAAAGAAGACGGGGACGGCAAAGGATGAGATGGTTAGACAGTGTCATCGATGCAACGAACATGAAGTTGAGCAAACTTCAGAGGATGGCGGAAGACCGGAAGGCCTGGAGGGAGCTGGTCCATGGGGTCGCAAAGAGTCGGACTCGACTGTGCGACTGAACAACAACAAATTAGTAATATAACACAATACTTTCTGATTCTTTGTTGTCTCAGTAAATGCAAGTTTAGGGTTCATTTAATTAGTACAGAAATCTAGCTGTGAGGCATGTGTGTGAGGTATATGTGTGAGATGGTATGTACCATTTGAACTTTTTTGAAAATTTGTAAGGCAACAGTTTTTATGACCAACAAAGCCACTTTTAGAACAATGGCTAGCCCCATTAGGACAGGGAACTGCGGTACCAGTGATGATTTCAAAGAAAGCTGTGTTTGCCCGTACTGGTTTTCCTGAAAATTTTTGATAAAATGACCCCTTCATTCTACCGGGGGATGAGAAATTTATCCAACTGGTTCAGGTGCAAACTCCATTCTATTCCTCCCCCAAATAAGGTCCTTCCACTAAGAGCTTATATAGACAGATATGCCAATTTAGACTTTCTGGAAATTAAACCATCTCCTTTTAACTCTTTAAATACTTGGTTTAGGAAAGAATAAATTCAAGTAGCCTATTGGAACAGCCACAAATAGATCGATGAAAAGTCAAACCAGTCATCCAAACATTGACTTCCCATTTGCAACTTGTAAACAGGATGTGAGTCAAACTGGTGGTTGTTTGACCATCCCTACTTTTACACTGCCAGAGACCCAAAAGTGACCTTTCCCCTGCTTCCCTGAAAACTGTCACACTCCAGAGAATCTCTAAAAAAGACATTATTCTGTTGTTTATGCACATCAGAACCTACCCCTTCTTTCTAGTTCCAGGAGGTGCCAAGGAGACCATGGTATACGTGAACTTTGGCTATGCTTAGAAAAAGCCCTTTTGCCTTGTTGCCTACTTAGCGTTTGCATGTCAATTGCCATTTTTCCAGCCACCCAGACTGAAAGCTAAACAGAGAAACTTCCTCTCCAGCTGTAACTTCTCAACTTGAGCAGAGTGCAAATTAAAATTGGTAATTGGCTCATATTAGTTGTGAATGATGGGAAGAGTCAAGGCTGTCCCCTTTTCCAGTATCTGCCAATCTCCTTTGCACCCTAATGGTCTAGAGAGAAAGCTAGAAGTGACCAATCAGGGCCCTTGGAACATTTGTAAGGGAAAGAATCCTTTAATGGAAGTTTGAGTCACATATATAGAGGTTCCTTAAGCAGTGTAGGGATCTTGCTTTGTCTCCAGTCATTTGAAGTGAAAGTGGTCTACTAGGGTGGCCTGGTGTGGCACACATTGGTAAATGGATTGCATATGTAGTCTTTCTGGATGATGGGAAAGCTAATCAGCAATTAGAAAGCTGTTGGGGCAGGTTTAGGTCTGTATTTTAAAGGCTCTAGTGGTTATCTGAAAGGTTAAGAAACTGGAGTGGAACTTGGCAGTTCCTGGCTAACTGTCCATTCTGCATACTTCAGTCTTTTAAAAAAATATATATACATGCACTTTTCGGTGGTATAAAGCTTGTCCTGAACACCCCCGGTTTACTCCCTTTCTGTAATAAATATTTCTTATTGTGTTCAGTCTCTATTCTCCTACTTGGTATTAAATGGGGGAGGGGAGGGGAGCTTATAACCAGGTTTACCAAGGTAGAGGAGAGGATACCTCAGGATCAGGATCACTATCACAATTTACATTGGGAATGGAAAACAGTAAATAATGCCAAGCACTGGCAGGCCAGTAAATGACTTCACTTTGGCTTCTTTCACAGGTGTGCTCGGTGTTGTGAAAAGCAGGTATGAGCAGATAATCCTCAATCCCCATATAATTACATGCTAGCACCATGAGGACAGTGGCACCAGAACTATTTTAGGGCCTGCTCCTGCCACCCTCAACTTTCACAGCATGCTTCTCTTTTCTTTGAACAGAACTCCTGCTTACATCCATACCAGGTATTTTCAGCACACCCAGGGAACAGACCCAGTAAGAATAAACAAACTTGGAAGCAAATGGGAAGAACACTTTCCTATACTACAAGTATCCCTGTTGGTCTCCCTATTTTTGGCACCTATTGCTGGTGAAACAGACAAAAAACAAAACCTATCCCAATTGTCTCCATATCTTGTTTTTTGGGAGGAAATGTTGGGAGATTAAAAAAAAAAGAATTCTTTGAGCATCCATGTACACTAGTATTCTGCTGATGTCAGGCTACTTACTCAGAACACCAACAATTAAACTCATCTTGTCTCTAGTGCATCTTCAGGTAAATGCAAGCACAGGATTCAAAATGCCAGGGTGCTTCCATTCCTTATGTCCATCTCTCCAGATAGAAAATGTTGCTTAGTGCTGCAGCCATTTTGTAAAATGCAACCAAATCTACTGTAAGATTAAACAACTATTTGAAATGGTTATTTAAAAAAAAGTAAAGAAAAAAAAATCTCATACTGGATAATGTCCCTGTTTTATTCTGTGAAATTTTGCCAGCTTGATATTAAGGCGCAAGTCTATGGGTTACTGCACAGTAGCTTTTAAGATCTGGCCTGTGAAGTAGAATATAAATGCCACACAATGAGATGCACAATATGCTTTTGTGGCATTCGAAGGAATGTATTCACAGGTAAGCCAAGAATATGCAAACAAATAAGGCAGAGAGCTGATGGGAAATGAATGTGGAGATCTCCACTGTGAAAACAAAGTTCAGCTTTATGTCAGGACTCTTTATAGTTTCTTTATCGGATGATGCTATATGCATGGATGGCCAGCTTTGAATTTTGATTTTCAGCAGTGTACATGATGTGTGTCTTTTCCCAGCATATAAATTGCTTCCTAGATTTTGGCAACAGGTTAGCAGATGCATGTATTACTGCAGAATTTGACAAATCCTAAATAATTACTGGCAACAAACAGATGAAAAAGCAAGTGGAATGCAATTTATTTTACAATTGTAGACTAGTTTCTGTTATTCATAATGACATATTCATAATGCCAGTTTTCCTCACAGGGCCCTGCTAGTTCATTTTTTTTCTGAACTATCCTTATAATGGGAAGATTCAATGTAAAGATTATACCACTCAGTATTCGGTATCCTCTAAACAGCTCCGAAGTGCAATTTATACGGTAAATATGAGAGAGATAGGCTAGTTGTCATACACGTATAAAGGGGTTCTACTTCACTGGCTCTGCCCTACTTTGAGCGCCTGTGGTGTATTAGTAATGTTATTCTCTCCCTAACCTTCAACAGATGGCACCGTTTTCTTCAGTCTTTCTAGCATGGCTAATAAGTTCTGGGTCTGAACAGCTTAGACCTCAGGCTACCAGTATGTTGGAATCAATTATGCAAAGCCAATTCATTTCAATACAAGGGAGTGAACGGCCTCTTTCATGGGACTGCATGTTTTAGAAATCATTACCGCTTCCTCACCCGTGCCCAGAGTTGCCCCTCTCCTGTTAAATACATTATCCTCTGCTCTAAGATGTATTGCTTCTCTTCGCAGCTTTATCAAATGCATGTTGCAGCCATTGCAGTTGATAAATGGCATGCATTTGCAGGATGAAGGCAAGTGGCAACGTGACTAGGGGCTAAATGCAATTCCCAGAGCAAACACATTTGGCCATGAGCAAATAGTTAGATTAAGGGGAAGGAAAATGGTTACTGCTGGCAAAGAACCAAATTGGATGACGAGTACTCCTGGCCAGAGAAAAAAATTCCAAAGTAGATGTACAAATGTACATATAAAAAAGAAGCCCACATGATTTCTTTAGGTGATGTCACATTACTTGGTCTGAGATCTCTGACCTATAGTTACCTCTGAGCCTTTTGTTGCTCTGAATTTATTCATTGTCATTTTTGGTGCTTGGGTGATATTCCAAGGCATTCTTTCTGAGCTCTCCATTTTACTGGCATAACATATAGTGCTTTCACTAATACAAAGAGTGCTATATCAAATTATGTACTCTGTATAGTCAAAGAAGTGAGAATGAGTTTTAGGGTGCAATCACATGCAGAATTAGCCGTGCCATAGGCGTGAATGCCAGGCAGATTTTAAGGGCGTGATCAGAAGTCAACATCTGCCAAGCGTCCTGCTCTTGTCGGCAACCCATTTTGCTCCACTGCAGAAGTGGAGTAAAAAGACACCGGGGAAAACCCAGTAGAAAATGGGTTTGCTACAGGCCAGGAATGGACTTTCCCCAGTGTGATCATACCAGCATGCTTCCATGGCATCTGGATGGTCTGATCGGGCCATCCTGACTCCATGTTGTTGTTTTTCCCCTATTTCGATATGTGCATCATGACACACTGCATAGGGAGCACTCGGTGCGGAGATGCAAATCACCGATTCCTCGTTGAAGTGCACCGGAAATACATGGCCAACCCCCTCCCCCAACTCACCCACGGTTGCGTCTGATCATGCAGTAGCAGGCCGCCCCCACAGCTCCCAGGGACTGTGTGATTGTGCAAAAGCGGGTTAAATTCCTGTGGAGCAAATAGCCTCGCTTCTCTCCCGCATTATCTTGCTCGTGTGAACACTGCCTTACACTTGCAAAGGCAATGGTATGTCAAAGAATGCTCTTCCAAAAACAGCTCCTGAGTGGCTGGTTAAAAACAACAACAGGGAAGCTCTAAGGAATAAGGAATAATGTGTGTCTAAATTTTTTGTAACACATACAGCTCATTTTTAAAAAGAAGTATGCATTGACCTGAACTTAGGAGTTTTGTGGTGACAAATCTACTCCCAGGGTAGGCTGCTAACCTCTTTGACCAGGACTATGCCCAAATGATATGATTACATTTGGAGCAGGAGTCAACGCTGGGTGATTCTGCATCTAGCATTTACTCCACATTTTCTCAACACTGAGGAAAAGGTACAGCTCAAAACTACACTTAAATACCCGGAGCAATGCTGTACTGACTGCAAAGTCACCCCTGAATGGCCATAAATCTGTGCAGAAGGTATCATAAAACTTGATGATCAAAGAAAGCGGCATGCAGTGTAGAGGGTACTATAATCTGATGATCAAAGAAAGTGACAGCAGCGTGCAATGCGGAGGGGAATTTTTGTTCTAAGTGGGTTCGGTATAACAATGGAGGGAAAAGCCAATGCAGAATTACGCATTGAGAGATTGCTGGGATATAAGAAAATTAGTGCAGCTGTGCATGTTGCATTGGTTTTGGAGGTGGGTAAGGGGTTTCTGTGGCTGAAGTTGCAAAAATTAGCACAAATTATCATGCATTCTAATGTTACTATGGTGCAGGACGTTATATTGCTGCTAGTCTTTGAGAACCAGAGGTCGTTTGGGGGGGAACGTGGGGGATCGCCGTTCCCCCGGGTGAGGTGCGGGAGGGCGGGGCCTGGAGCTCCCTGCTGGCACCCGCTGGAGGTCGTCACGGGCTGTGGGGAGGAGGCGGGGCGCGCTCCGTTGGGCGTGGACGAGCAGGTTTCCCAGCCTCCATCTCCCAGCTTCACCTTTCCCGTCGCGCTCGGTGTGGCGAGCAGGCGGCTGACTCTCTCTCTCTCTCGTGGAGTGGTTGAAGTGCTAGGCTAGGATCTCTCTCTCTCTCTCCCCCTCTCCGACCGTTTCCTCCACGCGCAAGTTTTTTGGGGGTGGCGGGGGGGTGGCTATCACTTTGGCTCCTCCCTGGGCAGCAGCAACAACTTCCTGGCATCTCCTTGTGGTGTGCTCTCCGCCGGCCGGGCTCGTCTGGCTTCCCTCCGTGCCGGCCGGCCACCGCCGGGCCGGTGCATGGATGCGCCATGGCCACCGCGACGCTGGCTTGCCGGGTTCAGTTCGTGGACGACACCGACCCCTTCAACAGCACCAACTTCCCTAAGTAGAATGCCGCTTCATGTGGCCTCCCCCCCACCTTAACCGTATCTCTGAGCCGCCTGTCACTTCAGACCCTTTTCTCTCTGCCTGGCTCACTCCCCGTATCAAGCGAGCTCTCCCTTCCTGGGCTGATAATGCATGCTCCCCTTGTCATTTGGCCCTCAGTCTTTCTGGGTATCTCCAGTGTGACCCAAAAGGTCTGCTTGGGGCCAGGTCCATAGCTGCCGTGGGGCTATTTGGGGTTCAGCCGCCTTACTTAGATGCTAAGCCCCACATGCTTTTCTGCCTGAAATTTTTTTTTTTAAAGTCAGTTTTTAGCATTTCTTTGAAGGTGCTCACTTCCTCCGTCCGCCCTCCCCAGCTTCCCCACCTTTTAAAAAAAACACCCACACCTCAGCCTGGAGAAACCCGGCCAGGTCTGCCCTCCGCTCTCAGCCCTCCCTGCCTTTCCCCACTTTTTAAAAACAACAATCTGGAAGTGGCAGCTCGACTCACTTGGCTGTATCCTTCTAGCCTTGCCCTGCGGTCTCTGCCTGGTCTGCCTGCAGGGGCTAGCCAGCTGCTCCTTTGGAGCTGGGGAAGCCATTCCCAAATGAGCATTGCCAACGCAGATATCAGAGGGTGAAAGAGGCTGGACCAGACAGAAATTTAGCCTTCTCATATACTGGGCAGTGGTTTTAATTCTACTGCATTGTTTGTAGGCCGTTGGTAGAAAAGAGGAAAGTAAAAAATATTTTAAAAACACCAACACTAAAGATCTGCTGGGTTCTTTTGAAGGACCTTCTCCAATGAAATGGTGGAATGTAAGGTTGCTAGGTCCCCATGTTGTGCTGGTGGGGGGATTTGGGGGGCATTCCAGGGGTGGGTGGGGTCACGTGAGGCACTGATGTCACCCAGAAGTGACATCAGTGTGTCCATGACGGGGTGCAATGCTCTGCTTTTGGGGCAAACTCTATGGTAAAAATGGCCTCAAACCATAGAGTGTTGCCCAAAAAGTACGCCACCTCCTGACATCTCTGACACACTGATGTCACTTCTGGGTGACGTCAGTGCATTGTGCAGTTTTGGGGGTGGGGAGATTTTCCTCTTGCCAGCCAGCTGGCAGGTGGCAGGCAGGAGCCCATGAAAGGGGGAGATCCCCTGCCTCCACCTTAGGAATGGGAACCCCAGTGATGTCAGGGTGTGTGGCCTTATGACACACTTCCGGTGATGTCAGGGGGTATGGCATATGCTAATGAGCTATGCTAATGAGTTCCCCTAGCTCTTTTTCTACGAAATGACCCCTGTTGATAACTATTAATGAAATGTGTATTCTGTACATGTGTGTACCTGTTTCTTGGTCTTCAGTGAGATGCCTGGAGTGGCTTTAAAGGACAGCTCTCTATTAAAATATCTGAATGATTATTCTTTAATGTTGATTTACAGGTTTACATGTATTACCTATGAATGTCACATATTGCAGGACCTTGCAGTGGCCTCACCGGTTTTATATGAACTGTAAAAAGAAGGAAGTAATTAATCAAACCCTTTCTCATGACAGGAATGGTATAGGGGAGTAAAATCTATATCGTTCTTCTCTCTACTGTACATTTATGAAGCAAAGAAAAATGTATGCTGATCTTTCACATTATCTCAAGTCATCCTTGTGGAGAAAATGGCTGCTAATCCATCAGCATTCAGATCACTCAAAATGAGTGATGCCTAAAAGTTATCCAGCAAGGAAGTATAAAAAGATCAAGCTGCATAAGCATTTTTAGCAATATAGTAGTGAAAAATCAGTGCAAGGTTGGGTTGTTGGGGAGAAAGGACCATGAGGCACCTTTCAAACTCTCTGGAAACTACCCAATGTTTTCTGATACATTTGGAAAATCCATAATATTGCCCAGTAAATACCATGCCAGACAACTGCCTAGAATCTAGGCTAGAGTTGCCAACCTCCAGGTGAGGGCTGGAGATCTGGAGAAAATGGTTGCTTTGGAGGGTGGAGTCTATGGCAGTACTCTGCTGAGGTCCCTCCCCAAACCCTGTCCTCTCCAGGTTCCACCCCCAAATTTTCAGGAATATCCTAACCTAATCTAGGCACTAGATTCTGAATCGAATGTTTGTGTTTTTATATCTCACAAGGCCTTAGGAGAGCAGGTTACAATAAATTGAAAGAGGTCATGGTACGTAACACCATTTTTAAAGTGCACTATCCTGATTTTGTTTTGTGTGTGTGGCTGGGGAGAAGCATTAATCTTTTTAGAGGCCTCAAAATGAAAGACCAACAAAAAAATTTGACTGTGTGTTAGCTTGCAAGGGCAAGACCACACACCTCCTGGGAACCTGGCCCTTATGATGTGTGAAACCTTTATTTGAAATCTGGGCCAAATGTAAAATTTAGGCTGAAAACTCTCACCCAAGCCAACCTTTTATAACAAGGCAGAAGCTGCATGAGCTTTAATGACTGTACACAAAACCTGTTTGTTCACTTTCTTTTTCTGCTGGGCTGCTGAGGCATTAGTTTTTCAGCACTTTCGGAACTAGTTCTTCCTCATCTCCCAACCTCCCTCTCTCTTTCAATTCAATCTCAAACTGCAACGATCATTAAAAACAATGAGTATGTCTGGCGCAAGTAAACGTGCCCAGACTATCAACGATTCATTAAGTACCTGGCACTGGATCCATAATATGGGATTCTGACACAGGGAAAAAAGCTTTAGCGCTCACTGAGAAGAACAAGCTTTTCATGCAAAAGCTTAAAAAGTCGCACCTTTGTCTGGGGGGGGGGGAGTCTTTTGAAGTGGTATTGACACTCTCGTCATTTGTATAAGCTAAGTCTTTCTATTTAGGATATCACCTTTTTGAAATCACAGATTAATTAACTCAACTTTAAGCTAATATGGTAATGATTTGTAGTGAGTGGCAGAAATTCCCCTGTAATTATGCATGAATTGATGTGTGATTTCCTAATGAGCTTAGCTGAAGAAATTGTCCTTTTGTGATAAACGCTTTATTTCGCTTTATTTCTTTAAATGCTAGTAACACATTTCTAATAAATTTAATCAAGATACTCTCACTTGTATAATGTTTGCAGCTATTAAGATGCACGCCTATATCTTGCCTTAAGCTGATTACAGGATGTGAAAGTTTAGTATTTCCAAGACAAGGCCGTAATAACTCATTATGTTATTTTCCCTCAGAACCATGAATTATTTCATTTTGCACTTCATTCAGTTCAGGGAAGATTTCATGCCTCATCAGAGGCTGGTTCTTCAGCAGTTTATATATTAAATTATGTGCTGTGGAGCCAGTTTTTTTCATTACCTTTTCAGCATGTAACCTTGTCCATTTAGAACATCAGGTGAGGCATACCGTATTGTGTGTCATCTTTAAAAAATGCTTTTCCCCTTTCATGAATGATTTCTCCACTTGACACCTACACTCATGACTAGCCACAAGCCTAAGAGACAGATGCCGATTTCATTGACTGTGCTGTATTCAGTGTGTAGGAAGAACTGCACTCTTTCTTGTCTTGGAGCCAAGAAGGCTGCCCAGTAATTTGCTTTTCAAGCTACTGTATGGGGCAGGGTTGGTTGGGGGGGTGAGAAGGTACTCCAGCTGTTTCCAGTCCTCCCTCCCTTCCTGCCAAAATCTTTATTCACAGAGTTCTTCAAAGTCTGAGGCAGAGAAAAGTTTTCCCTAGAATCCATTACCAGAGCTTTTTGAGCTAGAGATGCCAGGAACTGAAACTAGAATCTGTAGTGGATGCTCTGCTAAAGGGCTATGGTTCCTTCCCATTCAGTGCATAGTTGTAACTTTTCACAAGACTGATGTGAATTGCCTAATCTAGTCAAACCAGGCTCAATGAAGGAGAACTGTTGGACCTCTAAACTATACTTGTCTACAATACGTTGTCTCTTTTGGTCTCTCGGCATAATGCTTCTCTATATATCATTGTCAGATTCCTAAAGAGGACTTCAAAGATTACAAAATAATTAATTCTTCTATTGCTAAAGCTCATATTCATTTTTTAAAGTTTTAAAATACAATTTGTGGCATTTAAGTTAATAGAAAACTCTTGTGGCTTCTTCTTGCTCTGAACACGGATCAGCAGCAGCTCTGTGCACCCGACCTCTCCGCATGTTGATTTAATGCTCGGAGAGAGACAACTGGCACAAGTGCGGTGGCCTAAGCCCCACCTCTTCATGATCTCCAGGACATCTGCATGGTGCGAATGTGAAGAGGAGGTGTCTGCATATGTGCTTCCTCCCTGTAATTGTCTTCCAAGTGTCATTCACAGGGAGGAAGTGTATGCACAGGTATTTCCCCCATGCTTTCAAACCATGCAGATGATGTAGCATGGTGGAGTGCTGTTTTGTTTTCATAAGCAATAATGCTAGATATACTGCAATACAGACCAATAGCCGATATTTATTTGCACAGCAGCTTGCCCAAGTGGAAATGCAACTTAGGATACAGTACGTTTAACTTAGCACAAGCCACCAGCATGGTTGTTTCAATACATTTCTGCTTGCACAAGGGCTGGTAGGTATGAGAAATCTTCTGCTGGTTCCAACCCATGCCTAAAATCCTACCCACTAGTGCTGCACCATAGGATTAAGTTCAAGGATTGGAACTCCCGCGTGATCCAGATAGTTCCAAGGGCTGTTACATGTTCAACAGGGCACCTGACTCAGGGCCAGCTCTCCATGCTGCATAACACTTTGTGAAAGTCTCCAAATTTGGTTGTCCAAGGTCATTTGATGCTATTGGGGGGGGGGGGAGTCAGAAGTTCCATGGCATGAGTAGAGATTGTTATTTGGACCTCTGGACTGTGGTTGAACAGTGGGTACACTTGAATCTGAGGTGGGGCTAAAAATCAGGGTGTAAGGCTAGTCCTAGCTACAAATGTTTTCCTCTCACTAACATATGAGACCCATTTTGTGGCTTTGGAATACCTTGGGAAAGAATTTTATTCCTATACATTTTCACATTTAAAAAATGTCCTGAAAGTTTTGAAGTCTCGGAATAGTTAAACGAATGAGTGTTATATGAAACTAAGAGTATTTCTGGCTCTTCTAGAAATCTGTGCATAGTACTGTGAAAGAACTGGGCATTACAAGCTGGCAAATCTCTCAAAGGTAAGTACTTTTGACAATAAACATTTCTTATTTTAAAATACTTCATCTTGACATTTTGTGTTTGCAGTTTCTTAGCAACAGGTTTTTATCTTAGAAGAACTCTTGCTGTGTAAAAAAGGCTGCAGTCAGACTCCTTTACTAATCCTTAATTTTTTGGTAATACTTGAATATTTAACTCTGTGTGGGGCAGTCTTTGATGGCTGTTCAGAAGGTGCATCACAGAGTACACATTAACTCCATACACCAGCATCTGCATTGGCACTAACATCTGTTATGTTCTGGGCAAAATTGTCTTCCGCATAGCATACTCTTAGTTTCATTATCAGCCCTTGTGTCTATAACCAACTGGTAGTAATACTAATTAATAATTCAGAATAAGCATTTTACATTTTATGGATTTGATGCCACTATTGCATCTGCCTCTGAGGTTATGAAAGTAATGACTAAAGCGGATGCAAATTTAATTTCAAGTGTTACCCATACACACATACCAAAGAGAAAAGTCTCACCTAAATATATTACTGATAGAAAACTAGATATAGGAATAGTTTTTAAATGAATGCATCTTTAAAACTCTCTGCCAGTTTTAGAAACATAACTGTGCATTTGGCTTAAGTGTGGATATTTTATATGCAGCCAAAATCTTTCATATAAATTATTACTAATTATTATGCCCTTATCACTGGTATCTTGTATGTTTTAATTTTAAGAGGAACAGTGTTCTACACAATGCCTACTGTGGCTCTTATTAATGAACTGTTCACTTTCCAGCAGTGCATTAAGCCATGTGAATAACATCTGTCATGTGTTTGTACCTTTCTCTCATTCAGTGTTGCCGGAAAAAAGAGCATTTGATAAAGGTCCTTAATGAGATGAGAAAAATTTCTGTCTTGATATACATGAATTAGTGAAGTTATTGCTAGGTTATCTCCAATCACCCTATCAGTGCAATCCTAAACAGAATTACAGATTTAATAGGCTTAGAAGGGTGTTACTCTTCTTTGGGTTGCAATGTGAATTTGGAATGAAGCAGCCAAAAAGCATTTCCAGATTAAACAATGCAAACACTATATGCTTCGAATTTGCTGCATGGCACCTGTTACTATGATTAAGTAGTTTGAAGTATTGTGATGTGGTAACTATTCTTGTATTTAGATTATATTTGTGAAAAAGCTACAGCAATATTACGGGGGGAAGGAGGATTAAAAGCCCAAAAATAAATCAGTCCATCCAGTTTCCCACAGATATGCTCCCATTGTTCCCGATGATTTGTCTCTGAACACCTGGGCTTAGCCCTTGTCCATAGCCAAAATGAAGGAAAATATGTATATGTACACAGATCTGGATTGTAGCCATTCAGCTATGCCAGCAATCTCTTACATCAGACAAAATGGGATCTGAGTTGTGAAAACTTATGCCATAACAAATTCACTAGTTTTTACAATACTATAGGAGCCTTTGTTGTTTTGGCTGTAGTAGACTAACTCAACTACTCTTTTGAAATCAATCTCTTACAGTTGCTGAAATTCCAAATATTACAGATTTTTATGTTCAGAAAGTTATGTCTGGTGGTACTGATATGGAAACTCAGATCCAAGTTGCCACTCAGCTGTGTAGCTTACTCAATGACCCTGAGTCCACACTATATTTCAGCCTAGATCCAGTGGCATACCTATCCTATTTGGTGCCCAAGGCCCCCTCCTGTATTTTTTTTAACTATCAAGTCACAACTGATATATGACAGCCCTGTAGGGTTTTCAAGGCAGGAGATGTTCAAAGGTGGATTGCCATTGCCTGACTCCATCTTGGCCCGGCTTAACTTCTGAGATCTGGGGGTGGGGGCACAAAAAAATTAGGTGAAGGAAGACAGAAATGACTGAGAAACTTGTGGAAAAGAGGGAGAGAGAATATAAACATACAGTTTTATTATCCATATTATATTTAGCTGTAATGGTGTGCAATCAGTTTTCAAAAATGTGTCAAGGTATCACTGCATGACTTGGAAGAATGGATCACTTGGAGATCAGCTCATTAGTGACTATGACCACATCATTCTGTAGTCGAGAATGAAGATGGAAACTTTTTCAACTAATCATAATCACTTTACTCTCAAAGTCTGATGCCAGATTCTGAATTTTTGGAGGGACTAAGAACTCTTTAGTTGGAGCAGAGTCAACAGTCTCACCAAGGAGATCATTGACTCTTCTCCAGGAGATGATAATCTGAACTTTGAGAGTGTAACACTGGCTGCATTCAGACATTACATTTACCCAATATGCGTTTGAATTAGGTTTGCCAGGTCTCCCTGGCTACCGGTAGGGGATAGGGGGGTAGAGTTGCCAGCTCCAGATTGGGACACTACTGCAAATTTGAGGATGGAGCCTGGCAAGCACAAGGGCCTCAGTGGGGTACAATGCCAGTCTCCAAAGCATCCATTTTCTCCAGGGGAACTGATCTCTGTAGTCTGAAGATGAGCTGTAATTCCAGGGGATCCCCAGGTCCCACCTGGAGGTTGGCCTCCCTATTATGCATCTGGAATGTTGGCCCAGCTTGTGTACCTCCTTCACCCCTTCCTGCTTGGAACACAATGAAGGAATTCATTATTCATTAGAAATTAACACTGATTAATTGTGATGTATGAATGCTGTCCTGTGGGTTAATTAGAGTTAGTCCCCCCCCCCCCAAAAAAATAAATAAATTCTGGAATGAATTCTGGACAAGAATCATGTGGGGGGGGGGATGTAAAAACAAACCCTGGTTAATCAACAGACTTACATTCATACAGTGCCAGTAATGAGTTAGTTTCTAACCTGGATTCCTTTCTTTGGACTACATATGAAAAGAGAAGACCCACAGCATGTGTGCGACTTCTGGCAATAAACTGTGTTTGTGTATGTGTTGGTTTAGTGACTTGGCTTATAAGTAATGCTTACTATGAATTTCAATGTAGCCAATGACATAAAAAGAAATAAGAGCAGCTGAGATTTTTCGAACAGTCCTTAAGATAAGCACGAGAAGTTTAGAAAGAAATAACTTACAGTGAGTTAAAAGCAGAAGAAGCAACTAACAAAAGATTTAGCTCTATTATTCACCTTTACAATATGTCATCTTACCTGAGTTCCATTCTCCCCCCTTCCTGACAACAGGCACCTTGCCCACCTTGCAGAAAGAAGGGTGAGGACTCCACCCTCCCAAAAGATTTGAAACACACACACTCATGCAGACTTGGCAAGACAAAAGGAGGATCAGGTTTCACAGCATGAGAGGATCTCTTCTTGTCCAATAGCTGCCCTGAGGGAATCCTATGTACAGGTCCACCCATTCACATCTAAACAGGGTTTGCTTTATTATTATTTTTTAATGAAGCATGCGGATGAAGGGAAGAGAAGGCTGTGCCCTTCTGCACCTTATCTTGGCATGTGAAACATTTAATTATCTCCAGGATAGCTGCTGTACAGCAACAAAAGAAGCTGCTTATCAGATTTTGAAGCTAAATGCTGCTGAGCATGCTCACTTTAAACACAGTATCCCCAGTAGCTGTAAATGAAGTCCTTTGCCCTCTTCTTGCCCACAATTTGTGTGAAGAGAACCATACTACAGAAGATGTGGACAAAATAAGTCTAAATTAGAAGACAGGGGTTAGAGGAGGAGGAGGAGAAGAAGAGGAGGAGGAGGAGGAGGAGGAGGAGGAGGAGGAGGAGATTGGATTTATACCCCATCCTTCACTACCCAAGGGAGTCTCAGAGCGGCTTACAAACTCCTTCCCCTTCCCCTCCCCACAACAGACACCCTGTGAGATAGGTGGGGCTGAGAGAGCTCTGACTGAGAACTGCTCTTTTTCAAGAACAGCTGTGCCAGAACTATGGCTTGCCCAAGGTCAACCAGCAGGTGCAAGTGGAGGAGTGGGTAATCAAACCCGGTTCTCCCAGATTAGAGTCCGTGCACTTAACCACTACACCAAACTGGAAATGAGCATGCTAAAATGAGTGAAATTAGCACAGGGTTCATGGCATGTGAACAGACTTTACAGTCCTTCATTGTTTGTATTCAAAAGTACCCCCCCCCCAGCATACATGAGGATCCCAACAGCAGGGGGAAAATAGAGAGAGTGAAAAAAATGAATCTCTAAGAAATTCATCCTACTTTGAGTGTCTTTATGGGGGAGAAATAGAGTTAGGTGAGAATGTGTGTCCTACTGAAGCCAATGGAAACGACAACCACACTGATTAACAACCCTGAATTTATGCCATAATGATATTAATGAAAGAACCTGAACAAAGCAAACAAGATGGGCAGAACACAAACTCACAATTGACAAAAACTGGTTGTTAACATTTTTTCAATTTAACAAAGATTTGTAAATATGACCCAAGCAAATGTGAATACTAAAACTTTTATTTATTGATTTTACCAGGGTAAAAGATATGGCCAGGCAGGGTCAGAAGCTTCAAGGTCAACTGGTAAAGATGTGTGCTTCCATTACTAGATGTTACTATTCAGCACTGAACCCAAGAGCAATAAATCTTCAACATGCATATGTGCACACCAAGTAGAATCCCCCCATGTGATTTTGAGTAGGAAAAAATAGCTGGCATGACATCGGTTCTAGTTCTCCTTCTGTAATTAACCACATACATCCAGGACCCCATAGGATTATCTGGACCATTTAAGTGTGATATGTAATTGGGACCATTTAAGTGTGATATGTAATTGTCCCATGATGAATTGTAAGAAAAATGTAACACAGAACCCCGAATCATTTCCTAAAGTGTTGGAAATGTTCAGGGCAACTTGTCCTTGGAAAGCTCTTATCATTAAATAGGATGTAAACATCCATTCAACAGTATCATATTACTTCATGGGTGATTTACTAGTAGATAGTAAGTGTTTACTGAAATATATTTGCAGTTAATGGGAGTGTAAGGAAATATCTAAAAATCTGTCTTCTTAGTGGGTGCAATATTCCTCTAACTTATCCAAGTCTTTGTCTCATGCAACACCAAGCTTACTTAAAATTGTAAGTTTATTGAATTACTGGTCTGTTCATACAACTGAGATTAAGCATTCGACTATGAAATTTGCATGAAAAAAGCTTTTCCTCAGTAAGTGTTGAACCAGATCAGAAGTATATTTTCCACGTGTTCTTTATCCAGCATAAATAATGTCATGCTTGTGCCTAATGGCACCTGAAGGGGCAGGGGCACCTGTCACATTTCCCTTCTTGCTTACCCTCATCATTAGTTGCTGTGAGCCCTTTATTCCTCCTCTTTTATACAATGCTAATGAACACTTTTATACATAGCTAAGGCCCCATCACTCCTTGGCAAATAGAAGGGGAAGTCATGGAAGCAGTGACAGACTTCATGTTCCTGGGATCCAAGATCACTGTAGATGGTGACAGCAGCCATGAAATTAAAAGACGCCTGCTCCTTGGGAGGAAAGCGATGGCAAACCTAGATGGCATGTTAAAAAGTAGAGACATCACCATCCCAACAAAAGTCCGTATGGTCAAAGCAATGGTATTCTCAGTAGTACTGTATGGCTGTGAGACTGTAAGGAAGGCTGAGTGTCAAAGAATAGATTATTTGGAATTATGGTGCTGGAGAAGACTCTTGAGAGTCCCTTGGACTGCAAGGAGATCAAATCAGTCAATCCTAAAGGAAATCCACCTTGACTTTTCCCTGGAAGGCGAGATACTGAAGCTGAAGCTCAAATACTTTGGCCACCAAATGAGAAGGGAGCATTCAGTGGAGAAGACCCTGATGCTGGGAAAGACTGAAGGTAAAAGAAGAAGGGGATGGCAAAGGATAAGATGGGTATACAGAGTTATCGATGCAACAAACATGAAATTCAGCAAACTCCAGGGCACGATGGAAGACAGGAGGGCCTGGTGTGATGTGGTTCATGGGGTCGCAAAGAGTTGGACTCGACTGTGTGACTGAACAACAACAAGGAATCTGAGTCCTCAGCCCCTTCTCTAGGTTTGGAGCTTGTCTGTTGGCTCCACCCCAGGTAGGAAGCAGCACTGCCTGGAGGTGCCGCCTGCCGCCTGATCCTCTTCACCTTCATGCCCACCAGAGCTCCTTTCTTCCTTGGGCATCACCTCTGCTCCTTCCTTGAGCAAGCGTCCTGCAGGAAAGTCTCCCCTTGGTCTGCCCACTGCAGCCTCCTTTCCTTGCAGTCCTTCCTCCATTTTCCCAGCTGGGCCTCCAACCTGCAGAAGGGGAAGCCACCCTGCCCACTGCAGCTTCTCCCCATCCTCACAGTTTTAAACCTCAGCTGGGGCCTCCCACCTCACATATATAACTATTGATAGGAGAATAACAGGTCATGTTCTTTATAAGCATGATACTTTAAAGATAGGAGCTGCGGTGGCTCAAGTGGTTAAGATGCTGAACTGCAGGCTGTGGAAGGTCAGTAGTTCAGCAGTTCGAGACCCAGGTGCCGCATGATGGAATGAGCTCCCATCTCTAGTTCCAGCTCCTGCCAGCCTAGCAGTTCGAAAGCAAGAAATTGCAAGTAGATAAATAGGTACCACTTTGGTGGGAAGGTAACAGCATTCTGTGCGCCTTGGTGTTTAGTCATGCCGGCCACATGACCACGGAAATGTCTTCGGACAGCGCTGGCTCTTCGGCTTTGAAACGGAGATGAGCACCGCAACCCTAGAGTCGGATTCGACTGGCTTTCGAGCAAGGGAACCTTTACCTTTACTTTAAAGATATGCCTTCACAGTTAAAAAACCAGGGCCATTTTGAAATGCACCTGATCTGTAACTTCTGAGATATTTTATACATTTTTACTTATTCCTATATTTGCACACATCATTTCTCTCCATATGATTATGAGAGTTTCAAAATCAATTCAAAAGCTATACAGGGAATAACTTCCCAGTGTTCTGCAGAACTAGAAAGAATACCAAGTACAGGAGCTATTTTCCTGCGTTGCATAAGGCCCCCTGAGACTATCTCATTAATATTATAGAAGAAAGCAGTCTGAAAACAAAAACGCAGCCAGGAGTGAAGTTTCAGAATAAAGAGAAACTTATTTGTTGCTGAATTCATTTGGGCACAACGAAGGTTGATGCAGACTTAAAATTGTCAGTGGCTTCAAGGTTCTGAAACATAAAATATTCATAGTATATAATGTTGCATAATTTGTTTAGCATAATTATATTCGTTATTTTGTACAAAAATGTAACAAATGAAAAATAGTGATTTACTTAAAGCTAATTCTTGCTTTGATTATATTATATTGTGAAGCGTACAAATACATTCATACATCCCTTGAAGAGAACGGGCATGTGCAAAGCATAGGGCAGGTTAGGCCGCCCATTTTACCCAGCTGGGGCAGGGATTTACCCACCCTAGTCCCGATTTCCCACCATCTAGGATTACCCACCCTAGTCCCGATTTCCCACCATCCCACCAGCAGGAGATAAAATGACCTCCATATAGTGATACTCTAGGCATTTCCCCTAGTCTCTATAGCAAAGACCATAGAAACAAGGGGAGGTAGCCTAGAGTGTCACCTGGAAGTGAAATCACATCAACCCCAAACTCAGCTCTCCCAAGGCACAGCCCCCAAGTCTCCCAGAATTTGTTGAGGCAGCATTGGGAAACCTAAATGAAGTGTGATCAGTGGTAGAGCATGAGCTTGCATACAGATGTCCCAGGTTCAATGCAGATTCAGATAAAGGTTTTCTGATAGGGATGTGTAGCTTGAAAATAATCAGTAATTTTCAGATCTGGAGCCAAAACATATCAGGGAGCCAAAAAATATCAGTATTCCCAGTCCCCCAGATTCCAAATAGCAGTTTGGTATTCAGATACTCTCCCCCCCCCCAAATTCTGATATTATTTGGCTCCCTGGAGTACTGGAGGGGCTGTTTGGTGTAGTGGTTAAGAGCACAGACTCTAATCTGGGAGAACCAGTTTTGATTCCCCACTCCTCCACATGCAGCTGCTGGTGTGACCTTGGGTCAGTCACAAGTTCTCTCAGTGCTGTTCTCTCAAGAGCAGTCCTTGAAAGAGCTCTCTCAGCCCCACCTACCTCACAGGGTGTCTGTTGTGGAGAAAGGAAGGGAAAGGAGATTGTAAACTGCTCTGAGACACTGAGTGAAGGGCGAGGTATGAATTCAGTCTCTTTTTCTTTTCTTTTCTCTCTTCTGTTTGTCAAGCAAATTGAACTGTAATTCCAGCAGAGCTGCTGGTGTCTGTCCTTTAAAGAGCCCTCAAATTTCAATGGAGTGGGACTAAGAGGTCCAATTCTATGGCCCCCTGAACAACATGTCCCCAGCCGTTATTATTGTTTGCTATTGATGGCGGGGGGGGGGGAGTTCTATGCTTTCTCCAGAGCAAAGAATAGTCAAAGACACAATAGCAAGCAAAGCAACCCTTGACCAAAAGCCTCTCAAAGCAGACACAACCAACAAAATCAAAGAACCAATGCAGAACCAGGGAATCCCAGCAGAACCCAGAGACTATGTGGCAAGCTTAACACAACAAATGTACAATCCAAGAATCCAACCAATGTCAAACCAGAGAATTTTCCAAACAGGATAGGACCACTGAACAAACCCAACAAATAATAAAATCAGATAATCTGAGCCATTATACAACCAGAGAATCAAAGGCAATGTCAAACCCAAGAATCCAACACAAAAAGCAAAGCAGACATGAAGTAACTTGTGCAAAAAATACAATGTTGCAAGACTAACTGAAATAATTTAAAAGGACAGAATCAAAGTGAAACCAACACGGTGAGGAAAGCACATATATATTGGGAGCCTGAAAACCCCGGCTCCTGATACTTCCAGTTAATCCTGAATGTTTCTGGGATTTTTTGCAACCCATTTCCTGGCATCCCAGAAAATCCTGTGTACCATCTGGAGACCTGAATATATCCAGAAAATACTGTTAAGGTATTTTGGGGATATATACCCAGAGTGGATATATACAAATGTATCCCCAGTCTCTGCTGACAGGTGTTGGAAAAGACTTTTCTATTCCTGAGACTTTCCTCTTCCTGAGACACTGGGAGGCCACTAGGTTGGATCCAATTAAGTTTTCCATTGATTAAATAAGGAGGAAATTATCCCCAGCATAGCCACTAAGAAGGCTCTGCTAGGGATAATGGGAACTCCATAGAGAAAAGGAATGTGGAATGGGGACTGTAATAAAGAGGGGAGTTGGCTAAGCTAGTGCAAAAAAGCTGGTTGGATCCAACCCACTGTCAGTCAGAGTTGCAATACCAACATGGATTAATGGGCCTGACCAATACCATTACAAGTCCACGTTTAATCATGTAATTTATTTAATTTTTAGATGCTTTCATTTCATTCTAAAAAACCTTTGTGGTCATCTTGGTTATTCTGACTGAAAGAGAACACAAACATGGACCACTACTCTTGGTTTCAGATTTGGACCAAAAGTAGAAAGATGTTTAAAAAGCAAAGCTGCATTTGTTGGCTTGAAAAAGAGAAGGAAAATAATACCACTCAGTAGATACTTCTTAATAGGTTTTCTCTAATCAGATATTTGGTCTTCTTATTATATACGTATGAGAGAGGGGGAAAGCTTGAAGTATATATAGCTATATGTGGTGCTGCAGGACAGTGATTCAGAAATAAAACACAAACTGAAATCCCATCTAAATCCATCCTGTCTGTGGGACTGCCGCCAGAAATAATCTTGATTAATGGCTGGAATAGGTTTTTAACAACAGACAGTAAAAATCATTCATGTGTGCAAAAGAAAATACTTTTAAAATTATGTTGATGGATCAAAATACAATGTAAATAGCATAGATTTCTTAAAAAGAGACACCTGGTTCTAATAACATTGCCATATGTCACATCATAGCTGTTTCTTTAAAATATAGCATTAATGATTTTACTTTTGATAGATCTTTCACACAGAATTTGAAACATCACGTTGTAACCCAGCCTGGGGCATTACATGTACCCACAAGCAGAGGGCTTCCCCTTTTTGATCCAAAGGCTGGGATTCTGCATGCAGAGAATCAAAACGTTTTATCAAAAAGTTAGAATCCTGACCATCACTTCTTCAGAAAGAAGAAGAGGGGGCTAGATTCAGTTTGTCTCATGCTCTTCTTTCCCTGCCAAACAGCTAGTCAGCAAATTTTTAGTTTTTTTTAAATACATGTACTCCATTGGATGGCGGTGTAGAGGAAATCCCATTTATTCCAATGGAACTTGGAATAGTATAAATATTTAGCCACATGCTTTTCTCTGAGGCTGAATTGTCCCCTGGGCACAGTGATTGGGTCATCTGAATCTTTTGTCTGTTATTATTCACCTTTTTATAATTTTGATATTTTATTTTATATTTTAGTAGCAAAGTTGGCCACATCTTTGGATACATAAATACAGTGACTGAAGCTATGAAGGGGCAGGACATATATTTCTATAAACCTGAAAAGGGTCCCTCTATTAGGGAACTCTATTAGGTGTTTTTCCATCCCGTTATTCAACCCCAGCCCCACTGCATTATGTTGTTTTATTAGATTCTGTTAGTTTCGAGTGTTGGTAGATTTGAGTGTTGTTATTACTGAAATGGTATCATATTTTATAATCAGCTTACTGATCAACTAAATAGTTATATGGTAATTGTAATCCACCTTGACTTCCAGTGAGTAAGGCGGACTATAAATAAAAATAATGAAATTACATAAACCCAAGGCACAGTATTTCAAAGTCAAGTGATAACCCTTTATAATTACTTTGAGAGAGCTGTGGTACCAGAAATTACCAGTGCCTTGACAACCAGCAGCGGTGTATGGAGTGTCTGCACTTACCATTTGTTTAAAAGGAATGGGAAGCAGCAGTGTGCCATGTTGCAGTTGTTTAAAGACCTTTTGAAAATCAAGCCACCACTGCTGAGCATTTATATTTCTCAGGCCACATGAAGACAGGTTAAGAGCTGATTCGGAACTTTAGCATTTTTGTTTTATTCATCTGTGATAGGTAGGCTGGAAATCGCCCAAGACAATGAATGTACCCATAATCCTACTTCATGGTAAGCATATAATTTCCCCAGCGATCCACTGAGTAATAACAAAAAAGTTATATGTAGTACATACTCTGTTTATGTTCCTTTGGGTCTAATATTGCTCACAGTAAAATTGATTTTTTTGGGAATCTTGCAATAAACCTCATCAAAGTAAACCAAATCCTCACTGGCTTTTTATGAAGTGATTGGAATTACTGTGATAAATTAACCCTCTCCACCAGAAAGTCTCCTGATAGAGTCTTTGTTCGATTATAACCCTTCAGTTACCATTTAGATTTTTAATTATTCTTCAGCAACTTCTTAACTTTGCTATAAGCCTAGTAGGCAACATTTCCCTTCAGTATTCACATGATAATATAGTACACGGAAAGTGTTTCACATAGAAAAAGCAAGTTTTAACAATCTGAAAAATGTTTGTTTTTCATATAAATAAAGACATGGGACAAATTTACCACATAAATACTATAGGGGCAAACTCACCTTATGGTGATTTTTCCTGCTCAGAAATAAGCCACAGACTATGATTAGTGGTGAAATACTTCAGTGGACGTGTATCTGTTTGGTATATTTGTTACCTGTATTGTATTGCCAAATGTCAAGGAGAAAGTACAGAGTGCTAAGATAATTTTCATTGTTTGGCAAGATGGTATAGATAACCATCTTACCAAATGATGGCTTGTACATACACTGCAGTAACTTTCCACTTGGTAAACTGTCATCTGACAGCCTTAATTAACTACTGTGTACATGGGGAAAATGCAGATGCACAACTTCCATACCTTTCTGTATAACTGTTGCATTGGAGTGCTTGGTGGATTACTCCTTCAAATCCTTGAGAAGTTGGGTTTCTGTCAAGGCAAAACCAGAGAAGAGGGATATTTGCAATGGTAATTTCACTAGTATAGGTATAAAGGACTCAAATTAATGCTCATAAAAGACAGTCAGGAAAGCTGGCATATATATTATTGCAGCCATGAAGACCAAGTTCCTCTAATACTGCATTGGCATATATTCATGCCAGGACAACTCTCTCATTGTATCTCTCCCAACTTATTGAACATACCAATTGTACCTACAAGGAGCACATGCTTTCTAAACATTGCACTGCAAGGCAAGAATATCACTGGGCATTTGTATGGTTTAATGAAGGTATAACATACAGTCCTATAAAGACAAATCTTGAAATGCATGGAAACTACCATGAACTTGGATAGCTCTCATTTATATTAATGGTGTTCATAAAACACCTTCACACCTGAGTTGGTTGTACTCTTGCTAACACGGCCTCCGATAGAAAATAGAAGGCTCTTTCCTCTCAAACAAATATGAAATTCAATGGTTCTGCCCCCCAAGACTCCTCCGGCTGCGACCAGGGGTTTCTTCAGGTGTGTGCCGTGTCTTTGGGTTGTCAAGAAAGGGACCGCCCCTGCCCCATCCCGGGAGGCCGGGAGCTTGAACCGGGTGACCGGGACAGTGTCATAATAAATTATAATTCAAATTGGGTGATATTAAATGATTAACATAAGCAGGGGTCATTTCCTGCAGGAGCGCACAGGAGCGGAGCTCCGGCAGTAAAGAGCTCAGGGGGCAGGCACATGCAACAAGCCCCACCCCCTGCTCCCAGCAGCCCTCAGTCAGAACAGGAAGCAGCCAGGTAAGCTGCAGAGCTCCCCCTGGCTCCCCAGTCCAAAACAGTCCAGTGGCACCTTTAAGACCAAGTTTTATTTAGGTACAAGCTCTCCCTCCTCTGCGAGAACAGATCTGCATGTCCTCTCCCCCAATAGCTAGCAATCCAGAACAGTCCAGTGGAACCTGAGCAGTGGGTTTTGCCTTCTGACACAGTTCCGGTGATGTCAGGGGGTGTGGCATATGCAAGTAAGTTATGCTAATGAGTTGTGCTAATGAGCTCCTGCACCTGTTTTTCTATGAAATAACCCCTGAACATAAGGAAATGTGAACTGAAACCAAGAACCAAGGTATTTAATGGCAATAAGTAGAATCCCTATTACCCATATTTTGATGTCATGAAGTTTTAGAGGATAAGTAACATTACCAGGTATGATAAAGGGGTGCTTTGTACTATTAACTGTGATGAGAATTTCATTTCTAGTCCCAAGCTTTAAACCTGTCCAAATGTTAAATGATGCACATGATCACTTAGTTTTACAGGGGCCACAGGCTGCCGAACGTGCAACAGCCAGTGGGAGGAATGAAGAAGAAGCCGTTTGAGCTGTTCCCCACTTCTGGGGTTTTGCTATCATGTTGCATGAAAGGAATTTTTGAGCCTTTTGCAAATTGGGCTGTTCCCATGTTAGCCTGTCATTGGCTTGAGCAGCTGGGTAGGTTGGGAGCAGGTGCCCTTGATGGCTGAGCAGCATCAGCCAAGCCCTTAGTAGCTGAAGCAACTTGTGAGGAGAAGACGAGCCTTAACACCTTTTGGCACTCTTTTCTGTGCAGGCTAGAATAAATGAAGTCAATGGTAATACTGCCGAACTCTAGAGCCAGGGTGGTTTTGTCCAAAAGCACTGATAGCTCTGACCAGATTTACACAAAACATTGTGCAAACTTCTGAGTTCACCAGAAAACTTTATCAGACCAGATGTCACAAAATAAAAAAAGGGAAAACAAATCAGATTATTCAGACTATGATGTTACAACCTGATCTTACAAGCATCCTTGTTAATGACAGCTCACTCTGCCAATAGCAGTCGCTTAATCCACACATTGCTGTTTCATGTCTTCATTTGGGGCACTGGAACAATTCCAGCAAGCCCTAAGATGAAGAGCTATACTTGCCACATTTGCTTCTTGTACACAATTTTTACAGATTTAGGAACGCATATTTGGGCACTGTAATGATAAGCATCCATTTTGAATACCAAATGGAACTACAAATGTAAAATTGATTGCTCACATTCTTAGAGGCTTCTGCCCAGAACTCTTTCATTTCAGAGTAGACCCCCTCACACAGCCATTTTGCTTTTGATCCCATTATATTCTTTTGGCCAGACTGAAGCATGCCTGTCTGAATCAATTGCCATGAGCAGGATCCGCAAATTTGCATTGCATTGCAAACTTTACAAATTCCTCGGGTACACATTTGTCTTGTGCTGGTAGTGGGTAATTCAAATGACCCATTCATTACAAACAGTCTTCAATTCATTAAGAAAGAGTAGCACAAAAATCAGTGTGCACGACAAAAAAAAATTGGTTTAATTTTTTGATTTGGGTTTTCTACAAGGCATGCTGTAATTTTAGGGGGTTGTTTTCATTTTAGGAATTTTTGAGTTCTGGAATTTTGGCATTGTCTAGAGATGCCCAATGTGCTTGGTGCTCTGGCCCTTCCCAGTGCTCCCAGCCTCCCCATGCAGACCCAGCTCTCTCCATTAACTGGGAAAGCAGCTGAGCCAAGAGGAGGTAGGGTGAGGAGAAGAGCCCTGGCATCACACTCAGCTGTGGAGCCATCAGTCAGCTGGGCCCTGCTGGCACAAGCGCTGATGTGGAAGCCATAATGGGCACTTGTCTCACTTGCCCTGCCTTGTTCCTGATACTGGGGCTGTGAGACCAAAAGGCTGGAGGTGGCAGGAATGTGTGGGTGGTGGCCATGGGAGTGAGCCTACTTTGTCCCAGAGCAAGATGGCAGCTGGAGGTGATGTCCAGTGAAGAGTTCATAGGCCCACCCAGCAGTTCGAAAGCCAAAGTAACTATCGGCGAGTAGATAAATGGGTACCCACCCTTAGCAGGGTGGGGTGGCAGGAATGTGTGGGTGGCAGGAATGTGTGGGTGGTGGCCATGGGAGTGAGCCTACTTTGTCCCAGAGCAGGATGGCAGCTGGAGGTGATGTCCTGTGAAGAGTTCCCGCCCACCCAGCGGTTCGAAAGCCAAAGTAACTATCGGCGAGTAGATAAATGGGTAGCAAATTTGCATTGCATTGCAAACTTTACAAATTCCTCGGGTACACATTTGTCTTGTGCTGGTAGTGGGTAATTCAAATGACCCATTCATTACAAACAGTCTTCAATTCATTAAGAAAGAGTAGCACAAAAATCAGTGTGCACGACAAAAAAAAATTGGTTTAATTTTTTGATTTGGGTTTTCTACAAGGCATGCTGTAATTTTAGGGGGTTGTTTTCATTTTAGGAATTTTTGAGTTCTGGAATTTTGGCATTGTCTAGAGATGCCCAATGTGCTTGGTGCTCTGGCCCTTCCCAGTGCTCCCAGCCTCCCCATGCAGACCCAGCTCTCTCCATTAACTGGGAAAGCAGCTGAGCCAAGAGGAGGTAGGGTGAGGAGAAGAGCCCTGGCATCACACTCAGCTGTGGAGCCATCAGTCAGCTGGGCCCTGCTGGCACAAGCGCTGATGTGGAAGCCATAATGGGCACTTGTCTCACTTGCCCTGCCTTGTTCCTGATACTGGGGCTGTGAGACCAAAAGGCTGGAGGTGGCAGGAATGGCTGCCGTCAACGGGGGCTGGAGACGCAGCGACGTCAGCCGAGGGCGCGCGGAGCCGGAAAGGACGTAAAGCGGGCCGAGGACGACGTCGCCAGTAATCTACCCACACCCGCCCGTCTGCCGAGTACCGGACATCGTATAAGCCAGAAACCAGAAGAAGCCGAGCTGGGAAAAAGCCTCCACCAGGGTGCCGGTAGGGAACCCCCCCCCCCCTTGTATCAACCGTGTGGCCATAGTTAGGATCGAAACTGGTGATTAGCACCCAAGAAACTGTAAACCGCCCAGAGACCCCTACGGGGGTTTGGGCGGTATATCAAATTGAAGGATAAATAAATAAATAAATAAATAGGGTTGAATCAAATGCAGCTGTGTGGTTTGGTTGGGTTGGGGCAGGGAGTCTGGGGAAAAGACTCACCTGACCCATATATAGCTGCAAGAGGCACAGCCAGGAGAGGTGAATTAAGGCCCTATTGGACTGAGCATGATAAGGGGGTGGAACAACTTTCATTTAAGTCAAGGAGTTTGCAGTAGGCCAAGGAGGAAGAGGGTTTGGAGGGTTCCATGCCTGCGGAACCTATCAGTCAAGGTAAGGAAGCATTGGGAATGCATTTGAACTTCACCCATTCTGAGGTCATGGAAGCTCCAGAAAGCTGGGATGGCACCTTGGTGGAAGGCGAGCAAGTGGGACCCATCAAGGAAAATCCCACAGGTGCCCATAGAAAAACCTATCCTGAAATCTAATAGGACCCCCCATGCCCCTTAACATTTTTGAAAGAACAAAGGGAAGGAAGGCAAGACTTACTGGCTCTCCAGGGTCCCATCAGAGCCACTGGCCCTTCCTTCTCTGGGCTGCTGCTACTGAGCCTGCCTGGTGCCAGTCAGTTGGAGAATGGTTCTGGGGTCTCTGGGCTGGCACTTAGGCTCCTGGCTACCAATTGCAGCCAGACAGTCTCATAAAGGCTTCCAGAACCTTACAAAGCTCTCTGGCCAGCCACACTGTTCAACCGAGGAGCCTGCCCACCAGCCCAGTGGCTCAGCAGCGCCCATTCTCCAGCTGTCAGGGCCCAGTGGTTGCGATGTGGCCCTGGAAAGCCAGCAAGCCATGTCTACCTTCCCTTTTTTTTCTCTATTAGGGGAACAGCCTACTCTCTGAAACCAGAAACAACTCCCAAAATTCTGGGAGATGACTTTTAGTTACTCACAGAATTCTGGGAGTGTTTGTTTTATTGAGATTCTTGTGAGCTGAGCTCCTACACATAACAAAAACCAGAGTGCACGTGTGACTTACAGAGCCATAAAGGGATCAATGGCTCGGATCAGATGTAAACTCCACTAAGGGAAGCCATTTCTGATAGTTTCATGGACTTCCTTACCTGCTCCCACCCACTGCACAATGAAATGCAGATCCTGGGGAACAGGTGGGCTTCAGGATTAGCATTAGAAGGAGCTGGAAAGCTGCAGCAGAAGTGGGAAATCAGCAAAAATCACCCTTTCCTTGTATTAGCAGAGCCTTGCTGTGGGATCCATGTCAGTTATATTTACAAGAAATCGTTACCTAAGTCAAGTGCCCAGTCAGTTTATTGGCCATGCTCTATTTAAGAAAATCTCTCAAGACACCACTCATGTACACTAACAATACCGGTACCTGGGTTTAAAGTTTATCTCAAATAAATTTATTGTAACTGAGTTTTTCTGTATTTAGAAGATCACATTCCCAGGCTGTGTGATGGCATTGATTGAAAAAGGCTTGCCTGTGGGTGTATCACATGAAACATAAGCAGCTGTTTAATATCCCTGTTTGCATCCCAGGCCTGTCCTTTTTCTTTCATATTAACATAAATCGTTTTTCTCTGATTATGTAACTTCAAGTATATAAAATCAATGCCATGTGAAAAAAGCAATTAAAATCCAACAGGAGTACAATTCATAATAAAGAACCTCTTAACACAGGTGGTCAATATATTTAAACTAGTACGATACCCATGAGATGGCATGTGTCTAGAAAAAGGTATTTGCATAGTGAGAAGGTTTTGTTTTCGTTGGCCCACTCCTTGAATAATGTACTCCTCCGTCTTATATACTCACTCAGTAGTGTTTTGAGAGAACACCTGAGTGGACTGTTGCTCACTACATTCTTTCTTGACCTGCTGATTCACAGCCTATTGTGCATGGTTGTCTTTGTCCCTTTCTTCAACAGTAGTAGACATGCTGGCTGTGGGCATGAATATAGGTCCGAGATGAAAGTTGGAGTAAGGCTTCTTGAAGTAACACAGGTACCGAGGTTTCCCAAAGCCATGCTATTCTCCCTTACAGTTCTTAGAGGAAGGGCACTTTTTGTCTCCCAGGTAAAAGCCTAGCAGTTTCCCATGCCCGCCTTCTGAGTTTTCAGGTAACAGGATTCCTGCCATTTCCAGAAAGTGATTTGGGAGGACAGACAGACCAGCAGACGTGTGTAGCCAATACAGAAGATGTCCATTGCAGCTGACCATACACATTATTTCAGCATTCTCCTGAAAATGCTGCTGTGATGAGCTTTCAAACTCCTGTCCTATTAGTTTGTGATGTTTAACAATTTCATAAAGGTGCCTGTGTTACCAATCATTAAAAGCAATAGAAACATAATTCAAAACTCATTTTCAAGTTTATGCTGCTATGGTTTTCAAATCACACATTTATCATTTATTTGTTTTAAACATTTATGCCCTGCCTTTTCACTGCAAGGTTATCTAGGCAGCTAAATTGATTGAGCAGTGAATAAAAGTGTTTAGTATGGTGCACTGATTCAATAAGAAAAAAAAGTCTTTTATAACACCAGATGTGTCAGTATTCTTTTAGCCCATGCTTTGACACCAACAAAAAAGCATGTGTTATGGTCATAGACAGACACATGCCATCTAGCCTGTAGTAACTATGCTATTTCCACTGAATAAAGATCAAAATCATATTGTAGCTGTAATTAATATGAATGGTAGATGGAGTGAGAAATCAGCTTTGTATCCAAGCTGCAATTTCTAAGGAAAAGAAAGAGCCAATTTTGCTGAGGTTAGCATATCTATCCATCCTGAGGAAATAATGCAGATGGTGGCCATTTTGAGGGGAAAAGGAATAAAACTTATTCCCAACTAGGAAAAAGGCCCGTTGTGGAAATAAATACAACGGCCTCTAGAAAGAGGCTCTGGGCGGGTGCTGCGGCCTTGGACACTCAGTGTCAATTTGCTGTGGTGACCTCAGCAGGGTATAATGACACTGAGTCCACCATTTTCTCCAGCGGAACTGCTCTCTGCTACCTAAAGAACAGATGTAATTTTGAGTGATCTCCAGCCCTCACCTGTAGATGGGCAATGATGGTTCCCCAGAAGGGAATAGTTGGTTTGGAGGGTGGAGTCTATGGCTTTGTACCTGTCCAAGGTCCCATGCCTCCTGAAACCTCACCCTCTCCAGGCTCCATCCCTCACATCTCCAGGAATTTCCCACCTATCTCCTTCCCAGCCAATCATCAACCTACCTTTATTTCCCCCTCAGTCTTCAGCTTTCCACCCCCCAGACACCTGCAGCCTCTCCTGTGCTCCGAAGCCCTGACTGCTATGTCACATTGGCTGTCATATGGGGGCCACCTCAGCAGCATATAAGGATACAGAGCCCACCATTTTCTCCAGGGCGACTGATCTCTGCCATCTGGAAAGCAGTTGTAATTCTGAGTGATCTCCAGCCCTCACCTGGAGATTGGACACATTTTACCTCAGAACAGCAAAACTGGTTAGAATGTTAGAGGCAAAAGCCAATCAAGTAGCATATGCAAACGACCTCTGTGTTCTGAGGCAGAGGCCAATGAGGCTGCATATGCAAATAACCTCTGTGTTCTGACTGGCTACGGGGGAGAGAGGAACTGCAAACTGTTTAGAATGTTGGAGGCAGGACTCAGGCAAAGCAGCCAGTGGATAGGGAGACCCTCTGAATGACAGATCAGAGAGCGAACTGATTTTGGAGCATGTGGAATGTTCTAGAGAAGTGCCACCACCAATCGGCTTTTATTTATAAGGGAGATAATGGTTATCTCAGGCCATTTATTGGTGCTACAAGAAATTATACCACAGCAAGTCATCCTAAGCCAATGGTTGTTTCATTAATGACAATGATATGTCTTGGAGGCCTCAGTCTCACACGATCTTTTCCCACTTCTTTCTGCCCTCTTGCACTGTACTGAGATTGAAGACTTCCTGGTTTAGAACAAGTTGCAATTTGTTGTGATGTCCAAAGTGAGCAGTTTCACAAATTCTGATTTCATTTCTGACCTACCAACCAAGATGCCAAACTATGTAAATATAAAGGCTCAAAAAGAAAAATTAAGGAAAATACAATTTCTTCAAGAGGATTAAAAAAAGATCCCAATGAAAAACTGGAAAATCTGGGGAAGCATTAAAATAATCCTATGAAATATTTTCTGTTTTGGAATTTTAACCTTTTTTTTAAGTCAAGGCTTTACTCACTCAAAAGTTGTAGCATGAAATTATTTAATGCAATGGCTCTTAGTCTACAGCTCTCTGAGAGCCATATTCACAGTTACCACCAACCCAAAGAACTGTGTTTATTTCCATCCCTTGCATTAGGGTTGCCAGGTCCCCCCCGGCCACTAGTGGGGGATGGGGGGGAAGGTTGCCAGATCTAGGTTAGGAAACTTGAGGATGGGAAATTTGAGGATGGAGCCTGGGGAGGACAGGGACCTCCGTGAGGTATAATCCCATAGACTCTACCCTCCAAAGCATCCATTTTCTCCAGAGGAACTGATCTCTGTAGTCTGGAGATGAGTTGTAATTCCTGGGGATTCAAAACAAGGTCCTAAACAATAGATTGACTAAATTTCCAGATAAAGTATTCATTTGAGGAGTCTTCTTCTGAATAGGCCAATGTATAACTTCAGACTGCAAGAATCATCTTTAACATTTGTAGAGTTAAAAAATCAACAATCTTCAGAAAAAACAATTCTTATGAAAGTCTGCAGAACATATCAAAGTACTAAGGTCAAGCCATCATATTTCACCATATTTGAACATGCTGGCTTGACCTTAGTACTTTGATAGGCTCTGCAGACTTTCATAAGAATTGTTTTTTCTGAAGATTGTTGATTTGTTAACTGTATACAGCCTCACTCTATAAATTGTAAAAATGATTCTTGCAGTTTGAAGTTATACATTGGCTTATTCAGAAGAAGACACACAAAATGAATACTTTATCTGGAAATTTAGTCAGTGTATTGTTTAGGACCTTCATTTTGGACTTTATTGTTATCTAGTACTTTGTACCTTACATGGATTCATATTGCATTGTTATTTTCATGTATTACACTATTTGGACACAAGTCATGAGTAATTGTTTACTTGTTCAATTTCTCTTCCATCGATCATCCAAATGGAATGCCTCCATGATTTAGAAAATCTTATCAAAATTAATAAATAAGGAGTTCTGGTTGCAAAATGAAATAAATGCTGATAGGGACCGCTTTAATCCTACTTTAGTAAAAGAAAGAACTGCTGCGTCAACCGCATACAATAAGATAGGAACTGGAACTGAATTTAATTTGGGTGCATGTCCATCAATTTTAGCCAAATAGGAGGGGAGATCTGAAAGGAAAAAATTAAATAGAGAGGGGGCTAAAACACAGCCCTGCTTTACACCCTTGGTCACAGGAATTTTTTGTGTTAAGAAGCCTCTATCATCAAATCTAACCTGACAAGTGTTGGAGAGATGAACTTTACGCAACAAAAACAGAAGGCGTTGGTCAAGATCCAATTTCTGTAATTTTTCCCACAGGATCTGTCTATCGACTGAGTCAAAGGTTCTGCGAAGATCAATAAATGCAATGTATAACTTGCCTCTAGGGTGCCAGAAATATTTTTCAGCTAGAAAGGATAATACTACACAGTGATCTAAAGTAGAGTGGATTGTTACAAATCCAACTTGCTCTCTCCCTGGTAAATTATGAGAAGTCATCCGCTCAGATAATTTCTTAAGAAGATGTTTAGCATAAATTTTCCCTAGGATAGACAGGAGGCTAATGGGTCTATAGTTCTCTAGGTTGTTAGGGTCACCTTTTTTGAAAATCGGAATTATTATGGAATTTAACTATGATTCTGGTAAGGTGCTGAATTTATCAATTAATGTGAAGAGGCATGCAAGAGAATGAGACCACCATTGAATATTGTTTTTCATGAGCTCAGCAGATAGGCCATTGGAGCCTGGGGCTTTACCCAATTTAAGACTAGAAATGAGCTCATATATCTCCTCGTGCGAGACAGGAGGCCACTCTGACATATCTAAAGGTAGCACATTACTCATTGGTTCAGCTACAAAAGGATTATAAAAGAGATTGGTATAGTAAGTGACTCATTTCTGAGGAGACATTAAGGACTCCCAACTGACGTCTAAAGCCTGAGATCAAAGACCAGAAAGCATTGTTGTTGTTATTTTTGATTGCGTGAAAAAGCTGGGTCTATTTCTCCATGGCAAAAGTATGTTTCTTTTGGGCTAGCAGCAGTTGACATTCCCTCCTCATTTTGCAGTAAACAGTAGGTGTCGAAGATAAAATGCCAGTAATCTGCTGAAAAAATTGGCACAATATATTTTTAGCTAGGTGGCATTCAGCATCAAACCAGGAGTTAGTGGACTTCCAGTTTTGGTGGCGCGAATGGCGGTTGCACTCTCGGGATGCTCCTGGAGTCGACTCGCCCATGCGCGGTTGGGGGGGGATCCGCATAAGCTGAGACCCTAAGGAGCCTTAGGAAAAGGCTCCGAACCAGGGGGCGCTTAGGGGAAGTGCCTCTTTGCCGGCCCGAAGGTTGGAAATTGAGGCTCACCCCATGCCCCGAAGGCCCCACCGCGGCAGTGCCCCGTAAGGGGAATTAGCAACGCCACCGGGACTTCGCAGAGTGATGAAGCGAATGAACGTATGAAAGCGAAAGTGAACGGCAATGAACTGTGAGTTTCCGATCGCGAGCGCAAAAAGATACAAGCGCATCCCCCCCATCGTGTAAGCGTAAAAGAGGAGGGAGGAGGGTGGAATGCCCCCCCAATAAGACTGGGACTGTAAGTTGAAGGGGGGGGAGTGAAAATTGAAAGAAGTAAAGTTACCTTTTGGGAATATTGTCAAAGCGAAGAAAGGGGAGTATTTCCCAAGCAGTGCGGCACGGACTTTTAAAAAGTAAACAAAAAGTTAAGATGTCAGGGCCAAAAGAGACAAGGACAAGGAGAAGGAAAAGCAAGCGAAGAAGCTAATGATCACTTCCGGTCCTAGTTCCCGCCTCTCTGGTACAGCTGACAATCACCAAGAAAGTGAGATGCTTCGCCCTCTGCTGGATCAGATGCAGAAAATCAGCCAAACATTAGCAAGCATGGAAAGTGTTCTCAGCAGTCAACAGATGCAGTTAACTGATACAGCCAAGAAAATGGAGGAGATTGCAAAGAAATGCCTGGTTTCAACGGAAGATAAGCAGAAAATCAAGAAGAAGGTCAGCAAAATGGAAAGAAAGCAAGAAATGCAAGAAAATAAGTTACTGATGTTACAAATGGAAAAATCTAATTTGACTCTCCGATTTCAAGGGATCAAAGAAGCGGAAAAAGAAGATCTCAGAAGCATATTAACCGAAGCGTTGGCACCACTGACGGGCAGTGAAGCGGATAAATTAAGCGAAGAAATGGATCTGATATACAGATCCTATTCTAACTTTACAATGAAAAATAATCTGTCAGCTGAAGTGGTTGTCAAATTTACCAAACATCGTGTAAGAGATCAGATCCTCAAAGTGACCTCAGCAACACCCTTGAAAATTGGAGAGCAAACTATAAGGATTTTAAAAGATGTGCCATTTGAAATTCGACAGAAGCGGAAGGCATATAAAGGACTGACCACATTCTTGCAAAACCGTCAAATTAATTACAGGTGGTTGTTTCCAGAAGGACTGGTCTTTAAGTTTAAAGACAAAAGAGAGAAGATTGACTCCATCTTCAAAGCACAAGAGTTTTTGAAGAGGCACGCCAGTCCAGAGGAAGAAGCAGAGCTCGCAAAGTGGAAAATTTTCAGCAGCGACGAGGACAGCAAATCGGAGGGAGTTGACGAAGAACCGGAGGAGAAAGGAGCGGTGGGGGGTGTCTCCTATAACCTAAGAGAGAAGAAAGGAAGGTGCCCCAACACCTGATGAACTTTTGACTGTGCTGCAAGGACATATTCGTACTAACCTAAAAGGACTTTACTAATCTAATTAATTTTTATCTTTGACAGGTAAAGGAGCAAGAAGATCAACAACTCACAGTGGAGAAATGGACTGCATTAATACGGTTAAAAGATTAACATACTAATATACTCATCACTCGACCTTTTCCTAGTCCCTCTATATATCCTTCCCCCTTTCTGTAAATTTAAAGCAATAAAATTCTCCCCTTTTTAGGAGAGTTCAATAAAAAAAACAACCCCCCCCCAGGAGTTAGTTGAGCATTTCATATGCTTACAGCCAAATGGTTGGGCAAAATCGCTAAATTTATCAACAGTAGAATTATAAGCTAAAACAGCCTCTGTTAGCGATTTAGTATAAGATAGCTTTTGGTTTAGTTGCACCCCAATATCACTATACATCCATTGTTGAATCTGTGTCGAAAGGGCTTGGGTCCATTTAGTTCTCTTATATACAGGGCAATCAGTATTTTCAGTACTAAACAGAGGGGGCCTATCTGAAACACAGCTTGTCCTAAAAGTCAACAACATAGGAGAATGGTCACTTTCTGTTCGATTGCCAATCATGAACTTAGTGATATGGTCTCTCAAGTCTGCTGAAGTAATCACAGAATCGACAACACTACAACCACGAGGGGAGATGTAAGTGTATTGGCCATGCGGATCATAATCAAGGGACCCATTCATTATATATAGATTGAATTCCACACAAAGGTCCACCAGATGATGTCCAGTTTGATTTATAACTGAATCTTTAGATTGTCTAGAGGCTAGAATGGAAGAGGTGTGTGGTCCTCATCTCCCCAGCTCAACAAATTACCTAACTGGTCATTATTAGACCCCAATCTTGCATTAGGATCACCAGCTAAAAAAAGAGGAGCCTCAGGAAATTTACCCAAAAGCATTTTCAAATAAACACTCAGTGACTTCCAAACAGATGTGGAAGAGCTGTTATCAACAAAAGGAGCAATATAAAGACTAATAATATTGGCAGATCCTTAATAGAAATATAAAATGCCTGAGCCAATGGGGGGTAGGAGTCTAATTGGCTGACAATATGATTGATAGAATTATTAAACAAACAACACAGGCCAGCCTTATACCGGCCCCTTATATTTGTTTTTGATGCAGGAAGTGTGTAGGAAGTGAAACCACTAATCTCTTGGTGACCAAGTCTCCTGTAAAAGGGTGATGTCAAAACCCTTCAAAAAGCTCATTAAGTCAGGATCTCAACTTTTACTTCCCCATCCTGCAATATTCTAGGATATGAGCTGGAAGGCTTGTCCCTGGGTTTGTCTCTGTTTCTGGTTGTTATAATCTAATCATTCAAGCTCAGATATTAAATTGAGAGATTTGTTATGTTCTGAGCAAATGCAGCCATTTGTCTCAACTTTAGATGAGGGATCAGCTGGTGGAATTGTTGAAGACTTCTGATAAAATAGTCCAGTTGATTCATTCAGAGGGTATTCTGTTAAGAGGTCGCCATAGGAACCATTTTTGGTGTTTTGGAGATGATTGGAGCTCTGGGACAATATATTTTGGGTGCTCCTCCTTTGTAATTGTCGTTCAGCATCCACTGAAGGGCTTGGTTCTAGGAGGTCTGCTGTAACACTCAGGTTTTTATGGGCTTTGGACTTGTCAACTGACTGTATCTCTGAGTCTTTAATCTCACTCAGTTTGTGACACATGAAATCCAATCTATCGGTAATCAATTGCTGCTCATTGCAAGGGAGATTCCCGAAAGAGTTAAAAAGGTCATCCTCCAAAGGGTTTGCCAGGCCCTTATGTGTCAGTTGACTTTTGGGGTCCAGGTGGGTCAGGTTTGATCCTTGGCCATCTTGAGCATGATGATGATGTTCTGAAGAGATTTGTGAGCTCTTATTGGGTTCACCCTGGTCGTTGCAGGAGATTAAATTCATTTGGGGTGTTTGATGTGTCTCTGTTTCCATTGGTAACCCCTCTTGTAATGGTGAATTCATATCCACACCAGAGGATTTCTCATGGCACAAGGGTAATGTAATAGCATTTTGGAACACCCTTGTTGGAAAAACACCTTTAGTTATAAGCGATGACTTCTCATGAATCAGAGAAGGTATTTTGGTAGAAGCAAAGGAGAGTAGGACTTTCTGAGACTGAGTTGGGGGATTAAGAGATTCGGCCTCCACCAGGTCGATTTCTAAGTATTTTATTCTAAGTAGGTCAGCCAAATGACATTTGGGGTGCTGAACTCCTTTCTGCAAAGAACTTGACTCTGAACAGCACCTCCTCTTAAACTGCCCACTGTACACTCAGCTATGTTTACACCTGATTAGTCCTCTCCTTCAACCCTCTAAGGTTACAACCAATAGAGGTATTGAATTCTTGCTAGCGGACAAAAACCCCGAAGTTACTGAGCAGGTGGAAGAGCTCCTGACAAATATACTCAGGGACCGAGAAAAAGAGGAAAGAAAAGAGGGAAGAGGAAGAGGAAAGGAGGCAGAGAGATAAGGAGAGAGAGAGAAGGTATATCTATGATTCCATTTCAGATAGATAAGTTTCTTACTGTAACTGTTTTAATTACTCGAGATTACTGTGCCAGACCTTTATAACTTTGTTTATTATTATTATTATTATTATTATTATTATTCACAATTATACAAAACACTATACTTTGATGGTTTCTGTTTGTTGGTGTCCCGAGGGCGGGACTCCCACCCCCCCAGGTCCGGAATCGACCACCCCAGCACAACACAGGAGACCCGGAGACCGCCACAGACCTCAAGGCTCACCCGAACAACGCGCCCCGGCAGACAGAGAGGAAGCACCAGGGGCCGAGGCACGGGCGGAGCAGAGCAGGGCGGGGGGAAGGGGCCCCTGCAGGGAGAATGCAGCGGGTCACGGAGGGCGGGGAATCGACTGTGCCCGAGCCAACAGCGACCTACCTCAGCGGAACACGAGCCAGGAGGGAGGGGGAGCAACGGGGACGGCCGCAATAGTCCGGCGGCATGCCGCACGAGCGCGACCTTGCAGACGGGCTCCGTGGGTAGGAGCCAGAGGGGAGGGGCACGGAACCACGCCCAAGAGAGAGCGTCCCGGGTTTTGTACCGGGGCGGAGCCAGGGGCGGGGGGGACACGGAAGGAAGCACAGCACACTGGGAAGGAAAACGCGGGAATAAAAGGGGAGGTTGGAGGAGGCTGGGGATGACTCCTTGATGCAAGAAGGTTCAGAGAGAGAGGCACTGCATCCAGCAGGATGTGAGGGAACGGTGACGTAACCTTCCCCACACTCCAGGTGTCTGAGGCCTTAAATCCTCCTGAGGGTACAGGATACAAGACACCGAAACAAGGTGGCTGGAGTGGGAGAATTGGGGAGCTCGAGTGAGGAGGAAAGTGAGGGATCATCCTCGAGCTCCTGTGACAGTTGGCATATGGGCTGACTTGTACTGTTATTTTTTTCTTTAAAGCTATTGTTATGCCAATAAAGGTTATTGGAATTGGAGTAATTGTTTACTTTAGCTTCTATACATAGCTTTGCATTTTCTCTATCTTATTGTTTATCTGTGGCTGTGGTTCTCTTTTTTTTGAGATTCCTAGGGATTCCCCAGGTCCCACCAGGAGGCTGGCATCCCTACCTGGCATGAGGATTGAACCTGAGGGATGCTCACAGCTTTCTTGAACTACTAGAATGCCCAGCTCAACATCCCTAGAGGATCTGTCCATTATACTGCAAAATAAGGCTATTCAAAAAAATAATAATACACAATTATTCTTTTTAAAAACATGTTCATCTCTGGAGTTCCTTCATCAAATGTGGTTTCAAAATATTGAAAAGCTGCATTAATACCAATTTTCTTATTAATATTTCCACTTTCAGAAAATGCAGTAGACTACAATGTTAGGGTACAATAGGGGCAATGGTAGAAAAATAACTTGCCAAGGAAAAATTAACGTTTGGCTATTTCCCCCTAAATTGTTGCAATACTGACAGATGGCAGTGTTGATGAAATGTATAATTTAAAGCAAATTTGCCTAAAGGCCCAAGACAAAGATGCTTTATCCTCCCTAACAAATGTTTGTGGTAACCTTCAAACTCCAAAGTACACAACACAACCTGAGAACGAGCAGAATCTCATCTGCTCTCCCACCCAAACCAAATCAACATGATGGTATTTACTGTTTCCATATAAGGAATCTGGCCTTCTTTCAAGCCCTCACAGTAATCAATCGTTTAGTGGTAGGAGGAGAAAGTAGTCACCAGTTCAAAACTCTTTAAAAACCAACATTTGCTAACTGTCTCCAAGGTCACTTTGCTTGCCAGTTGTTCAGTTTACTCAACTTTTGTTTTGTGCCAAATACCATGATCTTTGTTTCATTAATATTTAAGAGTAATTTAGATTGTGCCAGATGATCTTAAAGCTCATTTAAATCAGTGTGAAGATAATATTAAGATTTCACCCAGCATAATATACTGCCATAAATGATTGTGTTGTCTGCATACAAATTGCAAGCTGGGTATGGTAATGAAGCACAAAGATTATCAATAGGGAATGACAAATGCATCTGACTTAAGATAAATCCTCTTGGGACCCATTTATTCAATTTCTTCCAGTAAAAGAAGCATTGTTTCATTCCAAGTATTCTAAAGAGAAACATAAAAGATGTGGATCACCCAAAAATAATCATACTGTGTGTTAGCTAGACAAGAACAACCCACCTTCTACATTGTGGAAATTTCTTTCTTTTCAAGTATGGTAATTACAGTTCACACAGACCCCCATTATCTTTTCTTATGTTGATTAATTGCTGTATTTTGAAGCATGATTATACACAAGCATATATTTTATTTAGAATATATTTTTATGGTCATTAAAACCAGTTAATATTAATTACCAAGTAAATGTCATGCCCACTATAAAAATACAATACATGAGTGGTGTTAATAATATGGACACCCAAAGCTATTGCTTCTGTTTAAAAAAATGACAGCTGGGGGGACTTTTGGAAAAACCCACATACTGTCAGATTGACTGTAAAAGAATGAGATGATCAGCCTAATTTGTGTCATTTAAAATCAACTCATAATTTTTAAAGCAGTTTTAACACCATAAATGGAGCCAAACTGTAAAGGACAAGACAAGACTGACTGACTTGCTGTCTATAATTAAGCGCACATTTGTTCAGTGTTGCCTTGCCCTGATTCACTTGAGACAGGGCTTGCCTACAACTAACTCTGGAACACAGGAGGCACGAACTGGCAATAAATGGTTGTTGGTAGTGTAGTGTCATGAGATGATGGCTGTGAGAAGAGATATCAGAGCTGTGTGCAGGCATCATAAGAAACTGTGGCTTGCTTGTTTAAGCCATGATAAGTACAGCAAACTCTGGTTTGTTTACCAGTGGTATACAACAAATCCAGATGGGCATTCATGTTAGTATGCAGCAGAAACAATATATATATATATCTCCCCTTCTTTAACATAAATGCATCAGCCTAATGGATCTTCATGCATTTGATGAAGTGAGCTGTGGCTTATGAAAGCTTATGCTGGACATAGGGATGCTATACCAGGAGCCTTCTCATTATCCTGACTCTGCCTGCCCGCTCCTGCATTTTAACAGAACTCTGTGGCAAAACCATAGGATTTTCATAAGTTCTGGTGCATCCAGTGATGTCACTACTCGGCTTTACTGGAAGTGATGCAAGTGCACTGACATGACGCTGGCACTCTAGGCCCCGTCCCAATTTCCAGAGCAACACTAGCTGGAATAAATTTTGTTGGGGTGCTACTGAACTCCTGTTTTGAAATCTTAGTTTGTCTGTTTCTTACCTCTTCTCAGTAGCAAGGAATCTTCCCTATTTTATTTTATTCATTTATTTATTTATTTATTTTATTTAAGCATTTTTACCCCGCCCTCCCCGCAAACGGGCTCAGGGCGGCCTACAAGGGGCACAAGCCGGTACATAAAATCCAAAAAAACCATAAAATCATAACCAAAACATTACAATTAATAATAAAGTGCTTCCATTATCAAGATGGTCTTAAGTTGTTATAGTGGTATCTTCCAGCAACCCCAATTGGGGTACCACTAACCAATAGGTAGTCCGAGCCAGTCCGCTGTTCTTATTGCCGCATAGTTCTCATTACCGCTAAGTTTCCAAGGGCGCTCCCGACCTCGATGGTATTGCCACCGTTGTTGTTGGTGGTGGTGGCAGCGGCGGCCCCTACGTGAAAGCCTGGTGGAAGAGCTCCGTCTTGCAGGCCCTGCGGAACTGCATAAGGTCCCGCAGGGCCCTGATCTCCTCCGGGAGCTCATTCCACCAGGTAGGGGCCGCCACTGAGAAAGATCTAGCCCTTGTCGCAGCAAACTTTACCTCTCGGGGACCCGGAACCACCAACCGGTTCTGGGTCCCCGACCGAAGTGCTCTTGGGGGTATATACGGGGAAAGGCGGTCCCTCAGGTAGGTCGGACCCAGGCCATATAGGGCTTTAAAGGTGAGTACCAGCACTTTGAAGCGGACTCGGTATGCTATTGGCAGCCAGTGCAGCGCCTTCAACCCAGGCTTGATGTGCTCCCACCTGGGGAGGCCCATCAGCAGCCTAGCCGCCGCATTCTGCAGTAGCTGCAGCTTCCGGATCTGCGACAAAGGCAGCCCCATGTAGAGAGCGTTACAGTAGTCTAGCCTTGAGGTGACTGTCGCATGGATCACTGTAGCCAGGTCTTCGCGGTCGAGGAAGGGAGCCAACTGCCGAGCCTGCCTCAGGTGGTAAAATGCAGACCTGGCAGTGGCTGCTACCTGGGCCTCCATCGTTAAGGAGGAATCCAGGAGCACTCCCAAACTCCTAACCTCCGATGCAGGCACCAAAGGCACCCCATCGAAGGTCGGGAGAGGGAGCCCTAACCCCAAACCGTTCCGACTCAGGCCCAGGACCTCCGTCTTCGCTGGGTTTAGTTTCAGCTGGCTCAGCCTGAGCCACTCAGCCACAGCCTGTAATCCCTGGTGCAGATCTTCTGGGTCAGGGGTAAATTTTCTGAAGTTACTCAATATAGATAAACCCTGAGATGAAATCAGTACATGCACAGATTTTAGTTCTTATGTTTCAGGCTAATGAGAGTTTCTTAAGCTTAACAAACTTAAATCTTTATGTTGAGAGGCTTTTGTTCCAGTTTTTTCCTCCAACACTTCAGTACACTTTCTTCGAGTATTCTCTAACCTTTTTGGTTTTCAGAAGTCCCATACATTCTTTCCAGTACCCAAGCCCTTTCTCCTGAAACTGACATTTAAGGTCTCCAAAGGCAACTTCTAACTACACCAGACTAGGGATCTTTGTACTCTTCAGAGCTATCACCTTGTTTGACTGGGTAGGAAATTTTCTTCACACTCTAGAAGATCTGTCCCCTTTCCTTGGCCTGAATGGGAGTCTCCGTCTAACTACCCACTGGTCCTTGCCAACTTTCTCCAATTGCCCTGTCTGTGTTAAACAGCTGTCAATCAGGGCTGAATTCCAAAACTGTCGGTTCTTGACTCTTCTTGCTAGGGCTGAAATCAGACTGCACTCTCCTCAGCATTTAGTTCAGAAGTCTGTCTCTGCTTAGCAGATGCTAACCAATCAGATCTCTTGGAACAGCTTGTCACACAAGGCTCTCTGTTTCTGTAGAATTAACCCTTCACAGTCCTTTAGCTGTTTGTACAGCACTTCTAAACTTTTAAAAGTGCGGTCCATCACAGCTTGTTTATACAGTTCTGCTCTACACTATATTCTAAACTCACTTGCTCCAGCAAACTATTCCGAAGTCCTGGGCCAGCAACAGAAAAAGCCTGTCTTCAGGCTGAAGCACATCTCACAACCTTCCTGGAAGGATGTGAAGACAACGGAAACTGCCACATGGGTATATATGGGGAGACTGTGAGGGTTTGGCACATAAATGACCCTATGGATATTTTTTTCCCCAGAAGAAAATGTTGTCAGCATTGGCCCAAAGTCTTTACTGCATAAGAATGTATCAACTACAATGGGCTGATGCAGTGGTCTATTCATTTCATCCCAGTATTTTGCCATGATAGGCACCACACCCAGGTACTCTGGCATTTGGTACACAGTCTTCTAACCAAGTACTTTCCATTCCTTGCAGTCAGTTATTGTCTCTGTAAGTTGGGGTTGATATGCTGAGAAAATAGCTGCTGTTATTCACATCACCCATGTGAATTGTCTAATCCTTTTTTTTTTTTGAAATCTGATACAGTGTTTGTCATTACTGGTGGCTTTTTATGGCAGAGTCAGCAGTTCAGTGAATTAAAAAAATGTTTTGATTGTTTTAAACCTGTCATTTATCTATTTAATTGGGTATCCCCCATACTTCTAAGGATAAACATTTCTCGCCCACTCACTTTCACAAGAGCTGAAGGCCGTGAGGTTAATGTTCTAATGGAAAGAAGCAAAGAAAATGGGTGAGTCTTGCCCAGAGATATAAAGCAAATGCACTGAGCAAAGCGTATAGAATCAAGCCATACAAATGGCAGCTCGATTCAGAATTGTTTAGAAATACAAAAGAGAGAGGGTGGGATACCGAAAACGGCAAGATAAATGTTGACTATGTGAGGGAAAGGAGGCTATTACCTAGAAAGCTGAAACCTGAGAAGAAAACAAACAACCACAAAAGTCTAGTTTTGCTGTCTATATGTTGACATACCACCTTTTAAATACCAGGGTTTACCTGAAAAATAGCGAAAAAGAAGACTGCAAAGTGTCTGTTGCTGAATGAAACACTCAGCCAAGGGCCTTTGAGTGGACACAGCTCATATGTCTTATAATGTAACTACAATGTGTTTTTATTTCAAGTTGCCTACAACAGGTGCCAGAGTCTGGACAACATGAATACATTTTGTACCTTGTAACAGCTGTGCATGGAGCAAGAATTGAAATCGTAAGGAAATGTTACACAACATGACTGTCTCAGATGGCTGAGGGCCATTCCAGAATTTAAAACATCTCCTTGCCCTGATGTTAAATTGGGCCATGGCTGATACTCATTTTGTAACCTAATACCCATGGGTGGCTGGGAGAGAGAGAGAGAGAGAGAGAGAGAGAGAGAGAGAGAGAGAGAGATGATGCTTGTAACCTGTAACATCTGCGGCAGAAGCAGGCTTTTGAAAGGAAAAGAGCTATGGGTTTTACCATACATCTTATATTAGAATGCAAAAAAACCAATTCAGTTGATGTGTCCTATGAGAATGTGAAAAGTACCTTTAATAAAACCATGTTACTTATTAAAATGTGTATGCGGGTGAAGACTTTTCTGGGTGGTGGATTTGGATGGCTAAAGGGAAATTCGAAAGAAAGAAAGAAAGAAAGAAAGAAAGAAAGAAAGAAAGAAAGAAAGAAAGAAAGAAAGAAAGAAAGAAAGAAAGAAAGAAAGAAAACATCCTTAGCACTACTCTTCCTAAATCCATTGACATATTCTATTGATTAACTGGAGATATAATAATTTCAACATTAGATGGACAACATCTGACAAATGCCTTCAGTGATTCTAGTGCAATCCTAAACAAAGTTATACGCTCTTAGTCCCATTTACTTCAATGGATTTAGAAGGGCATCACTATATTTAGGAATGTGCTGGTGGGGAACATAATCTCACTTTCAAAACTGGCTTCTGTGCTTGGAAGTGCAAATGTTCAATACAGTGAGCACATCTCTGGGGAACTGGTCCCATATATGGGATTCTGGAAATGCTGTGCCTTTATGTTTAGTAAATCCTTTAAGGGGCCTTATTATCAATTGCAAATGAGACTGAGCTGGAAGTTATAAGACTTGGTGATCTTCAGTGACATTAACAGCGTGAAACATAAGCCCTCATTTAAATTATGATGCTGACTGCTATTGTTCTAGCCCCCAAGTGATCTGTGGTTTTCTGTATATGAACTTGCTAACACAGCGGAGTTAAGGGATGCATACGGCTCATTCACTGTATCAGCAGCACTGAGCATTTCTCACACTGTACAGATGGGGCTGAGCTCCCCTTCCTTCCTTCCTTCCTTCCTTCCTTCCGTGTTTCCACAAGGCTAGAAAATACTCACCTGATTAACTGGGATTCTTCTTAAAATTTCAATTGATTTATCATCTTGATTAATTGACCAAAGGTTGCAGCCCAGTTTTAAACTTGTTAAGAATTAGAGGCTAAGATTCATGTCCAGAAAATAACAAATATCATCGAACTACATATGTCATTCTTTATCATTTAATCTATACAGTTAGTTACACCCTGTGTTACATTTATTCTATTTCCTCCTTTAAGGACTATTCCCAATATATTTACAGTGACATTCAAAAGGGAGTAAATGTCATTTTATTAGTAGATGAGGCAGAAACCTTTAATAGGGAAATATCATGGAGGTGGATCTCAATCTCTCCCTTCTTTGCCTGCAGTGATTTCATGCAGGAGAAAGAAAGGCATGAGCGTTTATTAAAAAGCAACAGGATGTAACATTAGACGTGATAATACAGGATCCACTCAAACCCGCATAAACAATTTCATGTATGCAGCTGTACAGTGATGCATAGCTATGCATGGTATTTGACTCTTTTCACCTGAAGACTACATTGCCATTCAGGCAGGATACCAAGTAACCTTTAATGTTAAATAGAATAGATAGCTTTCACAGAGATTAAGCTGCAAACAATCTGATGAATGCAACATGCAATATATAAATAAAATGCATCACATTCATCACATTCTTGGTCTAAGAATAAAAGGATCAGTAGCAGTTTCCATTATAAATACTATTTTTGAAGGGGATTATGATTAATCTGTTTTAATTCATTCTGCATTGCATCAGGAGTGTTGATATTTATAGAGATTTAAGAGAAGATATTACATGTTTCCAGCATCTTTTTTGTTGGGATGATTGCAGCAGAGCCCAGAGCTTTGACTATCTATCTATTTCATTTTATTCCCCTACTCCACCACCTTTCGTTAACAGCTCAAAGCAACTCATGGTCCTGTCCTCCTTCATTTTATCCTCACAGCACTTTCTTGGGTAGGGTTAGACTGAGGGAAAGAAACTGGTCCAAGTTTACATGATGAGCTTCACAGCTGAGCAGATAGGGATTAAAACCTGGATGTCCCCAGTGCTAATACAACACTCACAAAACACACACTCACATACTAGCCAATATACTGCCATGATTTCTCATATCATCACTGTTTTATGAAAGATGACAGGAAGCTCTATGTAAAATAAATAATAAGTACTATGAAAGTAATCTATTTATGTCTGCAGTACATTCATAGGTATGTAGACATGCACTTGTTCCATACACACCGCTCTTTCCATCCCAGTTCACAATATGCCAGTTCACATGAACTATGGCTTGAGATATATGAAGTCTACGTATGGGTGAGCCCATAAGAATGACTTATGTGTACAAGATGCATGCATCCTTTTTACTAAGGATGCTGGACCTTGACACAGAGAGTACTAAGGATGCTGAGAACCTGAACACAAACTTGATTGCCAGTTTAGCTTTCTGTGATCGAACTCTTCATTTACATGAGCTGTTTTGCCAAACCTTCTCAATGTTCTTGCTCAAAATTTGGTGTGAATGCCATGCCAAGCAGTTCTGCATGGGAGCAGTAGCTGTGTATGCTATTGGGTCATGGCTGGGTCATACCTTGGTGAATAAACTATATTTGAAAGTTACACATTGAGGCTTACAGACACTTTTGCAGCTGAACAGTTGGAAAATGAAATCTTCTTGATCTCTTGAGATCAAGGCATGTATCACCAGGTGAAATTAAGGTGGCCCACTTGTCAAGTACAGAATCACTCCCAGTTCACTTCCCTCTTTTCCCATGCACAAGGAGATGCATTACTTAAGTAACATTGCCTGCAAGAATGTATGTATGCATATGTGAATTTATCCCAATAAATTTGGCTGCTTCTTTTAATATTCAGTGAAGTCAAAGTAGAAGAACAAAACAAAAGCTCATATTTTTAATTAGCCCAGAACAGTGGTACTCTGTCTGCAGCTCACAGAGTCACATTTGCAGTGGCCAACAAAAATAAAAAGTGGAGGGGCACTCTACTTGGTGGTTCTGCTGCTACCTGGCAGGTTCCTTTCATAAGGTTGTCTCGGAAGCGGTCACTTGAGATTGCCTGGGAAGCTAGACTAAGGTACAGATGACATCTAGTTTTATTTCTGACTTTTGAGTCAGCTGAACAGGTAGTCCTGAATAAATGCTTGGTATGGATAAGACTGAGGTATTGTTGATCAATGACAATGCTGCGCAGAGAATGAGGGGTCAGCCCACTCTGATGGGGATTGAACTCACCCCTGGCAGGGCTGGTGCCAGGCTTTTTTTTTTTGCACCCTAGGCAAGGCTAGCTACTTGCACCCCCCACTGCTAACCAATTTTCAAAAACAGATAAATTGTAGGAAAAATGAAAAGCACAAAATTTAAAATTGCTACTTTAAAAAAAATTGTGAGAATAGTATACGTTTATTGTCTTAGCCATAGGCCATAACATAATACATCAAACTATAAAATAGTAATGTAAACAATAATATATATACTCCAACACTCCTTCTACTTTGCATTAAATACTAAACTCGTTCTGATTTTCCTTGTTGCTAACGCAAATAATGCCATTCTGCTAGAGACATAGTGGTCAAGGTCCGAGAGTAAAAATTTGACCAGATCCAGATCGGAGAGTCCATTACACTGCAGAATAATAGGGATGCTGTACTGTAGCTTAGGGGCTTCCCCCATATAAAAAGTCAAAGTCTAAGGAGGGCAGGGGTACTAAAAAATGTCCAGTCCTGATCATTGAGGGCATGGATTGAAATCTTAAAGCTGTAGAGGGACTTCCGGTTTTGGCGACCCGCAAATGGATGCATCCCATCGAGTTCTGATGGGTACGTTATGGATCGGGATGGCAGGGAGGGAGATTGGACGCAACCGACCTCCCCTGAGACCCTTGTAGGGGGACTATAGCATGGGGTGCAGAAGGAGCTGCTCCTGAAGCCGTGGCTTGGGGATTGAGGCTCCCTTTTGCCCTATTAGGTCCCACTTTCCTGAGGCCAGCAATGGCTCTCAGAGATGCATACTAGAACCAGAGCGAGCAAAGGATCATCTAAGCAACAAAGACTTTCCTAATACTATGTAACAACTATCGACAATAAATGTGAGTGAAGGAACTTTAAAATAATAAGCATTAAGTGGGAATCGGCAGATGGTGATACTTCAAGTTCAGAAAGGGGGGGAGCCTCTCAGAGGGGGAGGAATAACCCTACCCTAAACAAAACAGCGAGAAAAGTAATAAAGGAAAACTAGAAGCCAAGCCAAAATAAAGCGAAGAGCTTACCTAACCCACATTGAGCACAGAGAGCTACATCTTAGATCACAATGAAGAATTTTGGAACTTTTGGGAACTTCTATCCTTAATGTAAAACAATGTCTCAGTGAGGGGGGGAAATGGCGCCCAGAGGGAAACTGAATACAGGAACTGCCAGCCTTGCATCACCAGTCACAAGACCGAAACCAACTGCAGACATTGCCTGCACGATCTCTGAAGCCTTGCGCCGTCTGCTGGATCAGATGACTAATCTCAACAAAATCTTTGATGCATTACAGAAAGAGCTTAAAGAGGCTAAGATAAAAACAGAGAAGACAGCCAAAAACCTGAAAAAGATTGAACACAAGACAAAATCATTGGATAAAAGAAGAGAGATAGCGGATAAAGAAAGGACTTCTGAAAAACAACAACTATTACAGCTACAAGTGGAAAGATGAATGTATATTTTGAGACTCCAAGGTGTCCCAGGAAAAAAAAGATGAGACTCTGGAAAAGATCTTAAGCAAAGCATTGGCTCCCCTGATTAAATATAAACCTGAAGCATTACAAGCAGACATGGATATGGTGTACAGGACATATTCAGAATTTGTTAAGAAAAATTACTTTCCATGGGAAATATTTGTAAAATTCTCTAAAAGATCAACAACAGAACTGATCCTTAAAGCCTCTAATGGGACAATATTAAAAATTCAAGAAGAAGAAATTAAGATCTTAAAGGATGTTCCATTTGAGATACGAAAGAAGAGGAAGCAATACAAAAACATCACATCTTTTCTCCAGAGCAATTCAACTCAGTATCGATGGATTATCCCAGAAGAACTCATTGTCAACTTTAATGGAAAAAAAGAAAAGATTGACTCTCTTGCTAAAGCTGAGCTGTTTCTGAAGCAACGTCAAAGTCCAGCAGCAGATAAAGGAAAAGCAGAGGACAATAAAGATACACCAAAGAAAAGCGAACAACATGAGCCAAGCAGTGACAGTTCCTCATCATCTTCTTCAGTATCAATGGGCAAGATTTTTGATTCTGACTCTGAATCTGAACTGGGGGAAGCTGCTCCCAGATCATGCAAGGTTAAATTCCCGTGAGAGAAGAAGAAACGTAAAGGAAAGGAAGTAAATTAATGAAGATCCAAAACTCCCCTTTGAAATTATTTTAACAATGTTTATGTAAGCTACTCAATCCAATACTATTTTACTGTATACATTTTTATAAATTTAACTTTTATAATGTAATTTTAAGCATTAGTGAATTTTCAAAAATCGAAACTAGACTATCAATGATCCTTGCCTACTCTGTATTTTAGATTGTAGTTTGTAGTAGGTAGATGTAGTGATAAAAGCAATAAAAATGTTAAAAAATAAAATAAAAGAAATCTTAAAGCTGTAAAAGCCGATCTTAATTCCAGGCTAGTTAACTTCTCTAAATACAGGGACCTACAGTGATCCCTGTTAAAACACTTGAATAATGGTACTGTAAGACAACGTGCCATCACATTCTGATCCATAAGCCCATCCTTTTTGAACACCCATTCCTTCAGCTCCTGTGCTTGAGTTTTATTCCTTAATAGATCATCAGGAATTGAAAATTTCAATTGAATCGAGGCCAAATGGTCACCTAATCTCTTGGAGGCTTTCAGGGGCAAACTAAAACTTAAACCCCCCAGGGAATCCTAGGGTCGTTCTAAACATTTTCTTCAATAAGATAGAATTCTGGCATTGACTCTGGCATTCAACAAGGTAATTCCCAGTTCAGCCCTCATTAATGCCACTGGTGTACCCCTTGGCAAGGCAAGAATCCACCTCATAAAATAATTCTGTACTATTTTTAATGAGGATGCCAGGAGAGAGTTTCAGAAAAGGTTAAACCCAGATATTTATACGTGCTGCATTGTTTTATCTGGGTGCCAAGAATGCTCCAGGTAGATTTCTTTAGGCATTTCCTAAAAACCAGAACTTTTGACTTGGCATAATTTATTCTCAAGCCTTCCTCATTGCAGTATTCACCCAATTTATTCAGCAGTCTCCTCAAGCCAATCTTGGTTAAGGACAGAAGGACCATATCATCTGCATGCAGAAGGACTGGAACCTCATGTTGTCCAATGGCCGGGGCCATATATTCACTACCTTCTAAACTAGCTATTATGTCATTTAAATACAAGTTGAACAAAGTGGGAGCTAACTCACAACCCTGTTTTACCCCTTTCAGCACTTGGATGTCCTCAGTGAATAAGCCTTCTCTCCCAACCTTAACCTTTATGTTGGTATCACAATGTAGCTGGCTAATCAGATATACTAGCCACGGGTCAATGTTGATGTTCAAAAGCTTCTGCCATAATCTACCTCTATCTAAAGAGTGAAATGCTGAAGCCAGGTCGATAAAGCCTGTATATAGGGCTTTTGTAGGGCCACTAATGGCCTCTGAAGCCAAGGTATATAGAGTTTGACAGTGTTCAATGGTAGAATGACCTTTTTTGAATTGTGAGAATAAGTAATACAACAATCTTTGATTTTCTTTCTCAAACAGAAAACAGTTTTAGCACACAAATCACAAATCCTTTAAAATAATCCTGTGAATTGTGATGTTAAAATTTAAGTCTCTTGAATGTTTCCATTTCAGGCACATCAAAATCTCATTTTGCATGCCTTTTCCTATGCAAATTTTGTCACTAATTCCTTCAGGTCCAGTGCTGATGCTTTGGCATTTTATTAATTGAGCTTGCCACTCCAAGCCACCTGTGGCTGACATAATCAGCCAGCCACAGTTGCTGAGTCCCATTGCTGACTTGTAAGTAGGGCATTCATATAGCTTTAGGGAAAGGTGTGGGAGCAGTTAAAAAATTCTTAGTGCAGAGACGTATTTTTCCCCTACACTTGCTCCTCTGCAGCAATTGTGTTCTGCACTTTGCTACATCAGAATTTCCCTACTGTCCTCCCCTTTCTTGCAGCTATGAAGCTGTCTTTCCGCCCATTACTTCCTTGGCGCTCAGCCGCCTCCGCTCCAGCCACTGTTTACCTGCCCAAAGTGGAGGGTGGTGCCTGGGCTTCCCTTCCCTCACTCCTTTTGGGTGGCTCAGAGGCACTTCAGGAAGCAAAGGGGCACGCGGGGAGGTGGCATGGCGAAGCACTCACCCCTCGGAGCCAGTCCTCCCCAAAGTCTACTCCACGCGTGAGGAGAGGTGGGCTGGCCTGGGTCCGTCTGAACAGGAGTTTGCTTCCCTCCTGACTGGGGGAACTTGGACCGGAGCACCTTAGGTGCAAGCAGCCCCCCCGCCCCTGCCCAGCAGCCCCCAAACTCCTTGTAGCACAAAAAAGGACGGGGAATTGGGGCCCACAGGGCCTGGGGGTGTGGCAGGCGCTAGCACCCTCTGCCATCCTGGAGCCATTCTCCTGTCTCCGCCAGTGGGGAAGGATAAGTGCCCTTGCCTCCCACATCACAGACATGCACTGGCCTTGCCAGGTAGCCCCACCCCCACTCCTGCCATCAGTTCTGCACTCCTCTGATGTCTGCACTCTAGGCAGTCGCCTAGGTTGGCCTAAAGGTAGCACTGGCCTTGACCCCTGGAAAAGCTGGTTTGTAGACTGGGATGATGCTGGATTCTGGCCTACAGTAGGAGGCTCAGGCCTCTGCATGGCTGAGAACGGAGGCAGCTGGGCTGGGAGAAAGAACATAGGAGACCGCTGCTGGGAAGCTGAGTGGTTTTTTTGCCTTTCCTAAACTGCTAACATACTGGGGAGCATTAAATGAGGTTGCTTTAAGAGAGGACAGACTTTGAGGGTGAGTGAGTGCTTGTAACCTGCTGGAGAGTGGTGGTTTTGTCTGGGTCTGTTTTGGTCTTTTGTCTGGTATGCTGCTCATTGAGCAAGGTATGTTTGCCAGGGGCTGATTGCAGGCCCCACCCTCTGCTGTTGCTGCTGGGATGAGGGGGGCTGTGGGCTTCTGAACTGTAAGGCTCCTCCAAAGCAGAAGCGCAAGGCTTTGGCAAGAGCCGAAGGGCAAGAGTCCAAGAGTCTTAACCTGGGTACCCTGCATCACTCTAGACACCTTTAAACCACTTATCAGCTATGGAAGTAGAAAGCCAGCAGGGGAGTGTGGGCTCTCCAGTGTTCTGCAGTATTTGCGGGGGGGAGGTGGGTTTCTGGTAGTGAGTGATTTGGTCATTAGGAAAGTAGAGAGTGGGGTCTGTGACAGGTGTTTTGACCACATGATGACTTGCATGCCTAGTCCAAAGGTTGTGGACTTCACACCTCTAGATAGGTTGGTAGTGCTGGGGAGGAGTCAGCAGTCATGGTGCATGTTGGCACCAATGACATTGGGAAATGTATTCATGTGATTATTCCTAAAGCATTGGCTAATAAGGAGAATATTGATGCGGTTGTAAAGACTACTTGTCTTCATTAACTTCAGCTGCAAATCTAGTGGACCTGGAGATGAAATGGTATGGTGATTGTGCTTAGGGATGGTCAATAACAGGCTCATGAAGCAAAGTTCATTACAAAGTTTTGCCAGTTCATGGTTCACAAAGTGATGTTCATGGAAGGGCGCCCTTTGGTGCTGTTCATAGTGCTTCGTTGGTATTCATGAACAGATACATTTCCAGAAATACTGTCTCTGCTCAATTAAACTGTTTACAAAACTCCAAGGAAATAGGAGTGGGTGTAATTATCCAGCCTTGGAAACACTAATAGGAGCTCTCCAAAACTTAACAGGCACTGCTGGCTGCCAATAACAGAGTTCCCATTCTGCTCTATGGGATCAGAAAACTATGTATACATTCAGCTCAGTTCCATACCATTTCGTCTGTTGGGAACTTGTTAAAATCTGACTGACAGAGCACATTCATTTATCCCCTCCTGGTTGTGAACTCTTCCCTGCTGAGGTTTGGGGGTGTAATGTAGACTCAGGGCTCTGAGCCACCATGTCTCTCTTCTCACACCAAGCAGAGAGGCTTAGCTACTGGGTGCTTTGGCTGAGTGAGGAGCCACATTTTATACCTTCCTGCTTGTGAACTCCTCTCTCCTACTGGGGTTTGAGTGTTAGGTAGACTCAGGGCTCTGGAGCCAACTTCATCTGTCTGCTCACACCAAATACCTCAGCTGAGGACTCACATTTTATACCCTCCTGATTGTGAACTCCTCTCCCCTGGTTGGGTTTGTGTGTTAGGTGGACTCAGGACTCATAGCCACACAAGAGAGGTCAGGCCAGATGACAGCCTTGCATGAGCGGTATTCCAAGGGATCAGCATTGGTGGGCTCAGGGGACTTGGTGAGGTACTCCCTCACCATCGCCTCTGTCAAATCCTCTGCCATTGCTCACCTAGCATCTCCGCTGCTGCTGACCTCTCAGTTCACCACTGACAACCAGTAGTGGGGCTTCTCCCTGGATAGGCTCTTTGAGGCAGAGGTGCTGGGCTGTGGCTCCTCCTTCTCCCCAGCCTCTTCCCTCTGGCCACATCGGTTGACCTGTAGCCCCTGCAGTCTTTGCTCACAGTTCCATTGCAATAGCTCTGCATTCAGGAGAGCACTGCTGCCTTTTATCTGGAGGTCACAGTCTATACAGGCCAGCTGGTACTCCCCTTTATTGCAAAAAGGATGCAACCTGGTGGTGATGCCCACCTGCAACCTCTCTGCCAAGGCTGTGACCCATGGGAGAACGTCTGGCTCCAGTGCACAGGCCAGCACCTGGTCCAGCCATCTAATCAGGAGATGACTTGCCCCAGGCTAACCATATGGGCACACAGCATGTTGGTGATGTCCTGAAGGGCTTGAGGACATGCACCATTTGGGAGGGGATCAGCCAGTTGTTGGAGCTGATGCTGAGCTCCTCTTCTTCATGCAGGATTATCATTGAGGAGATGACATACTGCATGGCGCTCTTCCACTCCAGCAAATGTGCTATCATGGCATAGGTGGAGTTCTTCATCCTCCTCCCCTTGCCTCTCAGATGGACAGACTTGATGCTACATGAGAAGTGAACAGCCAGGAACTGGCAGGTCTTGAGCAAGGACCACATCTTGAGGGGGGCAGCATGCTGCCTTCACTGCCAGCTGAAGCCTGTGCACCAGGCAGACAATGCCCTTGAGGCACACACGTGTCACCTCTGCCAGCATGTTGGTGCCGGCATCTATGACCTTGTAGCCACGGACAATGTTGTTGCCACTCACCCACTTCCTCAGGCTTCTCTGTATCACATGACAGGGACGTTTTGCACAGTGTGGTCTGTATCCATCCCCTGCACATGGAGCAGGACCACTTTGTAGCCTGGTGGCAGGACTATCCCCTCCTGGAGCCTGGGCTGTGTCTCGACAGTCCTGCTGGCTGCTCCAGAGGCAGAGGTCCTTTCGGGGGGGAACGTGGGGGAACGCAGTTCCCCCGGGTGAGGGGGTGTGGCATATGCTAATGAGGTATGCTAATGAGTTCCCCTACCTATTTTTCTACGAAATGACCCCTGTGACCAGAGGTCTGTTGTGAAGTGCACAGTTCTGTCTTGCACTCTGGAGAGCTGAGCCTTGACCATCACCACTGCAGCCAGCAAAACACTATGTCCTCCGTGGCAATCCACAGCAATCACCTCATTGACAACGAGGCAAGTGACTGCTTCTTGGGCCCTCCGTAGGGCCCTTTTGACCTCTTGGAGGGTGGCCTGCCTTGATGTCCCGCCCACAGCTGCCTGAGTGTGGGGAGCCTTTCTTGGAGGGGACTCCTTCTCCCCCTCCACTTCTCCCTACTGAGCGGGAGTGGGCTTCTTCTTCCTCCCACTGGTCACCACTCTTTC
>NW_015164665.1:1423065-1536274 GCF_001447785.1 Gekko japonicus | reverse complement strand
ACCGGGGAGGGGGAGATTGGCGAGGCCCAGCAGCTGCAAGGTGCTCGGGCCTCGCTTCCAGAGCCGGGGGGGGAGACTGGGGGGGAGACCGGTGAGGCCTGGTGGCTGCAAGCCGCTCGGGCCTCACTGCCAGAGCCAGGGGTGGTGATGGAGGGGTGTGTGGAGGAGACTGGGGGTGGTATCGCGGGTCCCCTTTCTTGTATAACTAAAATATAACCTTTTTAAGCTTATACTTTAGAAAATTACATGTTTGAGCTGCAGAGCATTTGGTGATATCCCAACCACATCGGGGGAAAAAACTTTATAAAGTGGGAGCAAACGTAGCAGAAAAGCTGCAGGAAAATTTGAAAACTCTGGAGCTACAACAGCTTCCCCATTCAATCTGTTCTGATTTCAGGAGGAAGAATGCAGATTTAGACCAGAGCAAGTGACTGTAGAAAAGGAAACCAGAACTGACTTTGTGATACTTTTCAGGACAAAATCATCATTAGAGGTTGTGCGTTGCTGGAAGAAGGAAAGGGGAGATTGATTCTCTGTTCAGTTCTGATAGGTTGGAGAGGGGGAGTGTGCATGCAGATTGCGAAGAACAAAAAGTATTAGTGTGGGGGAAATGTAGTTGAGGTGATAGTGTGTAGGAATTATGTCTGGAACATCCTGCTTTGTATTTTTATGTGTCATCTGAAGGATGGAAATGTGAATTTAGAGATAACCCTGTCATTAGATAGAATGAGACAATCCACATCACACATCAAATTTTGTGGTACCATTAAAACCAGAACATTTAGTTTATTATTAAATAACTGTTGAATCTTTAGGGTATGATTTTATTTTTACTAATCTGTGGGCAGCATTTGAGTTTTCTCTCTTAGGCTCCAAAAACATGTCATCTCTGTGTGGATGCCCCACTGCACCTTAATTATGATAATGTTCTCTGTACAAAGAAATAAATCTTGTGAGAAAATGCCTCACACTTCAGCTCAACATCTCCCATTCCACCCAGAAGATAGAATGTGATCTCAGTTCTTTTCTGGTCTAGCCATTTGGTTTGATACAATGAGGAGATAAGTAGCAGCTGCTACTTTCTCCACAAATTGTAAAACTAGACAGTCCCAACATAATGGAGCTAAATCTCTCGCTTTTGACATTACCCACCAGCTGTTTCCAGTGAACTAAGCCACAGTCTTGCTTATTTAGTGTGTTTTTATCCAGCCTTTCCTCCCAAGGATCTCAGGGTGGTGTACTTTGGTCATTCTTCCTATGAACTTTGAGACACTGCTCCCAGGTCAAAACTGCCATAATCTTACTTTTTGTCTCTGGGATAGATACTCTCAGCCTTACAGTGAAATCCTAAGCATAGTTACAGCCTTCTAAGCCCCTCTGTATATCCAATTCTCAACAGTCCCTTCTGTCTGTGGATACTTATTTCCGCAAACAGAAGGAATGCTCTCCAAAATAGATTTTTCTACAGACTCAGAGGACTCTGTGGGCCTGCAGAAAAATCCAAAAGTTAAAAAAAAACTCAGGGAGAGTTGAATTCCCTCCCTCAATACCTTTTGAAGTGGCCGTCGCAGGGATATACTCTACATCCCGCCACATCGACAGTGAGAGATAGACTGTCTGATAGCCAGAAAGAGAGACAGAGAGAGATAATGAGTGGGGGAAGAGGGGAGGAAGCAAAAGCAGAACTGGAGCTGGGATTGGGGAGGATTCCTTCTGCAGTATGAATGGCTAAAAAGCAGGGGGACATTTTAAAAGGACATCTGAGCTTCTCATCTTTACCCCTTTTGCTGTAGGCTCCACTATCCTCTTAAAACTTTCTCGGTGGGGGGGAGGCTTCTAACTGCTTCTCCCCCTTCACCAGCTCAAGAAAGACTGATGGCTGAGAGTGAGAGACACACACAGAGAGACAGAGAAAGATCATGGGTGGGGGAAGAGGGGAGGAAGCAAAAGCAGAACTGGAGCTGGGATTGGAGAGGATTCCTTGCCGCCACTCACCCATCTCCAATGCTGCTTTCCTGCAGTATGAATGGTTAAATTGCAGGGGGACGTTTTAAAAAGACATCTGAGCCTACAACTGCAAAGCCTTGCAAGTGGGAGAGAAGGATTGTTCTCACCCCACTCTTTGTAGCTGCGGGCTCCGCTGTCCTTTAAAACCATTATCTCCAGCTTCGAACTGCTTCTCCCCTCCCCACCAGCTTTGGCACTGCTTCTTCCCACTGCTTCTCTCTTCTGACTGACTAGAAGCCAGATGAAAGTTATAAAAGGACAGCTGAGGTGTAATTAATGGATGGGTGGGCACAGTGACTGAGAGGTAGAAGGCAGGTGGAGAGGAGGTGGAATTTTCTCCACACACCACCTTTTAAAATGTTCCTTAGCAACCCTGACAAACAAACTGCCAAAGACAGCTGTGGTGCTGTGGATGAATTTGGACTCAACTCAGGCTGAAGAAGACTGGAGCCCTGCAACCACACAATTCTCCATGGTAAGGTGAGAGACTGAACAAGCAAAGGTGCCTCAGGCTGATCCACTGATACACCAATGGCCATTTAAACAGCTGCTTTTGGCAAGGGCACTCAGAAGGAGAGTGGTACAGGACACCTGTAGCACCTCAAGACCTGAAGTGCCCAGTAAGGCAATCTTTGAAATCTCACCTCACATAAACAAAGTAACTGTAATTCCCAGGCAAACTCATCTTTGAAGCCAACTTTGGTCGGCTGGCTGACAATGCACAAGGGAACTGAACAAGGCCAGATGGCTCTCTTTCCAGTATTCAATAAAGACAAAGGAAAAGAGGGGAAACAAAGGGGAAAGGGGGAAAGTGGGCTCCAACTGTCACTCCCTTCCCTTCACAAAGCTGCCTCCTCCCTCAAGAGGGCACTGCTCAAAACAATTAAAAGAATCTCTGCCTTTTTTGTCAGAAGCAACAATCCCTCATCAATACCATACAGAACAACACAATGTCAAAAGTACCTCACAAAAGAGAATGCCCTGCCAAAATGAGAAAATCCAAAAAGCTAACAAATCGATTACTCCAAGAAAGCCTTTTAAACAGTAACCTACCATGAAAAAGACAATATTACAAAACATTTTGTTGTGGGTTCCCAATTGTAAGGGCATAATTCTGTTTAGGATTGCATGGTCTTATTTATTCATTCATTTGTTTGTTTGCAGTATTTATAGTCTTCCTTACTCACTGTGACTCAAGGAGGATTATACAATGTAAGTCAATATGATCAACAGGATGGAACATCAATCCAATAAACAGTGCAACAGGGCTTGGATTGCAACAATCTGAAAACAATCTAAAACAGAACAGCAACAAAGCTGAAACAAAGCATAAGCATTAACATGACACATTGTCCTTCAAGATCTCTGCCTTTTCAACAAGTTTCACAACCATCTTGCCTGCATTCAGTTTCAAATTGTTTGTTTTTGGCCATTTGACCACACCAATCAGACAGTGGCTTAAGACTTCTACCGTGTCACCAGGGAATTTGGATAGAGGTATAAAGCAGGGTGTCATCAGCATATTGATTACATCCAGTGCCAAAGCTACAAATGATTTCTCCTAAAGGCTTTACATAGAGGTTGGATAACATAGAGAATTGCACCCTGTGGAATCCCTCAAGACAACTGCCACACTGAACACAGCTGGCCAATGGCAATCCTTTAAGATTGATTTATGAGGAACAAATTAAACCAGTCCAAGGCACACTCCCTAAAACCTACTTCTGTCTCCAAATGCCTCAACAGGATGGCATCAAATGCTGTATCAAAGGCTACAAATAGGTCCAGCAGGAGCAAAAAAGAGCTATGGCCTTTGTCTACATTTGGACAGAGGTCATCAGCTAAAGCCACCAGAACCATCTCTGTCCCACAGCTTTGCCTGTAACTAGACTGTAAGTAGTCCAGAGCAGATGAATTATCCAAGATGACCTGGAATTGGTCCACTACTTCTCTCTCAACCACTTAACCTAGAAAGGGCAGATTAAAGGCTGGAGAATAATTGGCCACATCATTTATGTGCAGGGATGGATTTTTAAGAGGTGAACAAATAACTGTTTCTTTGAGTGGCTGAGGGAATGTGCCCTGAGTTAGTGACTGATTTATAATAGACATCAAGGGCTCACTAATGTGGTCCTTGCATGATTTTAGCAGCCAGGATGGACAAGGATCCATCATAGAAATGTTGGCCTTCACAGATCCCAGGAGCCCATCAATATCCATCACTGTAACTGGGTCAAAATGTAACTTGGTCCATAAGCAGACCAGACAATGTATTAGAAATTTCTTCTACCTGGCTTGTATTACAGCTGGCCTCTACATCAGAACATATTTGCATTATTTTAACAGCAAAAATTTTGCAAAGGTGTCACAACTAATAATCTGTTCCTGGGACAGTAAAGATTCAGATTTAGGAGTCCATGGAGGTTAAGATATCTTACACAATTGGCATGGTCATAAACTAGCTGGTGCAATGGTTTCAGAGAGATCAATTTTCTTGCTGCTATCACCTCTACTTCATAGATCTTCCAATGGGCTCTATAGCAGACTCTGTCAGATTCAGTGCAAGTTTTCTACCAGCACCTTTCTAGATGTCTCCTAACCCTCTTTAAGTCATGCATTTCTGTGGTAAACCATGGGGCTGGCTTCTGCCCCAAGGGCAGGAGTAGTTAACAAGGAGCAATCTTGTCAATAGGTTACAGGATCTTTACATTCCAAACTCATACCAAAACCTCAACTTGGCATGTGTTTGGGAATCCTAACTGCCTTACCCCTCCTGAGCAATTTAGAATCCAGAAGGATCCATATGCCTCTGTGCGTGGCCCATTAACTGCCCCCATTTTGCAGGGTGTTGGTGCCATATTTACCCTTGCCTTCAGTAGATAGTGGTCAAACCATGGTTCAGGCTGGATCTCCAACCCTGAAACAAGACCCCTTCTCAAGGGCTCAGTGAAAAAGACTAAGTCCAAGGTGTGTCCTGTTTCATATGTTGGGCTCATCATAATTAGAAATAGGCAGGGCAGTAGAATGGTACCTTTAGCTATTATAGGTGGGGTTTTTTAAATCCTTAATGTGCTGACTGCTAATCAAAGGGAGATTGGTGAGTAACAAGCAGGAGAGGGGAAGAGCACATAGCTCCACATTTGTTTGTCTATGGCCCTGTACATACGAGGCTGTTTGGGCCGGGAGGGGGATGGAACGGGGGCAGAGCAAATGGGCGCAATCCCACGGCAACATCTGGGAATCGTTGCCTGCCCGTCCCTGATCCATCCCAACCGCTGATAACGCGCACTAAAAAAGAACCACCTACCTAGGTGGTTGTATCCAGTACAGCGCCTCAAGCCGGGACGTGGGATTGGCCGGCCGGCCTTGCGCCGGCGCATCCCGGCCCCTGGCCGTACTGCGCATGCTCGAGCATGCGCAGTTCGGCAGCCTCCCCCTCCCATCCGAGTCTTCCTCCCCGGCATCTGATCGTGCCGGGGAGCGCTGCGCCGCAGCTGAGGGGATCCGTGGGATCCCACCGTGGCGTCTCAACTTTGCTGCGGCTCTGATTAGCCGCAGTTCAGCCATCCTTTTCCCTGCCATGTGGCAGGGACCTATGTCACACAAACACAGCTCCTGATTCTCTGGGGTAGAAAGGATGGGTAAGGGAGGATCCTGGCTACTGGAACACAGAATTTCTACCCAAGGGGCTTATGAGGGGCATTCCCCTGACCAGGGATTAGGGTTTGGGAGGTGAGACAGAAGGGAGGGAGGGGAGGGGAGGGGAGGGAGAGGGAGAGAGAGAGACGCTCCCCTCCTCATGATTTAATAAGGATCCCAGTAAACCTGCACAGGTTGGGGGGGCTGAACTGTTTAAAAATGCAGCCTCTGGTCTAGAAAAGGTGGGGAAAATGTTGATATAGCACATCTGCAAAATAAAATAAAATGGGGGCAGCATATTGCTGTCTCTGCAGAGACAAAAGTGCTGACAGAAATGAAATGTGCTCCTTCACCACATCCAATGTGCAGTGGGAAACCCAGGTTGCCAACTTAGAAACAACAGAGAAAAAGCAGAGGAAAGCAACCAGTCTGGAAGCAACTTTTGAGAACACTTCAGGGGAAAGTGCAGCAGCAACAGAGAAAATACAGAACAGGTGTTTTGTGGATAAGTAGCCTGACATTCTAGAGTTGTGGTTAAACCTTACTGAAATGATGTATATGAAGAGGCCAACTGTTTCTTAGAATCATCTCAGTGTTATGATGATGATGATGATGATGATGATGATGATGATGAGTTATTTTTATACCCTGCTTTTCTCTACCCTAAGAAGTCCCAAAGTGGCTTACAGTCTTCTTCCCTTCCTCTCCCCACAACAGGCACCTTCTGAGGTACGTGGTGCTGAAATAATTCTGAGAGAACTGTGTCTGGCCCAAGGTCACCCAGCAGGCTTCATGTGGAGGAGTGGGGAATCAAACCCACCACTCTTATCCACTACACCATGCTGGCTCTGATCAACCTTTATAATACATTCCTCTGTGGAGTTACTCCAGTCGAAACCCATTGATTTTAATTGGCTTAGACCAGAGTAAATATGTATAGGATGGCACCGTTAGATTCCTATTATTATCCAAATTCTCCAGTTTAAAAATCCCATAAATAGCTAGTCTTGTGCTGCTTTGATAGCAGCCCTAACAAGAAGACAAACAGAAACTAGCTGTTCATTTGTACTACCTTTTTTTTTGGTACTCTTTTCTACTAGCTTACCCTTGCATATCACAATTGCTGTTCTCACCTTTCTTACTGGCCTGCTAGTGGTTTGGGAAATGGCAGAGCCAAGTAGGATATTTAACCTACAGCATGTTATACATACAGCCTGCACTCCAGCACCACCCCCACAAGGACTTGGAGAAAGGATTATGCGTACAACTCTGCCTTGCCGTCAGCAGCAGCAAACCAGACAATTAAATGCTGCCTGAGATGTAATTAAAACTACTTACAGTATATGGGAGAGAATTTGTCAGCATGAAGATAATGGACTCAAAGAGAACTGTTTATCCAAGAATAAAAAAAGGATGTGCCCTGCATCCATCTATCCCCAAAGGATGTATCCTCTATAGCTAATAAAATAAAGTGTTGTGCTCATTCAGAGGTCTGCTAGCAGAGAGCGGCTGCAATGAGCTAATTGTCCAATCAGGAGCAGCTCGTGCTGGGAAATCTAAACCAGGTCTGGATGTTGGCCAGGGTTGTAATTTTGTCTCTTTTTGTTGCTTTCTCAAGTTTGTTGCACCACATGTGTGCTGTGTTTGAAGCATGTTGACACACTCCGCCTTGGCTCAGCTGGCCTTACCAAAATAAATTGCCCCGAGTCCAGTTTGAAAAGACTTGAAAGGAAAACTGCTGTGCATGTGATTTGGTTAGCTCTCAAGCAATGCTGAGTGTTGGCTTACCCAGAAATGGTTTTATCCCCCTGGATTTTGGCAGGGCTACTCTAGCTTCATCTCCCCAGGGCTTCCTCTATTATGCATCTCATTTCTGAAAATAAAGGTGATTTTCTAAGCTTTAGTATACTAACCAGATTTCCTAGCAGCCATATGACAAGAGTCACACCTGTATGGTCACTAAACAACAACAACATCTCTCTGTACTCCGATTTGTGGGTCATCACCATTAAATAAGATGACAGACCTTTGTGTCACGACTGGGTCCCCAACAAATCTCTATAAAGCAAAGTATGCAGACAGCGAGAGGGATTTAAAGTTTAGCATGGGTGGGTGGAAGGAACCAAACCCTTTTCCTGGATATGTTTTTGTTCCTAAAACTGCTTTACCTAGTGGGCAACTAGTTTTCTTTATGGTTTTTACTTTGTCTTTTTTGTCTTCCATGTTATGATGCAATGTGGTTTTGTGTTAATACAATTTTTATTTGTACAATTTCATGTTGCCTGATTCTCAAATAAAATGCTTCTGTGAGGGGAGGGAAAGTGGGACCAAGACTGGGAGAAACAACAATATGGGGGATGAAAATGCAAGGAATAGCAAAGATCCATTCTTGCTACCTGCTTGCCCAACACTTAGGCTTCCCAAGTCCCCCCGGGGGGGGGGGGAACCCCCGCCCCAGAGGCCCGTTCCCCCCTGACATGCACGTCACCTAGAAGTGACACGACCACGCCGGGTACGCTGGGGGCAGGGCCACGGCTATCCGAGGGAAAACTCTATGGTTTTCCCTTGTATGGCCGTGGCACCGCCCCCAGCGTGCCTGGCGTCGTCACGTCACTTCCGGGTGACGTGCATGCGGCGCACGCACACACTGGATGCCGGCCGGGAGCCCCCTGCTCCCGGCAAAGATCGACTTGGCAACCCTACCAACACTACTTTATCAATGCAACCCAAAGATCACTTTCCTTGGAGTATGCCTCACTGAACAGGTCCAAGTAGGAATATGAGTATACCTGATAAACATTGCTCCCCCTATCTCCCTCCACCATACTTTTCAGCATGATGTTCAGGGGTGGACCAGCCATTTGACCTATAGGGAAATTTCCCAGTGGGCCTCTGCTGTAGAGGGCTGCTGTTGGCCAGGAGCAAGCACAACCAAGCTCTAGTGACTCTTCCAGGACCTCAGAGGCCATTTGGCTCAGACTCTTAATCGGCAATAGTACTTAGTATTCACCAACTGTCTTTTCCTGCTCTGCTGCCAGTTTTCAGGAGGAAGCAATGGGTGAGCTAGTATCCATTGTCTGCACTGCTGAGCGGAGCGGCCCCTGCAGCCCTGGTATGTGGCAACACAGCTTGGCTCGTTATGGGGACATCTTCACTTCCCAGCCTATTCCTAATGCTACTGGTCAGGCAATGTCATATCATGTCTGACTGCAGCTCAGTTTTCCATGTCATATGTTTCTACTCTAAATTTTGTTTGCTGTTACTTTGAAGATAAAGTAAAGGTAAAGGTTTCCTTGCTCGAAAGCCAGTCAAATCCGACTCTAGGGTTGCGGTGCTCATCTCCGTTTCAAAGCCAAAGAGCCAGCACTGTCCGAAGATATTTCCGTGGTTATGTGGCCGGCATGACTAAACACCAAGGCGCATGGAACACTGTTACCTTCCCACCGAAGTGGTACCTATTTATCTACTTGCAGTTCCTTGCTTTCGAACTGCTAGGTTGGCAGAAGCTGGAACTAAAGACGGGAGCTCACTCTGTCTTGCGGCACCCGGGTCTCGAACTGCTGAACTACTGACCTTCCACAGCCTGCAGATCAGCGTCTTAACCACTTAAGCCACTGCAGCTCCTGAGAATAGGGGATAGGGGCTGCCAAAAGTGTGACCTCACAGTTGACACAAGAATCTTTTTGGAGTGTGTATCATTTTGTAGCTTTAAAAACAAACAAACAATGTTGAATAAGTCTGTTAGGGTACCTGACATGGGAAACAGTCATTTTAAATGCAAATGTAACCTCTATCCATCTAGGTATTTAATCTGAATGGTCTAATGGATCTCTGTGCTTCTCAAAGTGAAGTATTCAGGACTAAACCAGATGTGACAGCAGCAGACCTATGTGAAGAGCTGGTTCTGATGCTGAATCTCTATAAAACTCAGCATGGGGATGGGAGATATGCCCTCTGCTCATAGCTTCATTTCAAAAACTGCTATTACTAAAACTACTAGTGTTAAAACCGTTCTTTACTTGTTGGTGCTCTAAGACTTTCCATCAGCAGAAGATGCTTAAAAAATAATTAGACATGCAAATATGCCTCCAGTTATTGGAAGCAAGTGGCAAGGATTATATCAGCTAAGCTGGGAGAACAAATTCCCCACAATCCACAGACATTCCCCACAAACCAGAGACATTACTGCTAAATTACATACCTGACATCACTAAAGTTCTCCAAATTATGATTACTGCTGTCAGATTGGTCTTTGCTGGGAAATGGAAGCAAAAAAAAAGAAAAGAAAAAAAGCCCAAGATTCAAGACTGCCCTTTGAAAGTAAAAGAGATCCACATTTTGGTAAAATTAACAGCTTATTTTTTTAAAAAAACAGCAACCAGTGATATATCCAGATTGAACTCATTATGGTTCGAAATGGAATAGAGGATGGAACAGGAACAGAATAGTTAGAAGTAGAATTAGGTCACTCAGCACTAGTATTCTTGTTTTACTGCTTAAGAGGACAGTATGTAATGGTTACATCTTTTGACAGTATACTTATTTGGTATATTTCTGTTACTTTTCTCTCTTTTTGGTGGTGTTGTAGTTTAATACAATTTAATGAAAACGCTTTTTAAAAACCCACCCATTTGAGACAGAGAATGTTTCAACATAACCTCCCATTCACCCTGGTTTTTAAATCATTCCTCCATTTCCCCCATCTCTCCAACTTAGAGGTAATCAGCTGGACACGCATTAGGCCCTGCTACCATCACATTGAAGTCGTGTCCTTAGATTCTGTTCTGTAGACATGGCTTTTCACAAACTAAAATACGAAAGGGAGACAAAGGAATAGAGGGAAATGGAGCAGAAAACACTGCCTTTTGAAGGCACATTGTTGACTTTATGCAGGGAATTTTTTTGAGGGAATTTTCTAACACTTGATTCCACCTTAATTCAAAAGTGGTCTTACATGATTTTCTGTAGGTCAATTGTTAGTTCTTCCTACATATTCTAGTAGAGAATCCAGTCCCTGGAACATGTTTTGAGTGTGAGAGGCTCAGTTTTTGAGCAAGAGTAATCAAAACAAAAATGAGCTTCTTTGAGCATGCAGTGAATGGCTTTCATAAGGAATCATCACACTTATTCCTCAGATACCTGGCAAAAGGGCTAAGAAGGAAGATGACAATTTCCAAGCAGGGTTTAGCCTCAATACAGCACATTTTAGAAATTATCCACTTCTGGAAATCAGAATACGTGGTTATAAAAATCAATGTTGTAATAGTCAGATAAGCAATTCTTTGAAGATGTAGTAGCATCACAAAAGCAGAATGTGCAAAGGCTTCGCCTCATGACTCTAGGCTGTGCATGTTCAGTGGCCACTAATCGGGTAAATCTAATGTCAGGAAGAATTAGAGAGGCTCTTTTTCTTCACCTGGCTGCCTTCTCTCTGTTGGCTTTCTTAAGGCCACCTTCCTTTAATCCTTATTTAAGTACTAATAAAAACAGACAGATTCACATTATGGAATTCATCTCATGCTTCATGCACAGTCAACGTTTTTACATATTCATATAAAACTGGAAAGGAAATGCAAGAATATGAATATCATTTGTCATTAATAAATCTTTATAATGTTCTCCCTTCAGCATTCTTATTTCTATAATAATTATTTAAAGATGAAAGCTATTATTATTGTTTTTGTTTTTGTTATTATTACCAACCTGCTCAACACTACTGATGCATAAAGCCTTCTTGCATGAACCTACATTGTCTGAAATGGGATAGTTAAACCTCCCCCCCCCCGCTTGCAGATTATAGAACTTCCCCACTCCCCAGAAGGTTAGATTGGTGTCATGTCTCAAGATATTCTGGGGAAAATTGAAAATATTTTTATTCCTAAATTCCATTAAATTATGGTTTTAACATGGTGATGTTTTTGCTTATACATTGCAATCCTAAACAGAGTTACACTTATATATCCATGGACTTCAGTGGATTGAGGAAGGTGCACTGTTAAGAGTGGCTTTATGTTTTCATGGGTATATTTTTTGTAATCTGTAATTTTATATTTTCAGTCATCTTTGGCATCTCTTAGTGAGAAAAATAGCATGCACATTGCCTAAATACATGTTTACCTCCCATGTTTTCTTTAAGGAATTCAGTGTAGGGATGGGCACAAACCGGGAAGATATGTTTTGGTTCAGTTTGTGGCTGAATCATGAACCAAACTGCAAACTGAACCAAACCAGGATGCTTGTTCATTAACTGAACCAGTTCATGCAGTTTGTGGTCCTGCAAACCCAATTGAAAGTTACCATAGTCCCTTTAAATGGGGTTTGCAGAAAGCCCAAAAAACAGCTGAGCAGTGGGGAGCAGCTTGTTTTCCACCACTCAGCTGTTTCAGGCTGTCTTGTGCAGTCTCTTTAAACTTTAAAGGGACTGCAGAAGATAGCCTGAAAGATCTGTGCAGTGGGGAGCGCTTCCCTGCAGCTGTTTTTTGGGCTGTCTTCTGCAGTCTCTTTAAACTTTAAAGGGACTGAAGAAGACAGCTTAAAAGAGCTGCATGGCTGCAACTGCCTCTTCACCATGCATCTATTTTTCCGGCTGTCTTCTGCAGTCCTTTTAAAGTTTAAAGGGACTTTGGAAGACAGCTCAAAACAACTGAACAGCAGGGAGCACCTCCCCACCAGTTTCCTGTTTTTGTGGCTTTCACAGGGAGCAGAAAGCAGCAGTGTAAAGAGACTCAGGGTCCTTTTAAACCCCCACTTTGTGCTCCATCCACAAACCACCATGAACCGCAGTAACTAGCTTAAAAGTTTGTGGAAATTCTCTTACCCCTACCAGCTTTAATTTAAAAAGCTGAAATAGCTGACTTTAATTTTTTTGGGGGAATTAGTCAAATGGTAGGCCTCAGCAAGAAGTGGGGTAATAGCAGAGATGTAGCTACCAATGTTTATGGAGATTCTTCCCTTTATGAGAGCTTTTAATAACCAGTCAAGAATAAAATACAGGATATTTAGAGATTATAATACAGAAGCAGCATACATGAAACATACACACATACAAGAGCTATGGAAATAAAGAGAGGAGCGGGATGATAGCGGGGGTTGAGGCAAAAACTATCTGTCCTGAAGACATCCATGCAGTGGGAGAGATGGCAAAACAACCAGCACTTCACTGAGAGAAAAGGACCCAGTATACTGGGGGTGCATGTTAATGGGTGCCCAAGGTAACATGAACACCATACTGGAGTTGTGCTGGGTTAGACGTGTCCAGAGGGCTTGCTAATACGCGGGCTCCCTCAGAACAAAGAATTGATGAGATTACTCAGTGCTATGATGGACTCACTCAGGGGTAAGACAATGTAGCTTTGGAACCATGATATCAAGTTCCCAAAACTGGACAAAGGAGGCCTGAGGTTTCTTCTATATGGAAATTAAGGTTTGGGTTTTGTTCCTGATTAGTTCTCTGGGGTTTGGAGGACTAATGGATTGCTAATGGAAACAAATACTCCTTGATGAACCACTTGATTTTGGGGTGTGGGAAAAGGGCATTATCAAATAAATGCAGGAAGGAAAGATGGGATCACATTGGTGGGATTAGCATTTGGAATTGAAAGATATTACTCTGGGGCAAGGCAGGTCTATTGTCTGGAGTATTCAGATGTCGACAGGGTGGGGGGGGGTAGTTGCAGCTGCCAAGGCAAGATTTCATGTGCTTTTTCCAGGGTCATATCCTAGGTATAATATTATGGCCTAACAGGCCTGGTTTCCATCTTTGTGTTCACATGTCAAGTTGTCTAGTGTATGGACTCCTGGGGTACCCCTGTGGGGGTCTATTGATGGTTGAAATGACTCCTCTGGATGGACAGGGGGACAGCATACTTACAATTTGTGAAGAATCCATTACAAACTTCTGTTTGTGAACACGAACAGGACAAAATTCATCACAAATTTTCTTCATGGTTCAATTTGTGCCCATCTCTAATTCAGGTTGCCATCCAGCAATTATACAATTGTATCTATGCAATCCTGTGAACTAGTTTAGACATCACTGTCTAAATTTTATGGCAATATGAGCTTCTAAAGTTCCTTATTTAAAATATTTACATATCTCAGGCTGTGGTCAGATGTGCAGTTTGATCCGGTGTGGTCCCACTTCTAATTGAGTAGAAACCCCCCCCCTTAACCCACTTCAATGCGCTTTCACCCCATGGTTGATTGATCAGATGTGGCAGCTACGGAGTGGGGCAGTCAGGCAGTTTTTAAAAACCATTTGTCTTTTGAGCATGCGCATAAGTGCTTATGGGAAGCAGCACTTGAAAATCTGGGCAGAATGGCGGCAGATGGTGGCCAATGGTATTGCTGGAGGAGGCTGCTGGGATATGTAGTTCAGTGTGAAGGAAGTGTTTTTGAAACTGTGCTTTTGAGAAATTCAACATTTCAAAGCCGGGGGAGGGAGAACAGAGAAGCCTCATCCTGTGTGTCGCTAGAGTTTTAATTTAAAAGCTTGGAGCTAAGCTGGAGTCACAGGCATCATTCTCAGACTGCCCCCCCCTCCCTCCCTCTCTGAAAAAAGTTCATCTTTTCAATAATCCCCTCCCCCACCCTGTGGCTGGAAAGCACAGAAAAAAGTTTTTCTTTGGAAGTTTTTTTAAAAAAGAAAACACAGTTTTGAGAAGCTCCTCTGTGTGTGTGAGAGAGAGGGGTGTGTGTGAATATGTAGTTATGCACACCTCGCTAACTGCCTAAACAAAAAAGCCCCAAACTGGAAGGGAATGTTCAGACTTCCCAAGTGGCTTGAGAGCATGATGGATTGATCAGACATCTGGAAATGTGGGGTGAAACTGCATGCACCAGGAGGGACCAGACTTTCCCCAGTGCCAAATAACTCCAGCTCGAAGACAGGGGAGAACAGGGTGCCCACAACTGGGGAACAGAAGACTGATGTTGCCATCTGGATGTGCATTATAAATCCAGAAGGGGACAGCAATGATACCAGATCAAACAGCACATCTGATCAGAGCCATAATTCTCAGTAGATAGGGTCTGGGGGCTAGTTTATCACTACAAAGTACTAATTCACCATAGAAACTTCTTACCATCTTTCTGTCTCATATTAGTTTAAATTTATGCAGCAGGGAAAAATAATTTATCATCATCATTTATTTATTTATTTTATTTGTTAATCACCCTGTCCCAGCTTACACCGTGCTCTGGGTGATATACAGGGGGCATAATGCGATAAAACAAAGATACAATTTTAAAAATTTCCATATACAGTTTGATAAGAAGTAAAACCAGAGTAAAAAGATCCAAGGTGGTGACTTACAAATGTCTATTCCAATTCTGGACTGCCCAGCCATTTAATGGGAAGGGGGGAGAGGGAACTTAAAACAAAATATACAGGGAAGAGAGGAGAAGGGTGCCAGCCAAAGCAACAATTATGAAAGAAGGCACATTCATGCTCACTGTCACATTCATGCTCTCTGTCACACACATGTACACATCATTTACTTTAAGCCCTGCCAATGGTTTGCTCTGTTACTATATAAAATAATTCTTTCTCCTCTGCTCCTGAGCATTGCTAGATTTCTTAATGTTGACAGGGAAGTATAATCTGGGAGTTTGGGATTGTTCCCTCCTATTAAATTTAACTGTAGGAGTGTTATTAAAGACTCTTTAAGTCCTTCCTATTCCCTTTTAGGATACTGGTAAAGCAAAATAGAAAACCCACTGCTGGGTCTACCCCTCCAGACCGGGTTATTTATTGATTGATCATATTTTTGAGTGCTTTATATGTGTGTGTGTGTGTGTGTGCGTGCGCACGCATGTGAGTGTATCTGTACACCTGGAAGTCATGGTGACCTCTGGCGACTGACTGTGTTTGTACCTGGAGGTCATGGCAACCTCTGGTAACTGACCCCTACTGGGGGCCTGGAGGATATGCAGAGAGGTGGCTGAATAAAGCCTGCCCCCACCTCCCGCCTCTGGTATTTCAAGGAGGTCTCTCATCCAAGTATTTGCCAGAGTCAACCCTGCTTAGCTTCCAAGATCTGATGGGCTTGGGCTTGCCTGGGCTATTCAGGTCAGGGCCAGACTGGTTGATTAAAAATAATATGGATTCCCCTAGGGATCCCATCTGTTCATCTCCCCCAAGTCACTGTCACTTACTAAGGGAGGCGGGAGGATCTCCAACACATCAATAAATTATTTCATGCCAGTCCATGTCAAAACTATGGAAAGGATCTCCTTTTATATTCATATCATAACAGTGAACAAATCTGAACAAGTAGCTCACTGCTCTGACCTTCCGTATTCCCTTTAAGTTTCCAGTGTATCTGCACTGAGGAAACACATTTCTTAGTCTCTAGGAAGTCACACATGTGAGGATCCACATGGCAAGAAGCAATCTGGTACAGATCCAGCAGGGCCTGGTTCACAAACTTCTCCAGCTGAAGGATGAAGGCCATGGCAGAAGCTCCATTCATCCTCCTCTGGTATTTTAACATCCTGCAGAACGACTCTCCACAACAGTCAGGAATTTCTCAGCTTGTTCATGTTGCTCTTCAGATACATAGGGGGAAAAGGATGCAAACTTGAATAGAGCCACATCATCCTGAATAGAGCCACCCAAGGAAAGATAGGCATAGCAAGTGTGGAAAAACTGGTTGACCAAGAGGTGCACCCCAGTTTCGCTCTTGGCATGGTAGCTCTGGTGGATCTGGGAGCTCATGATGCAGATGGAGGCGAGCTGGTTTGCTGGTCTGGTGCAGAAATGGAGGGATGGGGTGGTCGTGGCCGTGCTCCAGTCAAGCACTGTTGAAGCAAGAGCATTTATACTAATAGCATTCTTAGTAGAAATGGTAACAGTTAACACAATGGTTTTAAAAATCTCTCTGTCTCTTTGTCTGTCAGCAGCCTTTAAAAAAACAACTATGGATTAGTGAACTTTTATCTTAGTGCTAGAGGCTAAGGGAACTTGTGTTCTCTTCCTCTTTTCCTGATTACCCATGATAATGTGCAATCAACTGGTATAGACCAAATACTCCAGCAAGGGCCCACACCAAATATATATATTTTTTCCTAGAAGACCTTATTTATGCAACAAAAACTTTTGTGGCAGGGGACAAGCAGTTTTGTTTTGTTTTGTTTTTAAAAAAGGAGCTGGTATAACTTTTCTGCTTTGTTCTTTTGTTTGTAAATGTTGCAGGTACTGAGAAACAGTAGTACAACACAGTGGGTGGGAGTGATTGAGTGTTCTCTGTTCCCCCTCCTTGGTCTTTAAAGGGCTACTGGACATGCAACATGAATGACCCATGAGACCATGTGCACTTATCATAACGTCACATTGCTGTTTTTACCCAGCAAGGAGCGCTGCTAATACTAGTCTGCCTCTGTTTTATGGTCCCAATTTCTACCTCTTTTCATTTGTAACCAGTCTACTTCTCCTGACATCTAAGAAATGTCTGACCTGCCCTTGTCTAAGAGTTGTTTGCCAAGATAATGGGATAGGCACAAATTGGCTGACCTGTATATGTTCATACGTGAGACAAAGCTGCCTAAAATGGCTTGGAGAATAGGGAGTAGCATGATGGAATTTCAGTCATGGGATACAATGGTCAGTCAGTTTTCCTGCAAAAATATATCCTCTCAGCATGTTTTCTTTTAAATTCTCAGCAGCACTCAACAAAGTGTAAAGTAAGCATTGGGTGTCCCTCCCCAGATCTCTCTGTCTCTCTCTGTCTCTCTCTCTGTCTCCCTCTCTCTCTCTCTCTCTCTCTCTGTCTCCCTCTCTCTCTCTCTCTCTCTCTCTGTCTCTGTCTCTCTCTCTGGCTCTCTCTCTCTCTCTCTCTCTGTCTCTGTCTCTCTCTCTGGCTCTCTCTCTCTCTCTCTCTCTGTCTCTCTCTCTCTCTCTCTCTCTCAGTGTCTTCCACCAGTGGGTGTTTTCTGTTTGTTTGGCATTCCCTCACTACCTCTTATTAGCTCTCCTTCCTGTTTGTGTGTTTGCATGCATGTATGTGTTTTTTTAATTGCTTTAAATAATTTGTATATATTTGTATTGTAAATTCTGCTTTTAATATTTGAAAATGTTTAAATGTTTGACATGTTTTAAAATTTGGCACCTTGAGGACCCTGAACTGGGTTGAAAGGCAGCATAGAAATCTTTGAAACAAATAAATAAGCCCACTTCTGAAACCTGTCCCGCAGGAACAACTAGAGTAACTACAGAACTGTATGTTCCATGCCCATGTTTACCTATGTAATTTGGAAGAATGGTATCAGTATCAGAAGCTCTAGAGTGATTCAAAAGAACCAACAGGGCATACACATGTTGTCAGCTGACCAACTATGATCATCTGCAAGCATGAACAAGATGGATTTCACAACATGACCAAGCTGGAACCCAGAGTGAAAAGTGGAAAGGATCTATCTTTCTCATCAAATAACTAGAGATGTATCATCCTATCAAGAATTTCAGTCCCTGAATGCACATCCAATTTAAAAAATGGCCTGACTGCAACCTTCTTTATTGGTACAGATATAACTAATAATTTTGTTGTTGTTGTTCAATCGCACAGTCAAGTCTGACTCTTTGCGACCCCATGAACCACATAACGCCAGGCCCTCCTGTCTTCCGTCGTGCTCCGGAGTTTGCTTAATTTCATATTCATTGCCTCAACAACACTGTCTAACCATCTCATCCTTTGCCATCCCCTTCTTCTTTGACCTTCAATCTTTCCCAGCATCAGGGTCTTCTCCAGTGAGTGCTCCCTTCTCGTTTGGTGGCCATAGTATTTGAGCTTCATTTTCAGTATCTGGCCTTCCAGGGAACAGTCAGGGTTGATTTCTTTTAGGGATTGACTGATTTGACCTCGTTGCAGCCCAGGAGACTCTCAAGAGTCTTCTCCAGCACCATAATTCAAAAGAATCTATTCTTCGGTGCTCGGCCTTTCTTATAGTCCAACTCTTGCAGCCATACAGTACTACTGGGAATACCATTTCTTTGACCATATGGACATTTGTTGGCAGGGTGATGTCTCTACTTTTTAATATGCTGTCTAGGTTTGCCATCGTTTTCCTTCCAAGGAGCAGGCGTCTTTTAATTTCATGGCTGCAGTCACCATCTATAGTGATCTTGGATCCCAGGAACGTGACGTCTGTCACTGCTTCCATGACTTCTCCTTCTATTTGCCAAGGAATGATGGGGCCGGAAGCCATGATCTTAGTTTTTTTGATCTTGAGTTTCAAGCCAACCTTTGCGCTCTCCTTTTTGACTCTCAGCAAGAGACTCTTTAGGTCTTCTTCACTTTCTGCCATTAGAGTGGTATTGTCTGCATATCAGAGGTTGTACATGTTTTCCCCAGCAATCTTAATTCCAGCTTCTGACTCATCCAGGCTGGAATTTCGCATGATGTACTCTGCATATAAATTAAATAAGCAAGGGGACAATATACATCCTTGCCGCACTCCTTTTCCTATGCTAAACCAATCAGTTCTTCCATATCCTGTTCTGTCGGTTCTTGACCCTTATACAGGTTTCTCAAGAGACATGTGAGGTGGTCTGGTACTCCCGTCTCTTTAAGGACTTGCCATAGTTTGTTGTGATCCACACAATCAAAGGCTTTAGTGTAGTCAATGAAGCAGAAGTAGATCTTTTTATGGTACTCTCTTGCTTTCTCCATAATCCAGCGAATGTTGGCAATTTGATCTCTAGTTACTCTACCTCTTCGAAACCCAGTTTGTACTTCTGGCAGTTCTCTAGCCACATACTACTGAAGCCTAGCTTGTAGGATCTTGAAACTAATAATACCAGGTATTAATTATTTGTATTATTATTGGGTCACTATGCTTTAGGCAGAGTTTACAAGCCAAGAAGGTCAAAGACTAAGTGTATAGGTAGTAGGCTTCAAACCTCCAGGTATTCTTTCAACTTCTGTAGAGTTTGTCAAATGGTAAGTAGCTATATGAACATTAGAACTAGAAACCTCAGGGCCTAACTACACATTTTACTCATGCCCTCCCTGGGTCCTAATGATCAGATATGTGCTGTGAGTTCCATGCTCAGAACTCAGTTCCCAGATGCATGGGAGCCAAGTTGCATTGGTACCATGGCATGCAAGGAGTTGGGCCTTAAGCCTTTCTCCTGTGACATTTCCATAACTTGAAACATGATTGGGATACTATTTGCCCATTACAGAAACTTATGCATGGCCCATCAGTCCACTTGATCTGCCCAACAGAGCAAATTACATCCCTGGGATCATTTCAAGTTAGAAAAATGATGTGGGAGGGGGGAGGCTTAAACTCTCCCTCTGTGCCATAATCCCAATCCAAATAACTTCAAGCTCACCAAGACATTGAGCTCTAACCGCAGAACTCATGGTGCATGCCAGATTGCTTAGACCTGGGCAGGATGCAAGGAAAAAGTAACTTGTAGTTACCCCTTCAGGAATATTAATCACTTCTGTAATTAATGCCAAGTCTCTGTAATCCTGCCAACCTAGCAGTTCGAAAGCAAGAAATTGCAAGTAGATAAATAGGTACCACTTCAGTGGGAAGGTAACAGTGTTCCGTGCGCCTTGGTGTTTAGTCATTCCGGCCACATGACCACGGAAACGTCTTCGGACAGCGCTGGCTCTTCGGCTTTGAAACGGAGATGAGCACCACAACCCTAGAGTCGGATTCGACTGGCTTTTGAGCAAGGGAACCTTTACCTTTACCTTTACCTCTGTAATTCATGCAGAGCCTAATTAAAGCAAATGGGTGACAGGACTAGTTTACCAACATATAATTAGAAACATAACTAACCTTAAACCAGAGTTACAACACTAAATCTGTTTTTAAAGTAACATTCTGTAGTGACATCTAAGAGATGATAATAAAGCAAATAATCGGCTCTCTTAGTATGTGCACGGTTCTTTTCTATTTCTACTGAATAACTATAGTTAGCAGCACCCTTAGTCATATAAAGTGCAGAATGTATAAGATGTAGGCATGAATTCTCAGCAAATTGGGTACCATACCTTGCTCTTTCAGAAACAAAGTTCAAGAATGTTAGCTGTAATTTGAATCACCATTCTCAGCTGTACATTTATAAAAATCACACACAGATAATTTTAAAAGACAATATAACTCTAACAGGAGTATGTTCAAAGGTCTCATATAGTTAGAGGGAACATTTAAGTACTACCAAATCCAACAAATCCAAGAATTCATACATGCACATTCATTTTGTGTATGTGTTTATGAAACACTATGCTTAACCCTGGGTTCATTCAATCTGGTTGGCAGGGAAACCAGTTTCCATTGTTCTGTCAAGCCAATTCATGTCTGTATACATACAAATTCTCCAAGATGAGAGAGGACACAAATGTAATCTTCTCTTCTCTGTGTTCCTGAATAACGTCTCTGGTGTTTTAGAATGGATGATGAAGAAATGTCATACATCACCTTAGCATTTGTGCCAAAACCAGGAAATGTGATTTTAAAAAATTCAAGTAATGACTGTATTAATTTTGTGTTGAACCAAAGAACAAGGCTGGTATGTAGTTGGTAACTTTAAGTGTATTAAAAAGAGAAGCTTCATCATCTGCATAGCATATGTAGGTATTCTGTGTAAGGGTCTTGCAAACAAAACACCTAAATATTTCTACATTCAAATCAGAGTTCATTTCTTCATGAATAAAATTTGGATCATAACTGCTTATAGGATAACATCCATAACTGAGACTGCTGCCTTGCATTCTCTTAGGAAGCATGGATGACATCCCCTCCTACACACTCTATTTCAGCAACTCGAAAACTTGTGGAGATGCATCATTCTTAAGCCTGACAATGTGGGCTCCCTTCTTTTTATCACATCACGACTATATCTAGAATTTGTCCATCTTCCATTGCTAGTGTAATTGATCATCCTTATCTTCCTTTTTCTTTAGGGACAGTATCTGTCAAAATGCAGCAAGAGTACTTGACAAAGCCATTCACTTGATATACACATACACTTAGACAACACATTCCTGTGTCTGGCCACCCATGAAGGCTAAAAAAAGGTCTCCCTCAAGATGATCACAGGATGCAAAGGTCCAGAGAAAGGATAAACCAACCTGTTTGTGTGCCAGATCTGAAGCAACATTTCCCTTGATGCTGTTAACTTTGATCCATTGTCCCTGGGCAGCTGAATTTAATATTTTGCCATGTAGCAAATTCCAAATAGAGGTCTGATATACCAAACAACTTCCAAATAAATGAAATCTTGCACTCAGGGGAAAAGTATGTTTTCTAAAACCACAGATATTCCAGAGCTTGTAATAGAAGATATAACAGTTCTACAGTGGTTTGGTAGCTTTAAACATGGAATAAGATACTTTAGGCATGATACTAAAGCGTTAGATTTTTTCTCTTAATACCTGTAATCAAAGATTTGTTTTATAACATATGAAAAGCCACACTTTATTTCTTCATAATTTTCATTTGTTAATTTCCCCCCCCCCATTCCTTCTGATGAGGATTGCCATTCATTAGGCCTGCCTGTTTCTGCTCAGTGCTTGGAGATATCTCCTGCTGATTTTGTTTTACCACTGTTTTTGCATCTTTACTGCATTAGCTGTTCTTTTGGTACTACTTATATTGTACTACATCATGTATACTTATATATAGTACTAGCCTGATACCCATGCTTCACTACGGTATTTAAATTCTGTAAATCCAGTTATAATACTGATGATGTGAAGTTTGAAATGTAACATTTCAAGATTGTAGGGTAAAAAATGAAGAGAGACTGAAGGACCTCTCTACTGAAGGACATCTCTGTAGACCACATTGGTGGTTCTGCCATCAGGTGCTAGGATCACCAAGCTGCTTGGTGAGCTCACTCTGGAGCAGGCCACATAGAACTGTCCATGTGAGAAGCAGTCATCTGTTAAGTCAGTCCTTGCCACCTTCAGTGTCTGGCCTTGGGACTTGTTGATGGTCATAGCAAAGCAGACCTTGAGGGGGAACTGCAGCCTCTTGAACTCAAAGGGGTTTTCTGATAGTATGAGTGGCATGCGTGGTATCAACACAGCTTCCCTGATGGATTAAAGTACCCTGGCCCTGCTCCTACACCTGAAAGAAACCTGTCTGGTGTTGGGGGAGAATGTGTTTAAAGGCATCAGGAAGGCTGGGCCAGCAGCAGTGCCAAGGCAATCCTGCTGAGCAAGCCTCCCCGACAGCTGTAAGCAACCCACTCCCTCTCCTATACCTGACAGGCAGCTGTCTGTCTAGTGTAGGAGGAGGAGAGTATTGTAGCCATTGTGGAAGCTGGGCTAGCAATACCGCTAAGGCATTACTACTGGGGTGCGCTCCCTGATGGCTTTAAGCACCCTGCAACCCCTGCTGCATCTGACAGACAATTGCCTGTCAGGTGTTGAAGGTGGGGGGAGTGTGTTTGAAGCCATCAGGGAGGCTGGGCCAGCAGCACTGCTGCACCTCACAGGTGGTTGGCCATTCCTGATTTCCTCAACTGTCATTAGCTCTCTGCAGTCTCCTGTAACTGGTTTTTTTAACCTCAGAACACTGAGCTCTGCAGCTGACCAATCAGAGAGTGGGGGGTGCAAGGAGGCAACAGCCTGGCAACCACATAGTAATGGAGGGAGGGAATAGAGGGAGCACATTTTACCCCTTTTGATCCCCTTAGGGGTTGAATTTCTAAAAATCTCTTCTTAGTGAGTATCTACATCATGGTAAGAGTGCTCTCCCTGAATTTTGTGTTTCTAGGTCCAGGGATTTGGCCTGGGTGTTAATTTTAGGGTGAGGGGACTTTCTTTTATATGTATAGATGTTGTATCACTGACCACTAAATCTGCAGTAGTGATGACATAGCTGTAATCTGACATGACCTGGATAGCCCAGGCTAGCCTGATTTAATCAGATTTCAGAAGCTAAGCAGGGTCAACCCTGGCTAGTATTTGGATGGGAGACCTCCAAGGAATATCAAGATTGTGACGTGGAGACAAACAATGGCAAACCACTTCTGAATGTCTCTTGCCTTGAAAACCCTACAGCTGTGACTTGACAGCAGAAAACCCCAACAACCACAACCTAACTACTATTTCTTCTGTTATACGTGAAGAAGACCTCTTCAAACTCAGCACCTCACTGGGTATCCTTGCCGACCCCACTGGCTATCCTTGCCCACCCCATGCCTTTTATTCCTAGTGTTGTGTGGGGTTTTAATATTAGTCAAACTGATTTCATAAGAACATAAGAGAAGCCAATGTTGGATCAGGCCAATGGCCCATCTAGTCCAACACTCTGTCACACAGTGGCCAAAAATATCAGGTGCCATCAGGAGGTCCAGCAGTGGGGCCAGGACACTAGAAGCCCTCCCACTGGTGCCCCCTCCCCCAAACACCAAGAATACAGAGCATCACTTGCCCCAGACCGAGAGTTCCTATCTATACCTTGTGGCTAATAGCCACTGATGGACTTCTGCTCTATATGTTTATCCAATTCCCTCTTGAAGCTGTCCGTGCTTGTAGCTGCCACCACCTTCTGTGGCAGTGAATTCCATGTGTTAATCACTTTTTGGGTGAAGAAGGACTTCCTTTTATCTGTTCTAACTTGACTGCTCTGCAATTTCATGAAATGCCCACGAGTTCTTGTATTGTGAGAAAGGGAGAAAAGTACTTCTTTCTCCACCTGCTCTATCCCATGCTTGTATTCTCTGCCCTTTAGTATCAAATGTGGATGAGGAAAATAAATAAGTCATCAAGAAAAGCTCACATCATCGATGTTTTCCTGGTTTGGATTTAATTGCATATCTCCACTGACTGAAGGGATATTCATCAGTTGAGTGGGAATTCCTGGCCTCTCTTTTCAATCTTTTTCTACATGACCTCCCGTTTATGCCAAAAAAGGTATTGTATTTGTATTTGTATTTTTATTTGTACAGTACTGATCCCTGCGGTACCCCACTGCTTACCACCCTCCACTGAGAAAATTGCCCATTTATACTCACTCTTTGCTTCCTATTAATCAGCCAGTTTTTGATCCACAAGAGTACTTGTCCTTTTATCCCGTGACTATTGAGCTTACTTAGGAGGCTTTGATGAGGAACTTCTTCAATTTCACATATGCAAGTTAGACTGTTTGTAAATATTCTATGGGGTATAGTTATAGTACTCCTCAGTCAGGATGTTGAGTTCTTTGCTTTAATCTTCATTCAGTGGCATACCTAGCCTATTTGGCACCCAGGGCAGATAACCTTTTAACACCCTCCTCTATTTCTTTCTTTGTTTTTGTGCCATCAAGTCACTGCTGACTTATGGCGACCCTGTAGGGTTTTCACAGCAAGAGAAGTTTGGAGGTGGTTTGCCATGGCCTCCCTCTGCATCAGTCCTGCTTAGCTTCTGAGATCTGGTGAGATCAGGCTAGGCTGGGGTATCCAGGTCCGGGCCCCTCCTCTATACAACAAAATTATTTTCAGTAATAATCATGAAATAAAAGGAATAATAATAATGGCCAGAAAAGAAAGGCAGACAGTGAAAAATTTCTTTTATTTATCTTCATATATATAATCATGCCAGTAAACAAAATTCAAATTCCAACATGTTATTCCATCATATGAGCCAGCATGGTGTACTGGTTAAAGTGTCAGACTAAGATCTGAGATATCCAGGTTCAAGTCCCCACTCATGCCATGGAAGTGTGCTGGGTGACCTTGGGCCGGTCACATTACCCCCAGTCTAGCCCTGACATGGTTAGCCCCAGGACAGACTGATCTCATCAGATCTCAAGCTAAGCAGGGCCAATGTGTACGCAGGCACTGGCAAACCACCTCTAAACATCCCTTGCCTTGAAAACTCTACAGGGTTGCCATAAGTCAGCTGTGACTTGATGGCAAAAAACCCCAACAACATTCCATCACACCATTTGTGTTCGGGGCAGGCACTTGGAAGAACTTCTGTTCTCCATTTTGAAGCCCAAGAGATGACCATCCCGAACATCTACAAAGCATTTTTGAGAGCTGGAAGTCTGCCTTATTATTATCTTTTACTAAGTAACACTAGCCAAAGCATCACAAAATAGTGATTGCAAGCTTCCCCAGACTGGTTGTTAAGAAACACACTACCCCTCAAAGAAGGTGCCCCTATCCTCCATTGTTTCCAAAGGACTAAAGTCAAACCAGAGGATCTCTGCAGTAGAAACTGAAGGGGTGACATTTTGCAGTCCCAGCAGTACCAGTGCAATCATAGGGTGCCCAGCAGAACCCAGTGTCATTGTGGCAATACCGTCTCAACAGGACTGATGTCAAGCACAGAATTACAGTCCAAGCAAGGAGGGGTTGGAAGCCCAGCAGAACACTGCAATGTACAGTGCCCAGGAAACCCAGTGCCACTGTGGCAATGCCAATTGATGTCAAGCACAGAATCACGGTGCAGGCAAAAGGGGGGTTGGAAGCCCAGCAGAATCAGTGCAATGTACAGTGCCCAGAAAACTCAGTGCCTTCTGTTCATAATATTAACAAAGGTTTGCTACTATACTACTCTTAAATACATTCTGTTACCAAGCAGGATAGGAATGAGAACGTCTTGAGGCCAAGAAGTGAAAATAGGAGGGGACACAGAAAAATTAGGTGAAGGGAGACAGAAATAAATGAGAAAAGTGTGGAAAAGAGGGAGAGAAATTAAGAGAGGGAAAGGCTGTCTTATCTTGCTGCAACATGCTAACTACTGCTTTACAAGATCTGGCTGAGCTGGGTGCAAGGAAAGGAAGAGAGAGTGAGAAAAGCTAGACTATTGGAGAAAATGACTTGCAGGCAATTACCCTAGAAGCTATCAGCATGCTGGCTCAGTTGTTGTTAAGCAAATTTTCTTCAGTCTTGGAGAAAGGGGAGTCTAGTTGATCCTAGAGTGCTTTTTGCTGTGCTCGGACCTCCCTGCCCACCTAGTGGCTGCAACCAGAACGGCATTTTTAAAATAAAAGGAAAGATGTTCATCTGGATGCAGCATGGTGCTGGCCTCAAGGGCCCTCCAGTGGGCTTCCTCAAGCTGCGGCCGGAGTGGACTGCACCCCACCCCACTCGTGGTATGCCACTGTCTTAATTATATATTATAGCTTAACCAACATGGACAATTCCAGAATATTGGAGTCAACAAAATACTGGCTCTTCCACAGAGAATATGGACATATATGTAATTAGCAGTGTTATGTGCTTTTAATTCATTGTTTCATTATATGTAGTTTGGAGCATTTTGTAGAAAAAGAACAGGTAAGCTTTGTATGTAAAATAAATAATGGGGGGGGAACTGTGATTATTAGCGCCACAATCCATAGAAGATTGTGATGGAAGCCCTAAAACAATGTTGTCATGCTGTGTGACTCATTGGAGGAATATTGTCATTGGAGAGTCTTCTTTCGGGTTCTGAGATCAATGTGACAGTTTTAGGCTTTAAGTTAAAATTGACTAGCAAATGTTCAGTGAGACGAGCCTCTTCCTATGTGCCATTTTTAAAAGTTCAAGGAGCATTACAGGAAAAATAACAAGGGAAGGAGCATATTATATGCTAAGTTTCAGCATTTTTAAGCCTCTTGAGGGAATCAGCTTACTTTTTCAACTACTAATAAAAGCTGATCAGAGGGAAGTAATTTCTGCTAGATAAATAGCAACCTGAACATCAATTTCCTGTCAACAGCTGCAGCTTCAACAGTTTCAGCCCTCCATTCAAATATGAGAATGCTTTCCCCAAATTGCCTATCTCTCACTGAGTGCACCTTGAAAGCATTTTCAGTCACTCACTCCTAGTCTTGGAGAAGGGTATTCGTCTGCATAGTGATCTGCATGAAGTGCCACTGGAAAGGACTGGCAAAGCAGCTCACACAAGGCATGAGAACACACTCATCTTGCATTGGGGGGGGGAATCTATTTCTCCTTGTAAAAGATGTATGCAGCAGCTTAATTTTGGCAAGCTGATAAACTTAGAAGGAAATCACATATGTTAAGGAACTGTTTGTTCAGTTTCTACAATTTCTTTATAGCATTGAACTTCTTCCTGAATATCAAAGCTTTCTTTAAAACAATTCAGAGAAAATGTAAATGTTCAATTATAGTGTCGCAGGAATGGCTCTGTAGTAAAAATATTTCCCATTTAAATGTAGTTTGCAAGGTTTCACAGTTGGGCTACTACCATTGCTTAGGGGGGCTACATAGTCATGACCATCCAGGATCATGGTTTCTCTTATTTTAGCATGTTGCACTTGCCTCTGTCCCTGTTAGCTACACAATGCAGAATGTCCTCCTCTGTTCCCAAATAATTGCTTTAGCTGTCTTTAAGCAGGGAGATGTTAAACAAGGAAACAAACTTTGAGTGCTTTGGTTTTGGTTTTCATTGGAGTGCCATTGTGTTTATGCTTATACCTTATTGTATTTTATGTTTTATGTGCCTTGTTTACTGTATATGGCCCTCAATCTTTTGGAGAAAAGTGGTTTAGAAATACTATATATATATATATTTTAAAATTATAAACTGCAGGTATTGTTGTTGTTATTCAGTCAAACATTCAAGTCCGACTCTTCACAACCCCATGGACCACATCATGCCAGGCCCTCCTGTCTTCCACTGTCCTCCGGAGTTTGCTTAATTTCATGTTCATTTCATCGATAACACTATCTAACCATAAATCCTCAAATCAAAACATTCATACAGCTTACCCTAAAATTTTCAGCACAAGTCATGCGATTCAGCTTCTTCATATATCCTTACTCTTCTTGCAAATGTGTGTGTGTGTTCAGTTAGAACATTTCTATGCTGACTCTCCAGAGGACTAGTTCAAGGCTGCTCACAAAGTAAAACATGATAAAATTGTCAGATGATATAAAAACCCTTAAAGGTAACAAACCATTAAAAACCCAGACATTAAAAGCATCCTTCTGTATTGAAATTCTTTTCCTCTATTAAAATAATGTTTTGTTTTTTTGTCTTGTTTCTTAAAATATAGGAAAATCAAATATTTAGAGATTCTTTCCCAAGGATTTTGTATCTGACATCCCTACTGAATACTTTTTCCTCTTTGACATTAGGTTTTAAGTATGAAGATGTTAATTTTTTTGACTGAAGTAGATTTCTGAAGCTTTACACAATAGTTAAACTGAATTTTAAAAGTTCAATTAACACTGGGTGTATGATCTCTTATTTCCATATTCTTTCGTTTCGAAAGTGTGTGGTTGATCACCCAGAATGGATTTTTGAGATAGGTAAGTGAAATTCAAGTTTGTAAATTTTTATTGGCATACTTAATGGGCATGACAGTTCATGAAGAGTCCAGTGTGTTGATATGTTGAGTTTTGAAGATGTGAGAGAGTGTGGCTGAAAGGCAGGCTCCATGGGACATGTCCATATTATTAAACTGGAGCCAGTTTGGTGTAGGAGCGAGTTTGGTGTAGTGGTTAAGTGCGTGGACTCTAATCTGGGAGAACCAGGTTTGATTCCCCACTTGCACCTGCTGGATGACCTTAGGCAAGCCATAGTTCTGGCACAGCTGTTCTTGAAAAAGAGCAGTTTTTGTCAGAGTTCTCTCAGCCCCACCTACCTCACAGGGTGTCTGTTGTGGGGAGGGGAAGAGAAAGGAGTTTGTAAGCCGCTCTGAGACTCCTTTGGGTAATGAAGGATGGGGTATAAATCCAATCACTTGCACCTGCTGGATGACCTTAGGCAAGCCATAGTTCTGGCACAGCTGTTCTTGAAAAAGAGCAGTTTTTGTCAGAGTTCTCTCAGCCCCACCTACCTCACAGGGTGTCTGTTGTGGGGAGGGGAAGAGAAAGGAGTTTGTAAGCCGCTCTGAGACTCCTTTGGGTAATGAAGGATGGGGTATAAATCCAATCACTTCTTATTATTATTAAGAAGTAAAACTCATGCAAATTCACCAGCTTTGCTGCTAATTGTTAAACAGTTAGCCTATGAAAGATAGATATGAAAACCTATGTATCATTGTTGATTGAGAAATGTATTTGCTATTTCAGTTACCAACTTTTAGCTGAGAAGGAAACTGATGAGAACAAAATGTGCTAAGCAACATGCTTTTGTTACTGTATGTTTAACTTCCTATGAAAAATTCAGAGTTTGTTCTCATGTGTAAAAGGAAATCAAATGAGTGTGTGGGATGAGAAAAAAATACAGTGTTTAGAAATTACATGAAGACTGGTATATTGCAACAGGAGGTGTAAGTTGGTGCATTTCCTTTTTGAAAACCTTTTAGTTTAAGACACAAGTAAAAATTCTTTCAAATGTATTCTTTCTCCAAAAACATGGCAATGTAAATTAAGGCTCTGCTTTAATGCCTACACTATAGCCCCGTTCACATGTTACATTGCATGCATGTACACCTTTACAACTGAAACTGGGGATCAGTACCTGGATAAATGACTGGTTTCAGTCACATGTTCAGCTTTACATGTGTTGAATGCTACACAGGAATTATCCAAAACACGTATAAAGAAAAATGAAGTGTACACTGTACATGGATTGTACATGCATTTACTGTCACTTTTGAACAGGGCTAATGTAAGCAAGGAAAGCACTATAAAAGTCTTGCATATTGCGCTCACACATTGCTTTAGTTTCTCTCTTCTTTCATAGGTTTGGAGCAATAAATAAGCACTAAACAAAGTTTGTATTAATTTGGTTACTGAAAAGTTTTTGATGCCAGCAAATAATTATAGGTTGAATAATAAACTGAAAACGTTATGGAACTCCTTTTACATCTTTGATTAAATGACTTCTATTTTTCTGCCTGACTGAAGCAGACATTGATGAGACTGAGATAACCAGAATGAAGAGTTCTAGACAAATTCACTTCTATTGGCATTCAGTCATGTCTTTGTTCACAAAGAAACGGCATTGACTGAAATACTTCCATATCAAATTCTTCAACTATACCTGCTTCCTGCACAAAATTCTTAATTATATCTGGTCCAACTTGTCAAAGATCTCAGGCCATTTTACAGAAAAAGGAGTATTTAGCAGTGCAGTCATAACTGAGCTTTCCTGGGACTGAGTCCCATTTAATAAACCTCAGTGGGGTTCTGAGTAGACCTGCTTAGGATGGCAGTGTAAGAGACAATACCTTGTTTTTACCAGCCCAATTTCAAATCAAGCAAGGTGAATATGAACAATATAAATTAATGCAGATCAGGCTTCAAGGCGGGTGTCTAATGTAGCAATTGTATAGCCCCCAAACAGTAGTCTTTTTTCAGGAGGTACCTGTGGAGGTATCCAACATTATGTACTGGTATCCACAATCTTCCTAATATGCATGGTCACTACGTCAGCTGAACAGAGTACCATGTACATGTATGGAAGCTGAAAATACATGTGCTGCCCTGTTCAGACAAAATGACAACCATGTATATCTGGAAGATCACTGTCCTGGTACACACAAGAATCTGAAAAAGGCTCTTATGATGATCTTTTCATGGATCCTATCACTACAAATGCGAATTAGGATCTGGTGGGTTCTTGTAGTCCCAAACTTTTGGGGAGCAGGGGAGACAACACCCAGCCCACTCCTTCTGAGTGGTCCCTGGTCAAGCCCGGCATCCACCAGATCCAGTGAGTTTATAGATGCACCTTATAAAGGTCTGCACACCAGCCAGCCAGCTGATCAACAGCCAGTCAGGCACCCACTGACAGCTGGCACTTTGACAGCCAGCTATCTGACAATCAGCTATTGGCAAGATCCACCCTGGAGGTGGGGAAGGGGAGTAATGGGACAGAAATTGCTCAGAAGGCACTACTGGCCCTTCACAGGCTTGGCCATACCCCCATAAGGCTTCTGGGTAGAGGGAGGCCACTGGGCATGCTCCAGTCCTAGTTAGGGCATTCAAAAGGCTTGAGGGAAGAGGCTGGTGAGAACAGACAAGCTCTGGCTTCCAGCTTAGATGGGAGTGCAGCTAGAGAAGAAGAGGGGAGATAGGGTGGTACCCATCCCCCTCCCATCTTGGTCTGAGGCCAAGGAAAGGCATGGCAGCCGAATTGGGCCCTGGTGCATAGGGTTGCCAGCCTCCAGGTGGCAGCTGGAGATCTCATGGGATTACAACTGATCTTCAGGTGACATAGATCAGTTTACCTGGAGAAAATGACCATGTTGGAAGGTGGGCTCTATGGCATTATACCCCTTTGAAGTCTCACCCCTCCCCAAACCTCACCCTCCTCAGGCTCCACCCCCCAAATCTCCAGGTATTTTCCGACCTGGTGCTGGCAACCCTGCTGGTGCATGATGCCGGAGTTCCTACGCAAAGATTAAAAGGTCTTCCATTGCACTTTGCAAAGTTCAATGGAGCAAAACTCCAGGAGTGAAGGCCTGCCCTCACTCTCTTTTACCCATTTTCTACAGTGTCTGCAGACACTGTAGCTGGTAGGGGGGTATTCTGATCCAGGCACCTATAAATGGTTCTCTAAATGTTTTGATTATGGCTCAGATCTGGAAAAGCACACTTGTGCATGTAGAGAACTGATTATGAGCTCCTTACTCTCTGAGCTCTGAGACTCAATCCAGATATCTTGAAATTGTTTTCTAGCACGTGCGCATTATCGAGTCTCAGACTTGAAACATGTCAGATCTCTCACTGGAAGTCCCTTGGGATGTGATTCAATCTGCTGAACAGTCTGAGGGAGGGGGGACCCTATTTCTATTGCAAAATGAAGTATAACTGGATTTCCTAATCATCCCAAAAGCCATGTGAATCTGCCTTATGTAGCAGAGCGCAATGACTTAAGAATATGATACAAGAAATGGATATTCCTCTTAGGCTGCAATCATGCACACTAAATAATCCACTTTCAATGCACTTTCAGTACACTTTCCAACTGGATGTTGCCAGTTCATACAGTAAAATCCAGTTGGAAAGTGCATTGAAAGTAGATTATTTAGTGTGCGTGATCGCAGCCATTTACAAGCTGCACACGCCACCACCTTTGCTTTCATTGTTAAAGAGGCATTCAGAGCATTAACCGCTGTGGATTCATTGGGTATGACCCCTTCTTTGAGATGATACATGGAGCAGCATTGGTCAGGGCTGGAAATATGCCAGCCAATGGGGAGAGAATGCAGGGTAGGAACTTAGCCTATGCCCCTCCTAAGTAGGCATTTGCTGCATACTGGTGGGAACAGAGCAGGTAGTTCAGCAAAAGTTGGGATGATTGGCAAGCACACTGGGGCACTGGGTGTGATGGAGGGTCATTTCCTGTAACATTTCATAACATGTCTTACAACTAGGTGACCTGGGAAGGAGCACCCAGACCAGCAACATTCTACATCTAGTAGAAGCCTTATGGCACACTGGCGGAGGGGAGATGACACCTGCCAATTCTTGGCTCATTGCACATGCAGGCTTGGATAAACAAGGTCCACATAATTCACTGGCCATGTCTGGAGTCAGAGTGGATTTGTCAAATAAAGGCAGCCATTGGTAAGGCTTCCTAACACAGCCCTCCTTTAAAATAAGTTAGCATGTTTTAATACCTTACCAAAAGACTTCTGAGTAAACTTAACAGTCATTGGATAAGAAGACAGGTTCTTTTATGGATTAAAAATTGGTTGAATGACATGAAGCAAAGAGTAAGAATAAATGGACAGTTCTCACAATGAAGGGAAGTAAGCAGTTGGGTCCTGCAAGGATCAGTATTGAGGCCGGTACTCTTTAATTTGTTCATAAATGATCTGGAACTGGGGGTGAGTAGTGTAGTGGCCAAGTCTGCAGATGACAAAAAATTATTCAGGATGGTGAAAACCAAGGCTGACTGAGAAGAGCTCCAAGAGGACCTCCACAAACTGGGTGAGTGGGCAACAATGTGGCAAATGAAGTTCAGTGTTGGTAAGTGTAAGATGTAAGTTTATGTATATTGGGACAAAAATATCCCAACTTCAAGTATAGGCTAATGGGGTCTGAAGTTGCTGAGACTGAGAGGGGAAAACTCTCTTAGGGTGGTAGTGAATAGCTCAATGAAAGTGTCGACCCAGAGTGCTGCAGCAGTGAAAAAGATGAACTCTATGTTAGGGATTATTAGGAAAGGTATTGAACATAGGCCCCGGTCACACGGGCCGGATATTGTGGGGGGGGGATGACTAATTTGCCCCGGCGCAGTTTGATCCACGATTACGCAATCAGATGCGCCGGTGGCACACCACGGGTCCTTCCCTCGGCTCCAGCGGGTTAATGAGGGTGGCGATCACACGACGATCCTGCAGCGCAGCAAAGAAGCGGCGCGATCACACCAGCAATGGCTAGGCGCTGCTGCCGTGGCAAATGGGGTCATTTATTTTCTTTTAAGCCGAAGGACGGAGGAGTGGAACTTTTGGTTTCGTGTTCAATGGCATGCGCAATTCTGCGCAGCAATGGAACTTTCGCTTTCCTCTTCATGCGCATGCGCCATTGGGTGCTTGTGTGCATTCTGTGGAGACTTGGGGGGGAAAACCCTTTTTGCGACAGGACATGGGCGGGCGCCGGATGCCATGAGCTACCACCGGAAACGTGACCAGACACCTGCCCTTGCCCCACAGTTTCCAGAAACTAGTACCTCGGAGGTACTAGTTTTTTACGGCGCATCTTCGGCGGGAAGCCTCGGGTTAGCCACGGGAGCTCTACGGTTCCCAGATGTTGCGGTTTGATCGCACCTGGAAAATCTGCCTATCTTCCATCTCTGTAGCGTGGCTAATGCTCCGTGTGACCGCAGCCATAAAATGGCTGATATTATAATGCCCCTGTATAGATCTATGGTGTGGCCTCATTTGGAATACTGTGTACAGTTCTGGCTACCAGAGTCTCAAAAAGGACACTGCAGATCTGGAAAAAGGGAGAGTTGACAAAGAGAAATATTTCTCTCTCTCCCAAAATATTTGAACTCGAGGGCATTAAGTGAAGCTGATGGGCAGTAGGTTCAGGACAGACAAAAGGAAATACTTCCTTACACAGAGAGTGATTAAAATATGGAATTAACTGCTAGAGGATGTAGTGATGACCACAGGAATAGACAGCTTTAAAAGGGTAGTAGATTGATGGAGGATAGGTCAATTAGTGGCTACTAGCCATGGTGCCTGAGGGGAGCTTCCATGTTCAGAGGCACGATAATTCTGAATCCCAGAGCTAGGAGGCAACATCAGGGGAAGTTTATGCCCTGTTTTTGGCCCTCCAGAGGAACACATTGGCCACTATGTGAGATAGGATGCTGGATTAGATGGACCGCTGGTCTGATCCAGCAGTGCGCTTCTTATGTTCTTAATAAATGATGATGTAGATCAGCCATTTATTTATTTATTATTAATTTTGACTTATATCCCACCTTGCCTGACAAGCAAGGCGGGATGTAAGCAAACTGCTTAAATCCACATTGCTGTTATTTGGGGGTGCCTGGGCAAAAGATCTATCTAGATTTTTCTCTGTCTTTCCAATGTTATCTAAAATGTATACAAACATTTTTGCTATTTTCCTCTCCAGTCCTAACAAAGCCCAGCCAAGACTACATTCATCTCTCTCTCTCTCTCTTTTATTTTAACGTAGACTGAAAATAAACATGAAAACTCACCGAAATGTATGTTTCAGGTCACATACTACACCTCAGAGTATTCAGGCCTCCAGAGGCCTTTTCCAGGCACAGCCTGGGAGAATCTTTGATATGCTTACTGTGCAGTTACATTATTTCTAGGCACATACACACAGTCCTTTCTAAACTAGTTTTTGGAAAAAAACACACACCAAAAAACAACAAAAACAAATTCAAGTACAGTAAGGTCTAGCACACTGACAGAGCTTTCCTGGGCAGACTTACTCCAGTCCAAGTCCATTGAAATCGATGGGCTTAGATTGGATTTAACATTGCATAGGATTGCACTGAAAGTCACTGAGAAACAGCATCCCAGAAACTAAGCGCTCATGATCTCACCTAGGCAAAAGAAATCCCACTGTGGAACCAACTAACAGATGAGTTTTCTTTTTTAAAGGTATTTTAGTATGCAGACAGTTTCATACAGTCGGTGGTGGAATGGATACTTATTTATTAATGATTTTTACTCAAGAAGAGGAAAAGTTTGTGTAGACCTGGGATTAATTATTTGTTTTCAACAACTGTATTCTGAGACACCCAACCCTAACTTGGGTACCTGCAAGTGGGCAAAATGACAGATTCACTAGTAGTGAACATTCCAAAGTGATGGATGTCAAACCAGGAGCGGGGTATTTTTTACCATGTTTGTAAAAATCATCTTGGTTCATCATGAAGAAAATAAAAACTGATATGCAGCAAACTAGAGATTCATGCTGTTAATGTACTGTACATGGCTGAACTCCGCATGTGCATGATCTTCCACCAATGAGCTGTACAAGGTATTACAGCTTCAAAATTCCCATTGTAGTTGTTGTCAAGGGAGAAATAAATCAATAGAGCCAAATGGGAAATAAATATATAGAACAGAGAAAAAAGGGGGAAATCATTTGCTGCCTCCACCCCTACTCCTCAGAAAATATCAATACTGGTATGAGGCAGGTGTTGCAAATATCCAAGCTGCTATTTCACCTGGGAAAAACAAAGGTCAAACACTATGTGTGTAAAAAGATCAATGCAATATTTTGTGAGAGTGTATAGGACTTTGAAAAAGGTATTTGAGATTTAACTGGCACTGGTGTCAAAAATTTCCCTTGTGTTAAACTATTAAATTCAGCCATATATGACACTATCACCACAACTACCAAAACTTGATCTCAGTAGAATGTTGCTCCAACTGATTGTAAAACTAGCAGCAGTGAGCCAGCTGACCCAGAAGAAAAGAACAATTACTGATATTGGTCAATAAGCACCCTGGCAAAGAACCTTATAGGATCAGACCACCAGTCCGGCATCCTGTTCCCCACACTGACTAATTAGCTCCTTGCAGGTAGTTGCCCCTTCCAATAACTGGTATTCAGACATACTTTTGAACAGTACATAAACACCTCAATTTGAGTCAAACTGTTCTGTGTTCAAATATACTCCAGCATGTCAGGCCATGATAGCTTGAGCCACTAAAACCAATAAAACTGGCTAATGTAAGCTGGAATTCTGAGCACAGTGTTATGTGCTCATATCTCAATCAAAGGAGAAAGATTCATATGTGCACAATAGTGTGCAGTGCTGTGACCATTAAAATGCATTATTTCATTAATAATTCCAGATCTACTGCAAGGCTTAGATCCAGCGAAGTAAATAAATGTGTATGAACCAGCACGGTGACATTTACAGCCTTTTATTCTATTTTATGAGTGTTTTATTGTGAGGGCTTAAAAGTGCCAGTAAGGCAAACCAAAGGAACATTGTGTTTCATCAGATTATTAGTAGATGGCATATGACGCTAAGTGATGGCATTAATTTGGAACATTGCTGGAGCTGGCTGCTGGAGTGACCGACTCAGCATGCCTGAACAATGGGGGGTGGGCGCTACATCGCTCTAAGTGTGTATAAGTGTTATCTCCTTAAATGGGGTGCCTCTCTTTTTCTTAACCTGGGAGCTGTTTCTGACTCATAGAATTACAGAGTTGGAAGGGGTTATACAGGCCATCTAGTCTAACCCCCTGCTCAAGACAGGATCAGCCTAGAGCAGCCCTAATAAATGTTTGTCCAGCCGCTGCTTAAAGATTGCCAGTGAGGGGGAGCTCACCACCTCCATAGACAGCTGATTCCACTGTCGCACAACTCTTACTGTAAAAAAGTTTTTCCTAATATCCAGCTGGTACCTTTCCGCCCTTAATTTAAACCCATTATTGCGAGTTCTATTCTCTGCTGCCAACAGGAACAGCTCCCTGCCCTCCTCTAAGTGACAGCCCTTTAGATACTTCAAAGAGAACAATCATGTCCCCCCTCAACCTCCTCTACTTCAGACGAAACATTCCCAAGTCCCTCAGCCTTTCCTCATAAGGCTTGGTCTCCAGGCCCCCAATCATCCTCGTCGCTCTCCTCTGCACCTGCTCCATTCTGTCCACATCCTTTTTTAAGTGAGGCCTGTAGAACCGCACACAATACTCCAGGTGCAGCCTGACCAATGCAGTGTACAGCGGGGAGGGTGGGGTATAAACTGAATTAATAATAGATAAATATGTATATTTGTATATGCCATCTTGCGATTTGGATGTTATGCCTTTGTTGACACACCCCAAGATTGCATTAGCCTTTTTTGTTGCCACATCACACTGGCTTATGGTCCACCAAGTTCTTTAACTTATGTTCTCCAAGATCTTGTTCATACACATTGCTACCCAGAAGTGTATCCTCATCCAGTATGTATGTTCCTTATTTTTGTTACCCAGATGCAGAACTCAGCACTTATCCTTGTTAAGTTGCATCTTGGTCACATCTGCCTACTTTTCCAGTGTGTTCAGATCTCGTTGAATTCTGTCTCTATCTGCAGGTGTGTTTGCTGCTCCTCCCAATTTGGTGTCATCTGCAATTTAATGAGTAGCTCCTCCACACCCTCATCCAGATAATTTATAAAAATATTGAAAAGTACCGGGCTCATAACCAAGCCCTGCAGCACCCCACTGGACACCTCCCTTCATTCAGATGAAATGCCATTGACAACTACTCTCTGAGTGCAGTTCTCCAACCAGTTCCCTATCCACCTAACTATCCTCAAGTCCAGTCCACAGTCCTCTAGTTTACCCATCAAAACATCATGGGGAACCCTGTCAAAAGCTTTAGTGAAATCCAGGTAAACAACATCAGCAGCATTCTCTCGATCCAGTAGGCTCATCACTTGATCAAAGAAGGAAATTAGGCTGGTCTGACAGGACCGGCTGTGGACAAATCCAAGCGGACTTCCCTGGATCACCAAGTTGTCCTTTAGATGCTTGCAGACTGATCCCCTTAAAATCTGCTCCAGTATCTTCCCTGGGACACAGGTCAGACTGGTAGACCTGTACTGTCCAGGGTCATCCCTCTTCCCTTTTTTGAAAATTGGGATAGCATCTGCCCTCCTCCAGTCTTGTGGCACATCTCCCATCCTCCAAGAGGTCTGGAAGATGATGAACAAAGGCTCTGCAAGCTCTCTAGAAAGTTCTTTGAGCACTCTTGGGTGCATACCATCTGACCTGGGGGATAAGTACTCATTCAATGCAGCCAGGTGCTTCTCAACTACCTTTCTGTTCATGTCAACCAGCAGCCCAGATGCCATGCCTTGCCTACTGCCATCTCTAGACGAGCCTGTTCTCTTCTTCAGGGGGAACCCCCCCCCCTCTGCTCTTCATTTTATATCACTCTCCAGATGGCTCTTCATGGTCACAAGTTTCTGTAGGTCTCTCCTGTGGAAACAATGCCCTCATACTTCCTTACTCATGATGCTGGATTATCTGGCCACTTGTGATAGGGATAGTACTCTTTAGATTAGGTTTCTGTCTCTTTTTTTGACTGCAACCTGAATGTGACCTGAATCTACTTGAACAGATGTTTTACTTTTGCAATATACTTCTTGGCAGATTTATTTACTGCATGCAATATCATGCTTCTATGACTGGGCAAACACTGCCTAATATCCCAATACTGCCAGACTCATTTTGTGATGCCTATGGAGACTGCAAAGTGACACCATCTTCCTCTATGTTTAGGCAATGGAAGAGAAAATATCAAAGGTGCCTAGGAGAGGAATAATATGATGGAGGAAGCAGCTAATTAGAGACAGTGGAGTCTCAAAGTAAGATAGACAGAGGCAGGATAAGTTGATACCATTATATCAGTCTGGCTTCTGCTCTAAACATTCAAATGGAGACTATTTTAATTTTGTATTACTAATACCTTTTGCTTAATCTCATTCAAAACCTCAGTTCTTGTCAGTGATGTATGAACCTTCATTTGTTCAAATTGACTCCCGGGTTAGATAAATCTATTCTCCCTCTGCACAGAAGGTTCCAGGGTTGCTCTGACTCTAAGTTTTGAAGGAAGCTTCTTATGGGCATCAATTCACAGACTCTGGCCCAATCTGCATCTAGCATTTGCTCCGCTGTTTTACCAATCCCACACTGGAACAGAAATTCCCCTCTGCACTGCATGCCACTTTCACTTTGATTGATTGTCAGATTTTATGGCAGTGTCCAGACTGCATGCCACTTTCACTTCGTTTGATCTCTCGGTTTTATGGTAGCCGCCTGCATAGACTTACGGCCGTTTTATGGCCATTCAGGGGTGACTCTGCAGTCAGTACGGCATTTGCACGGGGTATCTGAATGTGGTTTTGAGCCACATCTTTTTGTGTTCCAGTTGAGTTTGGTAAAACAAGGGAGCAGATGCTAGATGCAAATTGGGCCTACGGCTGTGGTCATACATGCTAAGTAATCCACTTTCAGTGCACTTTCCAACTGGATTTTTACTGTGTGAACTGGCAAAATCAGGCTGGAAAGTGCATTGGAAGTGGATTGAAAATGGATTATTTAGTGCGTGTGACCTCAGCCTATGTCTTCTTGTGCAAGATTTTTGCGGCTGCCTGTAAAATTCGCAAAGATGTTCTATGCAGTACACCAAAGTTTTAACAATATTCATTTTAATCTGTAATTATTTTAAATCATTTTATATAGCTCATCTATTTATTGATTGATATATTATTGATTAATTTATAATTCTGTCATAATGTGTATTGTGACTTGTGCTGGTCGTTGACCGTATTAACTAACTAACTAACTGACTGACTGACTGACTGACTGACTGACTAACTAACTAACTAACTAACTAGACCCAGGTTTCAAGAAACCCTTGCAACCAGTTGAGCAAATGTCCTCTTTATATCAAGTACTCATAATTATTCTAAATTTTATTGGAAATTGACTGATTCTACTGGGAAGTGTGGATTATTTCCATCCAGTATTCCAGACTTTCTCATCTTGCCTGTCCTATTCCTAAAGCCAAGTCTCTTCATGTTATTTAAGTGTTCTAAATTTGATTGCAAATCCTTTGTGAAGTCTCACAGTGCCATCTAAGAGCTCCAATTAAATCCAGTAACATCTGAGCATGCACCAACACGATGAAAGCTGCCAGCCAAAAGGTAAGTGTTGCCCGTCAGGGTCTTGGGGCATACCTAAACCCAGCTAGCTAGCCAATTGTGAGCATGTGCCCACTACAACTTCTTGTCTTGTTAACATGCTGGATGCAATGTGCTGCATAGTTGCTTCAAATGGTACAAAATGCAGCAGCATGGCCTTTGGGGGCACTCATTATACAGAACACATTGTGCTAATCTTAACACTATGTTGAATACTGGGGTTTTTTCAGGCAGTTTAAAATGCTGGTTCTTACATTTAAAGTTTTAAATATCCAGGCCCAAAGAGCTGAAGGGCCACCATCTCCCAGATCAACTTAGGCCCCTGCCACACGGCAGGGGAAAAGCCCTTTAAAGCGCGGCTTTTAAAAGCCGCGCCAACGTTGATCCGGCTCGGCGGGATCCCCCGGATCCCCCGGCCGAGCGGCCTTTTCTCCCCGGCGCGATCAAACGCCGGAGAGAAAAGACGGCTCTAACCGGGAGCCGGCCGATCTGCGCATGTCGGAGCATGCGCAGTTCGGCTCCGGCCCGGGGTTGAGCTGGCGCAAGGGAGCGCCGGCGATCAGACGCCCGGGAAGAGGCGCCTCATCCGTTTGAACCACCGAGGTAGGTGGTTCAGTTTGAGGCGGTTCTTCCCGGGTTTGGGCCAGTTTGGAGGCGGAAGCAGAACGCTTCCCAGATGTTGTGGTGTGATCGCGCTGCTTTGATCCGCCTCCAAACTGTCCCGTTCCCGGGCCAAATCGCCTCGTGTGAACGGGGCCTTATCAAGCCTAACGTTGGCTATGATCACACTGGTGGCTTGGCGCGATATGTTGCTGCCTCTAAATGAACTGGGTTAAAGTGTAGTGGGATATATCAGCCACACAGCACACCCTGCTGTGGGTTGCCCATGGAGACATCCCATGGTAAAGCCTCCACATTATTGTGGCACCTCAGAAACGGAGCGAACTGCAAAAAACCCCACCCAAAAACCATGTGTGTGCATAGTGTGCATGCGCATGCCTGCACACATAGGCAAGTCTTTTTTAAAAAAGCCTCCATAGTGGCAGAATGGATCTGCAGGTTCATACTGCCAAATCCGTTCTGTGCATGCTCCCCTGTGTTCAGACATCCGGCCATGCACAATGAATGCACAGGGAAACAAAAACACCACTTCGGGGGTGGTGGCTTTTTAACCTGGCTCAAAGTCGTCCTCTGACGGGGTGAGTACGCCCTGGGAACGCCTGACAGATGTGGCTGTGTGATCCTGCCCGTTTAATCCGTTTGTAAAATGTGCCTATATCGGGCCAAACTGTTAGTCTGAACACAACCTTTGTGTGCCTCACTGACTGAAGTAAGGTGAATGGCACCTAGACACAAGGCTTTCTCGCTGGTGACACTTGAATTGTGACAATCTTTCTACATAGTTTTGCCTGGCATCTAACAATGAAAATATTTTTGTCTGTTCTTTTTGTTAACAATGTGCCATGTACCCCCCCCCCCCCGAGACTGTCCGTTGTATTTTGAAATTCCCTTCTGAATTTGCTCACTGTTTTTCATGCTTTTAATTTATTTTGGGATTGGGATTTTACTAGTACCACTATATATTATTTTAGTATGTTTCAATATTTTATTGATTTGATTGCATGTCACTTCGGGCATATTTATGAAGAAATAACAAACTGATGATCTAAGTAAAGGAATAACACAAAGCCACCCAAAAATACTAAGGATTTTAATATGCTCCTCAGTTCAAAGGCAAGTGTTCACTGTTTAATTTTTTAAAAGTCTTATTAATGAAAACAGAATAATTATTAGTTGTTCATTTTTCTTCTTGATCTTTACCTTTCATAGGGCTCACCATTCTGATACTCTTTTAAAATTCTCTTTCCTACATTTCTACTGGCTTTCATGGGATTCTGTGCTGTCTTTATTTTTTCCACTTAAAAACATTTTTTTTCAATTAATTTATATTGTAATTTTGATAGCCTTCAGCTTTATTTTTCTTCTCCTAATTGTTTCCTTCTGTTGCAGTTAATATTGCTTCCTGTTTAACTGCTATTTTACCTTGGCTTCATGATTTCATAATTTTTAAAAATTGCAGCTCTACTTCTGTTGCTTATTTATATATTTATTTTTTTCTTTGAAACATTTCTATGCTACCTTTCCAACCAAATAGGGTTCATAAAGTGAAGAACATCAAAACACTAAAACATCTCAATGTTAAAAACAACTTTCAAAACAAAGTATATATAGAATAATTCAATAAGAATTATAAACACACATAACACCAAAACCAGGGAGAAGGGCCAATAACAGTTATTGGGGGTGCGCAAAACAAAACAAAGGTCTCTTGATCAGCTGGTAGAAGACAGGCATAGAGGGAGACAGTCAAATCTTCCTGGGGAGAGAGTTCTAAAGTTTTGGTGCCACAACGAAGACGTCCCTTTCTCTGGTCGCTACATGTCAGATAGCAGGGGAACCCAAAGTAAAGGCTCTGGAGAGGACAGAAGTGGATGGGTAGGCTCATATAGGAGAAGGCAGTCCTTAAGGTATGTCTTTAAGGGCTTTAAAATCAATACTTTGAATTGGGCCTGGAAACAAACGGGAAGCCAGTGCAGATAGAACATGAATGGAATGATGTAGTCCCTACGACCCACTCCAGTCAACATTTTGACCGCAGCATTCTGTACCAACTGTAGCTTCCACACAGTCTTAAAAGGCAGCCCCAATAGAGCCCATTGCAGTAATGCAATTAGAAGTTACTAGGTCGGGTTGCCGGGTCCTACCTGGTAGCTGGTGGGGGATCCTGAGTCCTCTCCTGGATCTTCTATTGCACATTCTTTGCACGCACAGCGCAGTAGCATCACCCGGAAGTGACATCATCACATCACTGATAACACTCTAGTTTTGGGGCCAAGCGCCATGGTTTGTAGTGGATTTTACCATAGAGTCACCTTTCGGGCCAGTTGGGAGCGGGATATTCCCCTGCCAGCCAGCTGTCTGGCAGTGGGGAATCACCCTGCAAAAGCAGGATGCATGCCCCTGGCAGGGGTCTGGCAACCCTAATACTAGAATCAACCAAACATACAAAGCAACCTTGAAGAATATATAACAAAATATCATCATACCTCAGCAAGGTATAACGCCATAGAGTCCAGCCTCCAGAGCAGTCATTTCTCCAGGGGTACTGTCTCTGTGCTCTGGAGATCAGTTGTAATTCTTGGAGATCTCTAGGTGGACTAAGGGGATAAGTTACTTACAAGGGCGCAATACTGTTTAGGATTGCACAGTAAATGTGTTTGCATATATGAGCATACATAGGGCATATATTCATATTAGTATTTTTGCCTGATTATAGAATGTCTACGAATTTTCTATGGGCTTTACATATAGATCAACAAGTAAATACTCCCTTTAATATGGAAGAGGAAATATTTAACTCATTTTCAGCTGCTGTGTGTTCTTTTCTTTTCTTGTCACGTTTTCCATTTTGTTCCTCTTGCCGATGCCTGTGTTTGCATCAGTTCCTTCTGTTCATCAGGCAGGCAGAGAGAAGGCTTTGCTTTGAAGCCAATGTGAATACTGCTCTATAAATCATTCAGTGGAGGCTGTAGCAGCACTGCTCTATCATCCCGCAGTTCATGCTAGAATCTAGAATGTGGAATCCATTGGCAAAAATGAACATGGCACTATGTCTCTTTAACTAAGATAAGGCTTGGTGAAGCATACAGTGAAATATCCTATACCCTAATCTGATGTACACCATAATAGGCTCCTACTTAATATTCACTGAAATGCTTCCAGCAAGATTCCATTTTAAACACAGTTAATAAATTGAAATCACATATTGATCTCTATAGAGAGCCTCGGAATATTTTCCCCATTGTACTGCAAATGGAATATAATCCTCCAGTGTTCAGGCACATTCCTTTGGAGATTTTCACTGCTTTAAATCAAAGCAGCAAAAACAAGAGTTTATCGTAGCTGCCCACAAGGGAAGCATCATTTCTAATATCCTGATTGTGTGCAGCTTCTCTTCCTGTATGGATGCAACCTGGGTGTAATCAGTAACAAAATAATCCAACCAATCCTTTTGTTGTGGAAAGGATGATCCATAAGTCTTTAATGCTTTATAGGCTAGGTTAAGAGACATTCACAGCCCTGTTAATATAGTTTAAAAAATAGAACGGCACCTTCTCAATGACATTTATCTACACACTACATTATGGTTTGCTTATACCCTATCTGTAAAAATATTACATAGCTGCCTAGAGGGAGCAACTAAAGAGGAAAGAAATATCCGGCTAAAGAAATTTAGAAGTGAAGTGACATGAACTTTGGTCACAATCTAGAAAATATTCAGTATAGTGCCAAGCAAGTTTACTGAACAGTTCAGTCCTCCTGAATTAGATAGGCTTATTCTGTAACACCAACAACCCAGTTCTGTGCATCTATACTTGGAAATAAACCCATTGAATTCAAGGGAGTTTACTTCCAGGTGTACAGGACTGCAGCCTAATTTACATTTACTTGGAAGTAAATGAAATGTGAGACTTCCAAAGTGCTTGTGCTGAGCTTTAAAACCTACATGTCTTAGAAACAGGGTATGTGAAGAAATGCCTCCACCTGTATCAACTTGCTGGTTGGTGAGCATGTAGAGTGCAGCATTTTCAACCATCTCCATGTTATGGAATTCTCTCTTCCAAGGAGTTTACTTTGTCCTCTTTCTCGTAGCTTTCTGGAACTTCTCTAAGAGAGTTTTGTTGTGGAGGGCATATTCTCCCCCCCCCCATTTGTTTTCTTGATCTATTGGTTTCACTTCTCCTATGATCTTCCTACTGATAGGCTGAGTTCAGACTGGCAGTTTAAAGTGGGAGGGAGTTGTGACAAAAAAGAGCCGGAACAAACTGTTCCAGGTTTTCCTGTTCACACTGCAGTGACTGATGCAGGAACATACTGAGAGGAGGCACAAGGGAGCGTTCACACTGTTGGCCTGGAGGGGCATGGCTGTAAGGCGTGGCTTTCTTTTTTCATAATCTGGAGATATGCGCTTATGCGCATGAGCACTCATGCACATAAGAAAAATGCGGCTTTTGGCATTCACACTTTGTTGGTGCGGGATGGACGCGGGATAATTGTGCTTTCCAGGGTTTGCTACCACTTTCACCAGGTATCTTTTAAACTCGGGAGCAAAGTGTTACAAGATGGGTTGAATACGGGTGGGGAGTGCCTGATAGATGTGCCTGTGTGAATGGCCCATTTAATCCGGCTGTGGAACGTTTCTTCAACATGCGTATATCGGGGCAAACTGCCAGTCTGAACTCGGCCATAGATGAGGAATCTCATACTTCATTCACTGATCTATATTCCTTTTGCTTTAATGATTTTTTAAAATGTTTCACTTGCTTACATTTCTAATTTTGTTCTTTATTATGCCTTATTTGTATTTGTTTTTATCTTGTTTGGAGCTGCTATGATTGCTATTTTAATAACAGAAAGGCAAGACTGGAGCAGGTTTTAGATTAAATTATAGACACCATCTGGAGATTGTGAAATTAGGATTGATTTGTTGATTTTAATTAGTATTTTTGTATGTTGTATGTATGTAAATCGCCAAGAGCCCTGTGTAGTCAGGAGTGGTGCAATTTAGAATAACAACAACTTGTTTGAACATTTATACCTTGCCTTTACCCTCAAAAATGGGTTTAACGTAATTGACAAAAATATTAAAACCAATCAATACATAATGACAACAGGGCAAAAACCAGCAATAAACCCTTTGCCAGTAAACCAGAAAGCTTCTAAATAAAACCAGTTTTGAGTTGCCAGAAGCTCAAGAAAATAACATCAAGAATTCCAGGTTTGTCTTGAGACCTTGTCCAAAAGGAAAAAGAAAGAATGGTGTTCAATTGACAATAGGGAGATCAGATGAAGATTGTACAACAAAGGTTAGGGTTAGGGTTAGGGTTAGGGTTAGGGTTCAGAGTGTCTTAGCAAATGATGTTGCAGAAAAGAGCTCAAAACATCAGAGCACTTATGTGACAGAATACATGAAAAACGAATCAAATTATATTTCAAACCATTCAGTTTCCCTGTATACCTTACTTAATGTTGTTGTAAACAAGGCATTTTTAATCTGCATGTCTAAAATCTTGATAATAATCAAAAAGTGTTCATAAAATGTCCTTTGGAAGTTATAAAGACATAAACTACAAATAGGGAATTAAAGCCATATTTCAAGGTACCAACCCAGTGTACACTTATATGTGTTTAAATTCCTTAGAAATTAACAGAACATCATTCAGTAGCAGGACTGATGGTCTGACTCAAGACACCTATACTTATGTTTTGTCATTTCCAAGTGGCATATGATGCTATTTTTTAAATAAAAATTATTTGCACACTATGAAAACATCTTTGTCTCTAAACATACATTCATAACCATCTTAATGGACATTTTCATTGTCAGTTTCAGGTGGGTACTTATGTTGGTCTGCAGTAAAAGAGCAGGTGTTGTGTCAAGAAGAAGAAGAAGAATTGTGAAAGTATGTTGGAAATGTAAACAAAGGGAGGGAACCTTTTATCATCTATGGTGGACATGCAATAAGTCAAAAAAATATTGGAAGATGGTAAAAGAAATGGTGGAAGAAATATTAGGTAGACAAATCCCATTTGAACCAGAATGTTTCTTATTGAATTTTATCCCAGATGATTTCAAAAATAGGGAAAGTTATTTAGTGATGCATATAATCACTGCAGCAAGGATTCTATATGCTAGTAAATGGAAAAATGAGGATATTCCTACAAAAGAAGAATTGAAGTTAAAATTAATAGATGTAGCGGAACTAGAGAAACTGACGTTTCTCTTGAGGGAAAAAGGCTGGGAAGAGTTTGAAAAATTTTGGGCAAAATTTTATAGGTGGATAAAACTTATATGATAACGAAAGTTAAACATAAGGCATGTAAGATAATTAAGTTCTTAAAATTATGGGTACTGTTTGATTTATTAGAATTTTGTATTATAGAATAGTTGGAATGAAGTGTTCTAGACTTGATAAGAAAAGTGAAGGCAATACTAATGATATGATGGGAAGAACTCTGCACAAGTTGATGTAAATATGAGTAACAATGGTTATTGTTATTAGATTTGGTGGAAAAATGAATAAAGAAAATATTTAAAAAAACAAAAGAAGAAGAAGAAGAAGAAATTGGATTTATACCCCGCCCTTTATTCAGAGTCTCAGAGCAGCTTACAAACTCCTTTCCCTTCCCCTCCCCACAACAGACACCCTGTGAGGTAGGTGGGGCTGAGAGAGCTCTTTCCAGAACTGTCCTTGAGAGAACAGATCTGACAGAACTATGGCTTGCCCAAGGTCATCCAGCAGCTGCAAGTGGAGGAGTGGGGAATCAAACCCAGTTCTCCCAGATAAGAGTCTGTGCACTTAACCACTACACCAAAATGGCTCTCACCTTAAAGACCAACAAGATGTCCAGGGTATAAGCTTTTGAGAGTCAAGATGATGTCTGAAAATATTATTTGTGTTACTGGACTCAGATTTCAATTGTCATTGCCAGTACAGCATAAAGCAAATTTTGCATACAAGAATTACAAGTAGAGGACCCATAAGGACTTGCAGGGGGCATGTCGTTTTCCCTATCCCCACTGTTTCCTCTTTACTTCCCCTGGACACCCCAATAGCCTCTCTCCTTTTTCAGTCTCCTTCTCTCATTCAAACCCACCTACCAACCCACCTTTTATCTGCCTCCCATCTTCAGCTATATTTATTTACTTCATTTACACCCCACGTTTCTCCATGGTGGGGACAGAAAGCAGTTTACATCATTCTTCTCCCCTGCATTTTATCCTCCCAACAACTCTGTGAAGTAGATTAGGCTGAGAATGTGTGACTGGCCCAAGGTCACCAAGTGAGCTTCGATGGTAGACTTGGGATTTGAACCTAGATTGCTCAGATCACACTGGTTTTCATGGGGTGGCTGCTGTTGAACAGTAGCAAGCAGCCAGGCCTGGATAATTCATACAAGCTGGGCGGTGGCAAGTAATCTAGTGAGTGCCTTTGGTCCTAGCCCCAAAGAATCCTCCCTCAAGGCCAAAACAGCCCGGGAGAAGGTCCTGACCACTCCCAAGGCTTCAACTGGATATGCTGTTGCAGTTGCCAAGAAACAGAGGGCATTTTTTCTCAGATTTACAGGTGCTGTTTCTATGGTTTTGTGGACTTTTACTCCCACCCCAAATGTTTTTATTTTTTTAGAATTAAGGTTTTTCTGCCAATCTGGGGCTTTTCTCAGGCTTGTAGAAAGTTTTGTGTTGTCTGCTCATGGCCCCAGTCTTTAGGTCTGAATATCCAAACATTTGGCCACATTGAGGATTAGATGTGTTAATGCTATAAGAGGTTATTAAGCATATTTGTATTCCCACTCCATTCAATCTATTCACAGAGGCATGCATAGATCTATTCTGTTTTATGCATGTTCTGTTCCTGGGAGTCACCAAAAATTAGGCTTGCCATTTCCCCCCCCCGGGGGGGCCGGGAGGTTGCCTGCTTTAGGGGCTCCTAACCCGCTGGCCCAGATCTGGCCATTGGGGGAAACCCATCCCCAAAGTGCTGGGATTGCAGCAATGTGCCCAGCATGGTGACATCACCCAGACTTCACCCAGATGCCATAGAGTTTTCAGCCAAATGCTAGAGCACCCCCCGGCAATGTGCCCGGTGTGATGACATCACTGCCAGGTGACACCATTGCGGCATGCACGCATAGTGCATGTGCCAGAAGCTCCTGGCAAAGAAGCTCCATCCCCCCGCCGGCAGAAGGTAGAGGCCGGGCAACCCTACCAAAAATTGTCCTCTCCCTCCTCTGCAGGAAGAAATGGAGGCTAGTTTCTAAGACATACTGTTAGACTACATTATATAAAAGCTCCTCGGTTTCTTTGTGGCGTAACATGTGAAAGGATTGCCACAAGTATGGCACAGTTTTGAAGAAGCTCTTCTTCAAAGACTTGCTTGATTTCCAACATTTCCAAGCAATCCTAAACTTAAATTCTAAGCTTACTGAATTTGTGCAACAGCAGTAGCAAGAAGTAATGTTGGCAAGGATGTAAATGAATAAAAATGTGAATTATACTCTTAGCAAAAGACAAACACAATTTGAGCTGCTATAGATCTTTTTAAATAGTCATGTTTAGTGTGTGACAATTGGCTACTGCCTAAGAGGTTCATTTTAGAATTAAATAATAATAAGCAAATTATCCCTTAAAATTGTATATGGCTTTAGAATGCATTTCACAAATGGTATTTCACATACAGCAATCTTTACAACCAACATTTAAAATAGGTCAATAAGTACATGATAACCTCATCCCCTCCCCCACCATGTCCACCTTGGGTCCTGCTGACCGGAACCGCACTGGGAATTCCATGCTCCATGCTCTAGCTTTCCCTCATGCCTCTTTTCCAACTTGAAACAGACCCAATTTGCTTTAGTGGGAAAAAATAGTGTGTAGTTGACTTCTGCACATAACTTTCCTCAACAGGGTAAATAGCGGCTCCCAAAAATGGCATGGGTGAATGTCTTAAGCCTCCTCTCCCCATGAGCCTGATATGTGTGCCTTGGAATTAGGGTTGCCAAGTCGAAAATCGTTGGGAGCGGGGGACTCCCGTCTGGCGTCCTATGCGTGTGTGTGCGCTTTGTGTGCGCACGCTGCACGCACATCACCAGGAAGTGATGTTATGACGCTGGGCACACTGGGGGCGGGGCCACGACCATCCAAGGGGGGAACATAGAGTTTCCCCCTCGGATGGTCGTGGCCCCGCCCCCAGTGTGCCCGGTGTCATAACGTCACTTCCTGGTGATGCGTACGCCGGGGTGGGGTTCCCCCCGGGGCCCGATCCACCAGCGGCGGGGAACAGGCCTCTGGGGCAGGGGTTTACCCGCCCCCCGGGGGGACTTGGCAGCCCTACTTGGAATTCAATCCTGAGCACTGAAGTCCCATCACATATCTCTCCCACAGGATCCAAGGGGGACAAGAGAACAATGTTAATGTAGTTAAACACTTTATAAGTCCAAATATATAACACATTTGTTAAAACAGGCTCTTAGGCTTTGATTTGAATGCCCCGGTATCTTATTGTGGTTAATTCAAGTACTATTATTGTGGTGCTGCGTGTATTGGTTTTATATCACCAGTTCCAGCACTGAGATAGTAGAGAGATCCACTGATTTAAGACAGGCCTACTTATAGCACCGTTTCAGAGGACCAATGGTGAATTTACTATAAATAGTGGTATTTCATTTATACCCAGCCTTTCTCCCCAGTGGGGACCCAAAGTGGCTTACATTGTTCTTCTCTCCTCCATTTTATCCTCTCAACAGCCCTGTATGGTAAGTTAGACTGAGAGGATGTGACTGGCCCAAGGTCACCCAGCGAGTTTCCGTGGCAGAGTGGGGATTTGAACTTGGGTCTCCCAGGTCCTAGTCTCTTTCAGTACCACACTGGCTCTCAGAACAAACCTGGAATGAACTAGGATAGCTCTACTTTACCAACATATTCTCCCTTCTGAGTTACAGGATATGGCTTATGGTAAATTATTTAAGTAGCTTTAATAATTCTAGAGTAGTATTGTTATCTTAATAAATGATTCAACACATTTAAATGCTTTGGAACTTGAAAAATATCTGCTCTGCATTTAGGAAATGAAACGAAAAATAAGCAGATCATTTCAAGCTAGACAGGATTAATTCAACTGGGAAGGTTTCTGAAAAAATATACCAGAGTTGCTGAGTGATTTTTTTTTTTTTTTACATTATGGCTTCCCAAACTCCTGTGTTGTCTCTTTGTAAAATGTCAATTTTCAAAGGATTCACCATACACTGGTAAACAAGATTAAATGTTCTATTAGTACAAATGCTACTTTATGCAGTATTATTGGAATTGAATATGGCATATTGATAGGACTTACTTGCTTAGAATATGAAAAGTAAAACTGTCAAAGATTTACCCTTATTTTAAAATACAGTATGCTACACTGCAGAATAATGTAGCGCTAAGTCAGCAGAAACTCCCCACAGCAGAGCACTTTTGATTGATCACACCCGTACGCACAATCATGGACCCACATATTCGACAGAGATGATGACTAATGTCGTTCAATCATCATACCTACAGGCACTAAAAGTAAAACAGTGGTATACAAGCTGTGATTACTGTCTAGAGATAAAGACAGGTTTGGTTTCAAATTACATGTTTTTCTTTGAGATGCTACACACAGTAATTGTCTGGTATGTTGGGGTCACAATTCAAATGCTGTGCAGGCAATCAACAGGAATGGAGAGATCAGGAAGGAGACATACCAGATCAGCCATTAGATGCTAGGATTTAGGGAGACCAGAGGACTATGCCACATCAAGAGTTGAGTCACCCAAATGCGAAGGTCAGAACTGTTGACAAGACACAGGCAATCATTCCATGCAAACTACCAGAAGACAAAGGAAGTTAGAGAAACAGAAGACAAAGGCAAATGGAAAAAGAGAAAATTCAAGGACAGGAGCAAGGCAGGTACAAGATAATTCTGAAGTAATCCACCAGTGGATAATGCTGAAGTAATCCAGGCATATACAAGTCTTGGTTCATTGTGCCTTTTTGCAGTCTTCATAGGCACAGCTAATTAGAGTCAGAACACACTATAGTGGTGGCACTATTCATTCTGAGTTTGCCAGATTCAAATATCTGGGAAGGCCACAAGATAGAACCAAATAATTGACATGAAAAACCATAGAATTCAAGATGAGAGTCACTATTTGAATATTTTCTGTCTAAACCTGGGACTCTGAAATTTGAAAATGCAGAGATTATTTCACACTTTTTTGAAGTATATGGTGAAATAGATGTAATAATATACAGAATTTGCTTTTGTTTCCCTTGAAGAAAATTAAGATCCATAATTTTAATTTCCATTATTTTTCTTCTAATGTTGTTGGTTCTCCCCATCTCTACAGAGAATCATCGCTCTGGTCACTCCCTCCTCTTATTTTGCTATTCAGCCTTCAAACTTCTGTTTGCCAATCAGTCCTCCTTCTTTGGAAACACATGTTGGCTCAAAGAATATTTGACTCCTGGTGCCATATCTTTCCTCAAACGATTTCCTGGGCCTTTCAAGAATGGTCAGGTATCAAAGTGATATGCTACACAAAAGAATTAATCACTTTCTATCCTGACTCAATACACTTATCTTTAGACATTTATGCATTTAAAATGTTTTTATGCAACCTTTCCACCTGTCACAGCCCGGCAGGAGATATACCCCAACAGAGCAGCTCTGTTGATTTTCCTGGACCTCTCAGCATGTTTCAGTACTATTGATCATGGTATCCTTCTGGACTGCCTTTCTGGACTGGGACTGGGAGGCAGCATTGTGATTGATCAGGTAGGCTTCAGAAGGTGCTGCTGCTCAGCCCCTTGGTCTTTGGCCTGCAGGTTCCAACAAGACTCCAACTTGTCCCCTATGCTTTTCAACACCTGCATGAAACAGCTGAGTAAGGTCATCCAGAAATTTGGTCTAGGTTGTCACTAATATGCAAATTACATTCAGTTTTATCTCATGCTTCCAGCCAGTGCCAGGGAAGTTGTACAAACTCTGAACTGGGGACTGAAGATAGTTTTGGAGTGGATGCAGGATAATAAACTGAAGCTTGATTCTGACAAGACAGAAGTGTTACTAGTGAATGAAAGTTCTAACCCAGGACTAGGAATGTGCACAAACTGTGATGGATCTACCATAAAAGACTTCCACAATTTTTTGAAGCAGTTCATGGCAGTTCCCGGTCAGAGCAGAAAGCCACAAAAACATCTGAGCAGCTGGAGCTCCCTGCCACTCAGCTGTTTTGGGCTTTCTGGTGCAGTCCCTTTAAAGTTTAAATGGCTCCATGCCTCTCAGCTGTTTAAAGGGACTTTCTTTGGCAGCAAGCCCCGGGGTCTCGCTGCCCAAGAAAGCCCTTTTAAACAGCTGAGAGGCATGGAGAAAACTGCCCAAGAAAGTATGTTTAAACAGTTGAGAAATGCAGAGCAAATTGTTCAGTTCCAGGAGGCTCAGCTGATTAATGGGGCTTTCTTGGGTTTAGCTCTGGGCCACTTAAACCAAACAGCTGAGTGATGGACCACTGCTCAGCTGTTTGGTTTAAGTGGCTGGGAGCAATTTAAACTCCTGCTTTCTGCAGGGGTTACAAACCCATACAAACCAATTCAGTTCACAAACCAACCTTCCAGTTTGTATAGTTTCATGGTTCAGCCATGAACCCAGGGCTCTATGATCCATAAGGCTGACTGGGCTGAAGCCTAGGGGCCCATAGGGACTAGGGGCCCATCATCATTATTTTTTTGCCAAGGCACTGTTATTTTCTCTTCATAGACATTTTGTAAAGTTGCCGGAAGGCCCCCAAAATACCTGAAAGCCTAGGGCCCCGGCTGTGGGTTAATATGGCCCTGCATGAACCATGAACTGAACTGCAAAAATGTGGTTCGTGCCCATTCCTACCCAGGGCTTAAGATGTCACCCATTCTAAAAAGGGTTGCACTCCCCTTCAAGGAAGAGGCCTGTAGTCTGGGGAAGGGGGTCTTCTTGGGCCTAGGCCTACTGTTGGATTAGCAGAAGTAAGATGTTGCTAGGAGCAGCTTCACCTTTAGCAGCCGGATTTAGCACCTTCAGCAGCAGCCTTTCTTGAGCAGAAAAGATCTGCCCACTGTGGTACAGGCCCTGGGTATAACTAGATTAGATTACTTTGTGTGTGATAAGTGCTGTCAAGTTGCTTCTGACTTAGGGCGACCCTTTGAGTTAAGGACCTCCCAAATGTCATATCGTTAACAGCCTTACTCAAGTCTTGCAAACTGAGGGACATGGCTCCCTTTATTGAGTTGATCCATCTCATCTTTTCCTGCTAGCTTCAACTTTTCCTAGCATTATTGTCTCTTGCCTTCTCTTGCCTTCTCACAATGTGCCCAAAGTACAATAGCCCCAGTCTGGTCATTTTAGCCTCTAGGGAGAGTTCAGGCTTGATTTGATTTGTCTTTTCAGCAGTTCATGGTACCCATAAAACTCTCCTCCAACACCACATTTCAAATGTATCAGTTTGCAGTATTATCTCTAGCGTCTCTTCCTTTTCTGCCCAACTTGAATATCTGGCATTTCTTGTTCCATATATGGTAACAATGTTGTAAGATTCTGAAAGATCAAGGTGGGCAGCCGTGTTGGTCTGAAGCAATACCACAAAGTTAGAGTCCAACGTCACCTTTAAGACCAACAATTTCCCCCCCAAGATTCTGAGCATCACTTTACTCACATGAGAGATTCATGCAATGGTCCAATAGTTGCTGCAGTCTTTGATGTCTTGGGATTGGAATGTAGATAGAGTGTTTCCAGTCTGTGGACCATTGTTTTATTTTCCATATTTGTTCATATATTCTTGTTAAGATTTTGATGGACTCTATTTCTGTGGCTTGAAATACCTATATTGATATCCCATCTGTGATTTATTTCTCCCACTAGCTTCGAGTGCAGCTTTCACTTCTCATTCAGACTTGTTTACTACAGTGAACTATATGTCCTTGAAAAGCATTCAGAAACTTTCCCAGGGACTTTAAATGAAGCAGTGGTGAGGCCACTCTTAAAGAAACCATGTCTGGATCCAACTGATCCAGTCAACTACCACCCAGTTTCAAATCCTTCGTTCCTGGGTAAGGTAGTTGAGAGAGCAGCAGCAGAACAGCTCCAGGTTTTCCTGCAAGATTTCTCTATCCTGGATCCATTCCAGTCTGGGCTGGAACAAAGAACAGAACAGAACAGAGATGGCATTGGTCGTCCTCATAGATGACCTCCGCAGACATCTGGATTGAGGCGGATTGATGCTGCTGTTATTACTTGACCTAACAGCAGTTTGATATGGTTGATCACAATCTTATGACCCATTGCCTCACTGATGTGTGGAATATGTGGGACAACTTTGCAGTGGCTTGTCTCATTTCTCCACAGTTGGAGACAGAGGGTGGCACTAGGGGAGAAGGTTTCACTGCATTACCCATTGGTATGCGGTGTCCTGCAAGGGGGATCCTCTCTCCCATATTATTTAACATCTATATGTGCCCCTTCACCCAGCTGGTGCAGCTCTTAGGGCTGGGCTGCCACCAGTATGCTGGTGACACCCAGCTGTCAATGAATGGCCAACCAGGCACTGCCCAAAATATTTTGGCCAGGGGTTTGGATGCCATGGCTGGGTGGTTAAAACAGAGTTGACTGAAATTAAATCCATTGAAGATGGAGGTCCTGTGCCTGAGCCGGTGGGGAATGGGATCAGGGATCCATCTCCTAACTCTTGACTCCTAACTCCTAACACCAGCATCAACAGTGAAGAGTTGGGGCATGATTTTATATGCTTCACTGTTACTGGAGGCCCAAATCACAAATATTGCTAGATCAGCATTTTCCCATCTTTGTCAGGTCAGGCAAATGATTCCTTACCTTTCGCCCCATGACTTAGCCACAGTGATCCATGCAATGGTCTCCTCCAGGCTCAACTACTGTAACTCACTGTATGCAGGGCTACCCTTGAGATTGATCCAGAAACTTCAGCTGGTTCAGAATGCAGCCGCATGTGTCCTCATAGGAACACAACTAAGAGCCCATATACATCTGGTGTGCTGCCAGCTGCACTGGCTCTCAGCTGAATACTGAGTCAAGTTCAAGGTTCTGGTCTTAACCTTTGAAGACCTATGTGGTCTGGGACCAATATAGTTTCAAGCTGTCTCTCCTGGTATGTCCCTCAAAGAGCGCTACGCTCTATGGATCAACATCTACTGGTGATCCCTGGCCCAAAGGAGGTCTGCTTAACATCAACCAGAGCCAGAACTTTTTCAGCTCTGATCCCAGCCTGGTGGAACACTCTCCCAAGAGAGACCCAGGCCCTTTGGGATTTAATGCAGTTCCTTAGGACCCGTAAAACAGAGATGTTCCAGGCCTATGGTTCAGGCAGCAGAGATCTATCAGTATTGGCCTCCCCCTGCTTTGTTCCATCTTACATTGTTCTTCTCAATTGCTCATGCCCTCAGTATTTAGTTACCATCTACTGCATACGCATGTGCAGGGGTCATTTCATAGAAAAAGAGATACAGGAGCTCATTAGCATAACCTATTTGCATATGCCACACCCCCTGACATCACCGGAAGTGTGTCAGAAGGCAACACCCACCACTCAGGCTCCACTGGACTGTTTTGGATTCCTAGCTATTAGGGGGGGGGAGGAACGTACAGATCTGTCCTCGCAGAGGAGGGAGAGCTTGTACCTGAATAAAACTGGGTCTTAAAGGTGCCCCTGGACTGTTTTGGACTGGGGGAGCTCTGCAACTTACCTGGCTGCTTCTTGCTCTGACTGAGGGCTGCTGGGAGCAGGGGGTGTGGCTTGTTGCATGTGCCCACCCCCTGGGCTCTTTACTGCCGGAGCTCTGCTCCTGTGCACTCCTGCAGGAAATGACCCCTGCGTATGTGGCATTTATCTGGGAATAGAAGTATCAATTGGTGATTGCTACGTGATTGCATTATTGATTGCATTATTGATTGATGTTTATTTTGGGGGTTTAATGATTGTTTATATTTATGTTTTAACTATAGTACTGTATTGTTTCATGATACTGTTGTAACCTACCCTGAACCTGCTATGTGGGGGGGGGGGGGGGGCAGCTAGAAATCAAAGAAAGAAAGAACTGGTTTAGAATGCTGCTGCCAGGATGTTGATTGGAATGGGTCACAGGGAGCGTATAATTCTAGTCTTGGTCCATCCACACTGATTCAAAATTTCTGGGCACAATTTAATTTGTTTACCTTTAAAGCCCTATATGGCTTAGGACCAACAAACCTGAAGGACTGCCTACTCCCTTATGAACATATCTGACAGCTACAGTCCGCTTCTATGGCTCTGCTTCAGAAGTTCTGCCTTCTGAGATTAGATGGATAGTAACCTGGAGGGGCCTTCTAGGTTGTGGCACAAAAACTCTGGAACTCTCTCCCCAGAAGAGTTCCTTCATAGTGGGTGAAAGTCTTCTGCTTATCTATCCTTGTATATTGCTTCTGATGCTCGACAGATGACCATTTCATACCCTCCAAAAGACAAGTAGTAAAACTGTTCTCTTTCAACAAGTAACCAAAATGTCGCCTCCTCTTGCTTTATCAATGGCAGTATGGTTTAACTAAAATTTAACTTTAGACATATTTTAGAAAGCCAGCATACAATTAATAAACTGCAAGTGATCTGACATTGTAGTCATGCTGAATCACCATGGCAATCAGTCATTGCCACAAGCTGCCTTCAAACCACTACAAAATGTCAGTAAGCAATAAAAAAAGCCTCCTATACATGGTAGGCAATCCATGCAGCTAACTGACACACATGTATTCTGATTTATATGCAGATCTAAGAACTGCCACAGGGCAGTTATTTCATGTGAGGCAAGAACTTGGCTTATCCTGCCACTAAGAGCCTCCTTGAGACCATTTTGGGTAGCTATGATGTGTCTGGACCCATTGCTGTGTCATGCACACTGACACAACCAAAGTGAGCCACATTGAAATATTACTTAAAGAATGAAGTTACCTAGAGTAAAATTATGTTCATTAATTCATGACCTTCTAAAATGACTTCAGTTGGTTTATTCATGAGCATGGTAAAACAAGGTCAATATTTGCTAGTTTTGCCAGTGCTTCTTGCATTGTAATCTATTGTAGATTTTTTAAAAAAGAACTGCTTTTTCTCGATGTAGCCATGAAAATTACACATGAGCAAAATAATGTTGCTTCAGCTGGGGGGAAAAAGGGGGGAAATAAAACAGTTAATAAATTATAGATTATGCCTAGTTGCAAGGGCAATAAAGTGAAATAGGACTAAGGGACCAGGAATTATGCAGAAATTATAACATAAAATTTATGCCATCGCTGAGATTTCCTCTATTGGATTTTTTTTTAAATGCATAAATCTTAACTGGCAAGGTTTGTACAATAATTTGTGTTGCATTAGTTGTTTGTGATGCTCTTAAAGAGCAGCTAGGCAAAATAAACAGCTGACATAACTTGAGGTTTTGAGTATTATTTGTGAAAATATTATCTAGTGGACCTGACTTTGTTTATTTTTATCATCCTAAATGAGGTATCACAGCTGGGTTTTTAAAGAAATGAAATGGTTGGGAACTGGGAGGATGCCAAGTGCCTCTTCGATTAGGAAGGGTAATACCAAACTGATACAGATGTTCTTTAAGCCTTTTCCCCAATCACCCACACAAAGAAGAGCAAAACTCAAATCTTAAGCAAAAGCTCTTCCATGAAAACAACTGAATCAGGGCTGATACGGATAGCTTAAAAAACAGTTAAAGCTATCACAGTGCTTAATAATTAAAACGAAATTAACAAGCAAGCAAAGGCTCATATCGCACACTATGAAAGAAACGGGGCGAGTTAAGAATAAAGTTGCTTAGGTGAATGCTGTGATGGCATGTGCAGTAAGGAATATAAAGAACATTTAAAGAGATTGAGATGTTTTTGCTAATCAAAATTAAGATAAAAATGGGAAGACAAAGAATATCTTCTTTGTATGAGGGAAAGAGCTGCAAATGCTTCCACATTAGAAGATAAAAGTCAGCATTTCAAAAATATCTAATGGCTTTAGAAAAGAGCGGCAGAAAGAGAAGCCTATCATAAAGCCTCTCATCAAGTGAGAGACCCATCAGGACTTGTGGGGGGCATTTCATTTCCCCCTTCCCCACTATTTCCTTTTTCCATTTCATGAAAGCCCCTATAGCATCTCTCCTTTTCCTGCTTCCTTCCCTCCTTCTCACTCACCAGCCAATCTATCTTTATCAGCCCCCTTCTTTTCAGCTTTGCCTTTTCCCCTCCTCCTGGCAGATTCACTCTGGGAAAACTTTGGGTGAGTTGCATGGTGCTGGCTGGGCCAGGTGCAGTTAGGCAGTGGGGAACATGTAATGACTTATGGAAGGTACTTCACTTTCCCCTCTATCACCTCCTCAGCCTATTTCCTCTTTCCGTCCTCCAGAGAGACCCCAAATCCTTGCCTCTCCCTGCTGCCTTTTCTCTGCCTTGTCTGTCCATGGTCCCAGTCTCTGGATTAAAGTATCTACAGATGGGGCCATGTTGAGAATTAGATGTATTGTTATATGCTTGCTACAAAGGATTAGTTTTACAAAACAAACAGTTGCATTTACAACTGCCAGGCAATCATATAATCACCCTGGATATCCAGAAGTATTTGTTGCAGAGAATTAATTGTACATTATAGGAGTGTGGTGTCCTCTCCTCAAGAAGGCAGTTGGAAATGCATCTGTAGGTTATGTTCCTGGAGCAGCTGAGGCTTACCCAAATGTAAATAATGCCTTCAGATGGCTGGCTTAATGGAGAAGAAAAGCAAAAGCCTGAGATGGGACTTGACCCTATAAGACCAAGGATTTTTAAAAACTGACCGTTGTTTAAGACCAATTTGCTCTGACTGGGTTTTAGTTCATCATCGACTTCATTTTAAAGAACAGAGAGGGATGCAGCTATAGTCCTTAGAAACTTTCTCCTTGCATAGTTACCCAGAGCAGACTGGTTGGTTTTAATTGTGTATTTGGTTTCAGGGAGAGATTAGGAACTGAACTGGTTTACTGTATATTCAGTTATGTAATGGTCTTGCTGTTTAAACTGAATTGGCATAAGTGATCATTGACCCAGTGTGGAGCTCCCTAAATTCATATTAGTGGGGGACTTCAAAATCCATCCATATTCACCTTATTGGGTCTGGCTCAGGATTTCATTGGGTGCCCAATGTATATGGAACATTACACATTTTTGTCCTTTTCTGCATTGGTAAAATATGGTAATTTGGTGTGTGGTTAAATTGGTATTAGACAGTTGTCGTGGTTTTTTCACTACAGGTCACTGTCTACTCAAGGCATATTTTGATTTACCTGCTACTTATTTTATTTATTTATTTATCAGACTTATACCCCGCCCTCCCAGCAACGGCCGGCTCAGGGTGGCTTACAGAAAAGTAAAACAACAATAAATAATATAGAAATCATGAAATCATAAAACATTTATAACATTAAAAGGTGCTAACTGATGACAGACAAATGTCATTAGCAGATAATAATTTAATGAGATGACATTCCACTTCCTTACCTTTCTGGCGGTCAGTCCCGATCTAATCGTGCAGCTGGCTCAGGCTGCTTTAAATTCCAGGGGGCATTCCGGGGGGGCAAAATTTCCCCCCCCCCCGGGTGCCCAATGTATATGGAACATTACAATTTTTGTCCTTTTCTGCATTGGTAAAATATGGTAATTTGGTGTGTGGTTAAGTTGGTATTAGACAGTTGTCATGTTCTTTTCACCATAGGTCACTGTCTGCTCAAGGCAGCTCCGTTTTGCAGACCCTGTGGAACTGCATAAGGTCCTGCAGGGCCCTGATCTACTCCGGGAGCTCCACCAGAGAGGAGCCACCACCGAGAATGCCCTAGCCCTGGTTATAGCTAGCCTGGCATCCTTTGGTCCAGGAAGGGTGAGTCGATGTTGAGACCCTGATCACAGTGCTCTCTGGGGAACATGTGGGAAAAGGCAGTCCCTCAAGTATGTAGGTCCCTGACCATGTAGGGCTTTAAAGGTAAGAACCAGCACCTTAAAGCAAATTCGGTATGCTATCGGTAGCCAGTGCAGTTGCTTCAGCACAGGTTGAATGTGCTCCCGTATTGGGAGGCCCATTAACAGCCTGGCTGCTGCATTTTGCACCAGCTGTAGCTTCCAAATTTGCAATAAGGGCAGGCCCATGTAGAGAGCATTACAGTAGTCCAATCTCGAGGTGACCATCGCATGGATCATCGTTGCCAAGTCATTGCGTTCAAGGAAGGGAACCAACTGCCTAATCAGCCGAAGATGATAAAAGGCCGACTTGGCAGTGGCTGCCACCTGGTTCTCCATTGTTAAGGAGGCATCCAGTAGCACTGCCAAACTCCTAACCTCCGGCGCTGGCACCAACGGCGCCCCATTGAAGGTCAGGACTGGGATCCCTACCCCCGGTCTGCCCCGACTCAGGCACAGGACTTCCATCTTTGTCGGATTCAACTTCAGTCTAAGTCAGCCAACCATGTCTTGTAACGCCCAGTCAAGATCTTCCGATTTGGAGTCGGACCGACCACCCAAAAACAGATAGAGCTGGGTGTCATAAACATACTGGTGACAGCCCAGCCCATGTCTCCGTGCTATCTGGGCAAGGGGGTGCGTGTAGATGTTAAATAACATTGGGGACAGCACCGCCCCCTGAGGCACTCCGCAGTCAAGTGGATGCCTCCGGGAGAGCTGTTTCCCCAGCGCCACCCTTTGTCCCCAGCCTTAGAGGAAGGAGACAAGCCACTGCAAGGCAAGCCCTTGGATTCCATTGTTGGCAAGGTGGTGGGCCACTGACTGATGGTCAACCGTGGTGAACGCAGCCGATAGGTCCAACAGCAACAGCACCATCGATCCGCCTTGATCCAGATGCCTCCGGAGATCATCTGTGACGGCGACCAGTGCCATCTCCGTTCCATGACCCAGGTGAAAGCCGGACTGGAAGGGATCTAAGATGGAAGCATCATCCAAAAAGCTCTGGAGCTGCATCACCACCACCCTCTCTATTAGATTGCCCAAATAGGGCAAGTTGGAAACCAGCTGGTAATTTGCCAATTCGGCCAGGTCCAAATTTGTTTTTTTAAGGAGAGGATGTACCACTGCTTCCTTGAGTGCTTCTGGGAACAGCCCCTCTAAGAGGGACTTGTTGACAATTTCCCTAAGGGCACCTTGATACCCAACGCGGCCAGCTTTAATCAGCCACAAAGGGCATGGATCCAGGGAGCAAGTTGTGTGGCGTACAGTTAGAAACAATTTGTCAACTTTCTCTAGGCTGAGCTGATCAAAATGATCCATAACCAGACCAGAAGACATGCATGGGGCCTTGAGCTCACTCACTGTTTCAAATGTGGCAGGGAGGTCACAGCGGATCAACAAGACTTTATCTGTGAAGTAGCTCACAAAGGCCTCACAGCCAATATCCAATTCCCTAGCATTTGGCTTGCCTTGTAGCAAGGTAGTAATGAACTGAATTGGGCTGGGCGTGAGCTTGCAGACGCAATTGTACCTGTGAAGTAATCCTTCTTTGCAGCTTTGACTGCCATTTCATAGGATCTCATAAACGTCCTATAAGATGCTTTTGTAGCTTCATCGCGGGTGCACCACCACTGTCTCTCTAACCGTCTTAGCCCTCATTTCATAAGCCGCAACTCCTGGGTGTACCAGGGTGCAAGATTAGAATGAGGGCCCAGAGGGCATCAGGGAGCGATCTTGTCGATGGCCACTGAGAACCGGCAATGCCAGTCCTCAACTAGCTCATCTAGCAAGCTGCCAGGGGGCATTGGATCCCGAAGAGCCATATGAAGCTGCATTGGGTCTATTTGGCTCCGCGGGTGAGCTAAAATAAGTTCGCTGCCCAACCGGGGTTGGGGTGGGACATTTAGCCGGGCCTTCAGGGCAAGGTGGTCTGACCATGGCACTGCCGAGGCAGTGATGCACTCCACAGTTACCCCCGCCGCAAAGATCAAATCGAGCATGTGCCCAGCTTGGTGAGTGGGGGTCGTCACATATTGGGAGAGTCCCAGTGCCACCATGGACGAAACCAGGTCCGTTGCCTGAATAGAAGTCGCATAATCGGCATGGACATTGAAATTGTCCAAGACTATCAGTCTAGGGTGTTCCAGTGCCCAGCCTGATATGGCCTCCATCAGGGATGGCAAGTTAATGGCCGGTGTGTTGGGTGGTTGATACACTAGCCAAACCACTAAACTTTCCCCAGTCTCCCATACCAGGCCAGCACACTCAATGCCCATGATCTTAGGCAGCGGAAGCGCCCTGAAGGAGTAAGCCTCCCGGATGAATAGAACCACTCCTCCCCCCTGCCCTCTAGTCCGCGATTGGTGAAGGACCGAGAACCCGGGGGGAGCTAGCTGGGAGAGAGCTACTATCTCTCCATCTCGCACCCAGGTCTTGGTCATGCATGCCAGGTCTACCTTCTGCTCAAGCAGAAAGTCCTGAAGGACCGTGGTCTTATTATTTATAGACCTGGCATTATACAACACCAATGTCGGAGAGGGGTCATTTATCCTAGCCCCACTGCATACAACCTTTGGGATGGGACTCAGGCTGGAAGGGGGCTGAGCTAACTTCTCAGTCCCCTTCCCTTGACTCCATGCCTGGTCCCACCACTATACTTTCCCCTCCCCAAGAGCACTGGAATTCCCTGCCCGGTCATCGCCACACCTGGTGGTCTTTGCTAGCCACAACTGGCTAGGCCCTCAGACCGACCACTAAAATGGCTGGAGTTAGTACTCCCTTATGTGCCACTTAAAGATTGCCCTGCTTGCTTAACTACAACCTGTTCTTAAATTTGATATTGCACACTAACCCTTAATTTACTCTAAATAATACCCTTACAGCCCATACAGTTTAACTTGATAGCCCACGGTTGCCTTTTTCTTTTCCTTTCTTTTTCTTCCCCCCTTTACGTCAGCCAGTTATTTAAATAAAGGCTGATGAATCATTGGCAAAATTCACTTAAGGCTATACCAGTCTCTTATTAATCAATTTATAATCAAAACAATTAAATAATTAATTCCATATGTTGGGCAGTTAAGACAATACACCTATTACGATAGACCCACAGTTAATTGGAGAAAAATATCAGTGACAGAATGATCCATTGTATGAGACTTATGGATTCAACTGGATCCCACATCACTCTGGAACGATAGTTTGAGTGACTATGATGACAATTCAACCAGTACTTTTGATTGACCGGGGCAATTAATAGAGTTCCCCTATCATCTTCATCTTCCATATGGTAGGTTTCCTGTTCCCTAACTTGCTGAGAAGCCAGCAGACATGAAATGGTTAGGGATACATTGTCTGACACATCGACAGAGGGCTCATACTGAAGCTAACTGAACATGCCATAGAACTCATTTGTAGTCATGGCAGTGAAGAAATCTTTTTTTCCCTGCCAGCAGTGTATTAGGTCAGTCTTATTCACCTGAGCTTTTCTGACCACTTCAAGGCTCTGGTCACACGGACCTGTTATCGCGCAAGTTTTCCCGCAGTTCTTCTATCCGCAACATTTTATATTGCTTGGAGGTGGTCAGACGGTCCCTCTGTCTTCTGCTTCACTCGCGCGAAGTACTGTTCACACAGCACGCCGTCCCCACGGCGGCGTGTTTTTTTTTAAAAAAAACCCTGCACATACGCTTGCCTTCCCATGCACATACATACAAACTAAAAAGACCAAAATAAAAGCTAGCGCCTGTTTGCACATGCGCATAACTTAAACCAGAAACCAAAAAAAGGGGGGGGAAGGTAGTGTGGTCACGGCGGATTGCTGTCCAGATACCAAAACCATGGATACAAAGCGCGAGATATCGGGAAAACACCTGTTCCAACGGGTGTCAGAAAACGTGGATAAAAAGTGCGGAAACCGCAGGACTCAGCCCACTTCAATGTGGAAGGTGGGTTTGCCTATATAGACAGGAAACTTCAATGCGCGAGGGATCAGCAGCGAAGCCCGCACTAAATGTCCGTGTGACCTGACCCTAAGATTCACTAAGCTCCAAAACTGAACCACTGGAAGTAAACCATATGTATGAACCATCTCACAATGACATTTTTTCTGGGTTCTTTGTGGATTAAACTCTTCATTTCCAACCTGATTTGGACCTCATGTTCGTTTCAGAGCCTATACCAGCAATGTCATCAAGTATAAGAGGTATGTAACCTCTTGTTGCTAGTGCTTGAATCAAGATTTTGCTCACTCTGACTTTTAGAGACTTTGGCTCCGGTGTTAGGCTGCCACACAGAAATTAGGTCTTTGCCCACTTTGACTAGTGAAGACCAGCAATCAAAGACAGCAATTTTTATCAGTGTATGAAGGAAGATCAAATCAAACCTGAATTCTCCCCAAATGATAAAATGACAACACTGAGGTTGTCCTATAAATTGGTGTCTGGCTGGGGTGTCTGCCAAACTGATGTGAGGTAATCTTATTTATTTATTTATTTATTTATTTATTTTTCACATTTATACCCTGCCCTCCCCAATGGGCTCAGGGCAGCTTACAGAGGCAAGGCAGAACCTTGCCATAATAAAAACATCATATACATAATAATATAAAACATATAATACATCTTAAAATATCCTCAGTTAAAACATGGTGCTCAATACTTCCATCAGTCCAAAGATGGCAGATCGTAGGTCCGAAGTTCCAAGTAGTACTTCCCACGGCTTAGGGCTTCTTCAATATTCAGATGTTTCCTCAGGGCGATGGTGGCATAGTAGGGGTGGCAGCTCCTACTCAAAGGCCTGGCGGAATAGCTCCATCTTGCAGGCCCTGCAGAACTGCATAAGGTCCCACAGGGCCCGGATCTCCCCTGGGAGCTCATTCCACCAGGTAGGAGCTGCCACCGAAAAAGCCCTGGCCCTAGTAGCAGTTAATTTGGTGTCCTTGGGGCCCGGGATAGCTAACAAATTTTGGGGCCCCGACCGTAGTGCTCTTGGGGGAACGTATGGGGAAAGGCGGTTCCTCAGGTAGGCTGGACCCTGGCCAGCACTTTGAAGCGAATCCAGTACACTATTGGCAACCAGTGCAGCGCTTTCAGCACAGGCTGAATGTGGTCCCTTCTAGAGAGACCCATTAACAGCCTGGCTGCAGCATTCTGCACCAGTTGCAGCTTCCGGATTTGCAACAAAGGCAGCCCCAAGTAGAGAGCACTGCAGTAGTCTAACCTCGAGGTGACCGTCGCATGGATCACTGTGGCCAGGTCATCGCAGTCAAGGTAGGGGACCAACTGCCATGCCTGCCACAGATGGAAAAAGGCGGACTTGACAGTGGCTGCCACCTGGGCCTCCATTGTTAATGTGGAGTCCAGGAGCACCCCCAAACTCCGAACCCCAGACGCTGGCACCAAAGGCACCCCGTCGTAGGTTGGGAGAGGGAGCCCCAACCCCGCCCCGGCCCGATTCAAGCCCAGGACCTTCGTCTTCCCCGGGTTTAGTTTCAATTGGCTCAGCCAGAGCCAACCAGCCACAGCTTCTAATGCCCGATGAAGGTCATCGGGACTCGAGTCCGACCGGCCACCCAGCATCAGATAGAGCTGGGTGTCATCTGCTTATGGAAACTCAGGGGATGCCTAGTCTGCCTTTCTGTCCTTCATTTGTTGTTGTTCAGTCGCACAGTATGTCCTTCATTACCTGTCTTTTTAGACTTGAGGAGTGGCCCTGCCAGCTTCACACAGTTCCCTCTAAGCTGCTCTAGGGGGTGCTGGTGCACAAAATTTTAACAGGGAGCTCAGGGGTTGTGAGCTTCTGCTCACAAGACATTTTGTCCTCCATTGGAAACAATGGAGGATGGGGGCACCTCCTTCTGGGCCTGGTCCAATCTTTTTGAAATTTGGGGGAGTTGAGGAGAGGCACCAGCAGCTATTCTGAAAATTTGGTTCCTCTACCTAAAAAACCAGCCCCCCCTCCAAGCTCCAGATAGCCCTAGATCAATTTTCCATTATAGCCAATGGGGCCTATTGACTATAATGGTCCCCACAGGCTACAATGGAGCCAGGGGGAAATGGGTGTTGTTGTTGTTTCTGCACACACCTATTATGCTTTTCAGTATGATTTGTATGCTGCCTTGAGTCACAGGGGAAAGTGGGATATAAATATTTGAATAAATAAGTAGTTTGGGCAGGTTGATAACATTTAAACAACTTCCTGTTTGTTAGGTTAGGTGTTCCTCCTCTTATACTTGACCTGTAATGCTGGTTGTCATATTTCACTAAAAAAAAAAAACCCAGAGCAGACTGCGAGACACCCCCCCCCCCCAAGTGCTGGTATGTTTTCTGAGGCTCAGCACACTCCTGAAGCTGTGACTGACATTTCCCCAAAAGCACTTTCCTTGAGGGCAACTTCTTTGGGGGACCATAACTCAGACTCCCCAAGTCCAATCTGCACATAATTAGCGGTCATGTAGGAGAGCATCCTGGGGAGTTCCACAGAGAGTTTGATGCCTCTCACTTGCACAGGGTCCATTCTATATACTGCTGAAGCTGCACCCAATATTTCCCCAAAAGCACTTTCCTGGGGGAACCTACTTTGGGTGTCATGACTTGGACCCCCCAAGTCCAATCTGTACATACTTTGGAGGGGTTATGTAGAAGAGCATCAGGGGGAGGTCTGCTGTGAGTGTAATGCTTCTGGCTTGCACAGAGTCCATTCTATACACTGCTTAAGCTGCATGTGACATTTTCCCAAAGGCACTTTCTTGGAGGCACCTTCTTTGGGGGGCTGTAACCTGGATCTCTTAAGTCCAATCCTCACCAAACTTGGTGGGCTGGTAAAGGAGAGACTTCTGGATATTCCCTGCAATTTTGGAGTCGCTAGTATTCCATGGGGTGTGTGTTTTGCCACATCACAAACTTCACAAATTGCTTGATTCATATGATGGTCCACCATGAACCACAAACCAAACCATGTCTTCCTAGTTTGTGCCCATCCCTACTTGAAACTGAATCAGATCAGATGGAGGTGACCCTAATATGTCATGCCACTCAGAAAGTGATTAAAGTAATCAGGTAAAGAAACTAGGGGTAGTCTGTTATTGCTCTTTGAAATGTATATTAGGAACTGTTGCTAGGAATGCCACTTTAATCTAGTACATAGGCTGTCTTCCCTTTTAGACATGATTGACCTTGCTGTGCTGTTCTGTAATTTACAGCGTTGGGTGCCATAATGTGCTCTACTTTGGGCTGCCCTTCAATTCAACTTGGAAATTTCAACTGGTGAAGAATCCCTCTTGTCTGGGCTGTTTTGTTCCTTGACTCAATTCAGAATTCTGGTTTTAATCTTTTAAACCTCTACAGGGCCTGGGACATAAATGTAAGCATGTGTGCGCAGAAACCCTTCTTTACAGTTTTTTTCAAGAGGCAGAAAGAATTCAGGCCTTCTATGGAATCCCACCTGCTGTAGCTCCCACCCTCTGGAGATCCTCCCCAAGGAGGTGCAAGAGTCCCCCCCCCTTTTCAAAGTAGATATGAGACATTTCTGTTCCATCTGACTTTTTGCTGACTGGTGGCAATATTACTGAAGTCTGTGGTTGATTTTTCATATATCTACAGCTAATACCTGATTTTACAACTATATTGTGTATATTGCATGATTATACCATTTTATGTTATATTTGCAAATGCTTTGAACTCAGGAAATGCACTAACATTTATACAGACAAAAAGCACATTATTGCTAACATGACTTCACATTAAGGGGCTCTATTCTGATAAGCACTAAAAGCAAGGCAAAAAGAACAGAAAGTCGTAATCCACAATTCACATGAGGGAAAGATGCATTCATGTGACAATCCCACCACCCATCGTATTCAGTCCATGATGGATAGTACAGGAATAATGAACCAGTGAACTCTGGCTTTCAGGAAATGGGAATAAATTCACAGGCTGATTGGCCAGCTGGGGCTCTCTTACAAGATTGCAACTCAGGTCACACAGAGGGGGTGGTATTGGAAATGTGAAATTTAAAAGGGTATAACTCTGCTTAGGATGGCACTGTTTTAAGCTTGATTGGTGTTGTATAGTATATTGGAACCATGGTTCACTCAATGGGCAGAGTGGCTTAAGAGATCTGGGGTTTGTCTCCTGTGCACCATTTATAGATTAGAAAAATATTATTACACGTTTGCTGAGAATTGATGTAATAAAGAAATGTTGTCACCAGGCCTCAGCCTTAGAAATAAATGTACCTACAACCTATGTCTAAATAGGCAGCTAGAGAGTAAAGACTGATTGCCACACTTGGTAGCTAAACATTTATCACTACCTAGAAAACCAAAATGCATTAGCTTGGTTTTCACCAGTCCATTAAATAGATAAAAACTGGAAAATGAAATTGATTGCTCTATAAAATTCTCCTTTTTAATGACAGGAAACTGGAACAGTCAGACAGATCCTGGAAATGAAGCCTGGCATTGATCCTATTTATCAGAATAGCAGTGACTAAGCAAATAAAATATAAACCCAAGAAGTAGACTTTAAGGAGGCGGCTGCCTTGAGCATGGCCATTATTAGGCCATTTCTTTTCCAATAGCAATTTAGTCAACAACAACCCCCCCGCAAAAAAAGCTTTTTTTTGTTAGCAGTACTTTTGTTAGCAGTACTAAGATGTAATTTCCTGGGGGGAAAGTAGACAAGTGTGCAGTATTATTAAAAATTGGATAAGCACTCCAGATGATTTTATGACTATATGCTATTCCTCTCTGCCTTACTCTTGCTCCTGTGTTCAAATTTTAGTGTAATTCGCATTATGTATGGAACCAAAACACTTAATGCCAGCATATCTGATAACAATGGCCATCTAAAGTTCATGTCCTGTGCAGTTGCTGTAATGCAGGGCCTCCAGCTGATCATTTATTTTTCTGACAGAGTAAGTCCCTGGTCCCTTTGTTGATGTACATTACTTTATATGAAAACTAGGTTGTCAGGAACATTCAGTCCTGTTTTACACTTGACATAATCCCACTGAAAACAACAGGACTTTAGTGGTAAAATGGTAATTGATCGTAGTGACAGGATGGAATGACAGGGCTCTTCGGGGAAGAAACTGGTTTCAGGTTTGGTGAAGTGACTACATCTCTGTGTTCACAGGAGTGAGCAATCGGTTGAGCAGCATTTTGAACACTTTACAGTGGAAGACATTCATTCAGCACTTTTTTGAATAATATATATGCAAACTTCATGGCCTCTGAGGGTTGATATTAAATCAGTCAATCGCTTATTACGGTCATAGATCAGCAGAATAAAACACACACAAATGGAGTGGCTACAAGATACTGCAGGAGAGCCATTCTGCTGTTTATTATTTATTTAGAGATTTTTATGTTGTCTCTCCAGAGTCCTTATCAAGGCAGCTGTTCTAAGTAGACTGACTGTTTGCAATGTGTGGGAGAACCAGGGGTTAAGCATGATTATCCTCAGCCTCCTACAGCTTGCACCCTTGATAATTCCCACATGAAATTCAAAAACGATCTCTCTCTCTCTCTCTCTCTCTCTCACACACACACACACACACACACACACACACACACGGATCCGTAATTGTTTTTTACCACTGCCTCAAATAGGCCTTGTTTTTGTTCTCTCAGTACTGGGGATGTTTCTTTTTCTGCCACACTTGTACTTGAAATATCATATATAACAACAGTTGTCCCTGTATCACCCCACTCTCATTCCTGAGGTATAGGAGCAGACTAGGATGAAAAAACAACCCTGGAAAATGGCCCAGGCCCTGGGTCTTCCTGCCCCACCCCACCCCACCCCACCCCACCCCACTTCACCCCTGAAGGAAGGAGGGATGGAAGGATAAAGAGCTGATAGGCCAAGTGACTCCCTCCCAGTGCAACAAAGCACAAAGCACAGTGCAAGGCTCTGCTAGGCTGGGCACCTCCTTCTCCTACTGACCCAAGTACCTCCTTCCCCATGCAGCGTGGGGCTTGGCTGGGCAAGGACTGCCCCCTAGCATGGGTTGAGTAGCACCTTACTCATGGTGCATAGGCTTGCCAACTCCAGGTTGGGAAATACCTGGAGATTTTAAGAGTGGAGCTTGAGGAGGACAGGACTTGGAGAGGGAAGTGATTTTAATGGGGTATAATACCATAGAGTCCACCTTCCAAAGCAGCCATTTTCTCCAGGTGATCTGATCTGTATCACCTGAAGATCAACTGTAAAATTGGGAGATCTCCAGCCACCACCTGGAGGCTTAAGAAACAAAACCAACTGTGTATTTATTTATTTATTTATTTATTTATTTATTTAACCTTTGACTTCTATCTCGCTCACCCCCTAGGGGCTCTGAGCGGCTTACAATTCCAATTAGCCAATCTAATCTAGGGTCACATATGAAGGGGAGGTGAGAAGCCTACTAGGCACCCTTATCCTGTTGTAGCAGATCTTCTTATTGCGAGGGGACAATCCGGCGGCGACCCTCCTCCGGTGCAGGTCTTCGCTGTTCCACTTTTTCCGGCTGTCGTAACTCCGCCTCCAGGCCTGGACCACTCCGTGCTTTCGCGCATGCTTGCAGCGGCCTCCGTCCAAGTCAGGCTCTGGCCTGCCGCGTCGCTCCGCCTCCGCACCTTGTTGGTCCAGCCCCCTTCGTTCGCCTCCTCGCCTGCCGCCATTTTTCTCCGCCGCCATTCATTGCTTTCCATTCTTTATATGCAAAATAAATTCTATTAAATAAAGAATAAAGAATGGACAATTCCACTGCGTAGTGGTTATTTGCTTGATACAATCATAAAGACATCAATTTCCTATGTCCATAAACAGGTACACAATCAATTGTCCATATACATCAAAGTCCAATAGATGATACAGGGAAAGCTTTTCCAGATGAAAGATCCACAAAAATTGGTTTCAAAGTAGAATCAGGAATTCCAACGAGCATGCTAGCTAATGGATTGTCTCGTTTCACATCACAACTTTTTCAAAGAAAGACCAACATTCCATGATTCTCTATAACCATCTCAGAAGAGAACTCTTCATAAAATTTCTCTGTGTTGCATTTCTTTGCAGCAATAGTTTTTTCAAACTAGGCTTCTTTCTCTTCCTTTGACTTCAACCTGAATAGAGATGGGCATAAACTGAACAATAAAGTAAAATTCATCATGAATTTTGCCCTGTTTGTGGTTAGTGAACGGAAGTTTGTGACAAGTCTACTGTTTCAAACTTCCACGAACTTTTAAAGCAGTTCATGGTTATTCATGGTGATTAATGGATATAGCAGAAAGCAAGGGTTTACATGGACTCCAAGTACTTTTGGGATTTCTTTCTGTTCCCTGTGAAAGCTGCAAAAATAGCTGATTAGTGGGGAGGCAGTTGTTTTAGGCTGTCTTGTGCAATCCCTTTAAATTTTAAAGGTCAGACCCCAAAACAGCTGAACTGGGGGGAAGTATTCTCGTCACTGGTCAGCTGAGCTCTCTTGCATAGTCCCTTTAGGCAGGCACATTTAAAGGGACTACACAAGAGAGCCCAATACAGCTGACCGCATGGAGAGAAGTCTCCCCACCAGCCCAGCTTCAGGCTCTATTGTGCAGCCCCATTTAATGGGGTGTGCCTTTAGATTTCACTGAGCTGAAAATATACTCCTCAAATACCATATCAGTATCTTTTGGTTATATTTTGGCACCCCAAAAGTATCCAGGATTTTTTGGGGGGAAACCCGGAAAAATCCCCCAAATCTAGATCTTTTCGGGAACTGGGAAGATCAGCAAAAACAGCTCAGCTGTTTTTCCCCAATTTCTCCTGCAGTTGCTTTAAACCAGGCTGGTTTAAAGAAACTGCAAAAGAAAGCATGGGGAAGAGCTGAGATGCAGGGAGCACTCTTCCTGTGTCTCAGCTGTTTCCCCACTTTCTTTTGGAAGTCCTTTAAACCAGCCTGGTTTAATGGGTCTGCAGAGGAAATCAGGGGAAATAGCTATGGGTTGGGAGCAATTTGCTTATGCTGCTCAGCTGTTTTGCAGCTTTGTCACTCCTGTTTTTTTTCCATCCTGGGTCTATTGGCATGAAAAATTCAGGATTTCCAAAATATCCCAGATCCAAATACTTTGCCAGTGTTGGGATCCAGGATTTTTAGAAATCCTGAAATTTTGGAGGGTTCAATAGACTCAAATCCAAAAAAGGGGGGAATTGCACAACTCCCTTGTGCAGCCCCATTAAATGGGGCTCCACAAGACAGCCCAAAGCTGGCCAGCAGGGATACTTCTCCCTGCAGGCTCGGCTGTATTGGGCCCCCTTGTGCAGCCCCTTTAAACATGCCCCTCTAAAGGGACTGCACAAGAGAGACCAAAATAGCTGACCCATGGGGAGAATGCTCTCCACTGGCTCAGCTGTTTTTTGGGCTGTCTCACACAGTCCCTTTAAACTTTAAAGGGACTTCATGAGATAGCCCAAAAGTTTAAAGGGACTTCATGAGATAGCCCAAAACAACTGAACGGTGCTCAATTCTAAAAAGCTCAACTGTTTTTTAGGCTTTCTGCAAACCCTGTTTAATGGGACGGTGGTTCCTTTCAACAGGGTTTGCGAGGCCATGAACTAGTGCAGTTCACAAACAGACCTCCTGGTTTGGTTTGGTTCGTGGTTTGGTCTGTGGTCCAGCCACAAATTGCGAACCAAACTGCATTTTCCTGGTTCATGCCTATCCCTGAATGTGAACGTGGATCTACTTGAATAAATGTAAGTTTATTCTTTTGCAATATACTTCTTTGGAGATTTATTTCCTGCACTCAGTATCACACTTCTATGGCTGGGCAAACTCTGTTTTATTAACCAAATATCCCAGTAGGATTATGGGTGCCCAGAGTGAATTTAATGTTTAAAAGGAATTTTTCTTATTTGTTTGTGTTTTTCTCTTGCTTGAGCAATTACAAGGTTTTACCGCCTCCTGTCCAGAACAAAAGATTCTGGGAATTTGCTTAACAGCTGGTCCCAAGCTCTGAGTGCAAAAAGAAACTTTTTCTGTCTCTCCCTTCCTTTAGCATTGCTAACATGGAACAATGATATACATTCCTAGGGAAACTGAATTGAGATAATTTTGATGCATGGCTTTATAGAATGGAGCACCTGCTCAAGAAGGAAAATGCTAATTTTTCATTAACTGCTCCATGACCTTCAGGTCCTGAAAATGAGATCACAAGATGGGAGAATACAGATAGTAAACCACAAAATCTGATTATTATTCCCAACTGGTGTACATAAAAGGACAAGAAACTACAAATTGGATAACTGAAGACTTAAGAAAGGTCTATGGAAGCAAGACCAGGCTAGCAAGTTCTTTGTTTAGAGAACATTTCTCAATTTATCTACAAGAAAGTGGAAACAGAGAGACCCATATAGAAATGTTAGTAAATCTAACTAATAAGCTTGCAGCTACTGGTAAAGTGCTAGATGAGGATTTACCATAGCCCACAGCCTCACTGAACCACACAAACCCCCTCACCACGTCAAGGCAGCGTTCCATGAGAGAGCTGTAGAATAAGATTCAGCTAAGTTCCCTACCTGAATCTTATTCTGCATTCATGTCAACATTTAATGGGAAAGATTCTAAGTTGGACGAAGTTCTGGGGCTGATAAGAGCTGAGTATCATAAACAAAAGGGCTATCATGAACAGCACAAAAGTAAGAATGAACTCAAGTTACATGGTCCAAGAAATCAGGTCAAGGAGAACTGGAATTAAATGACCACAGAAAGCCCACCCCAAGAACAAAATAAATATATTTTACTGCTTCAATTGTAACAAGCCAGGTTATATACAGAGGGAATGCTTTCTCAATAGAAATGCAAATGCCAGCCCCAGCAAGCAGTCTCATGTTCAAACACAGAGACAGAAGGGTTTCTCCCAAAGAAAGCAATTCAATTATTGTGTATCTCATTTAGCACAAATGTATGAAAATCACAAGCCTTGGCTAATTGACAATGGTGCTTCCATACATATGACATCAGCCATTAATATGTTTGATGAATTGGACACAAATGCTTCAGAAAAAGTGTGCCTAACCAATGGAGATCAAGTAGACATACAAGGAAAAGGAAAAGTTACACTAAATTGCCAAATAGGTAATGGTGGAACTGAAATTATGGCAGATAATGTTTTATACGTTCCTGATTTAAATGCAAATTTGCTAAGCATGCCCACACTTTCAGAAAAATGATATGCCATACACTCTGAGAATAATATATGTACTGTCTCATGCCAAGGTGAGCTATATTCCACAGGTACTCTCAGAAATGGAATCTTTGAGCTAGACTGCCAGGAACCAAAGGCCTGTACAGCCAAGACAACAGCTGAATAGAAGTCCCTGGAGCTTTGGCACAGGAGATTTGCTCATTGTGACCCAGAAGCCATCTTGAAACTACAAACAAAGGACTTGGTAACAGATATCAATATATGCAAATGTTCTAATGATAATCCATTGTGTGCAAATTGTATCAAGGGAAAGGCAACCCGGCTTCTATTCCCAAATAAAGTCAGAGATCCTCTAAGCAACCACTTAAGCTAATTCAAACTGATTTATGTCGGCCTATCAAACCAGCATCAACCGGAAATAACATACATTATCTTTTATTGATGATTTTTCAAGATATATTTGTTGAAGGAAAAATCACAAACTGAGCAAAAGCTGAAAGACTACATTGCCATGGTTTCTAACAAGTTCAACAGGAAACCCCAAGCCATTCAGTCTGACTGTGGTGGTGAATGCATGTCTAGATTGGTGCAGGCATTCCTAAAGGAACATGGAATCCAGCTCAAACTTATTTACCTTACTTACCAAAACAGAATGGAGTTGGTGAATGCAAGGATGACTCCATAATGGACCTCGCCAGATGCATGTTAATTGATTTGTGCCTTCCCTACAGGCATTGGGGAGAAGCTGCAATGACAGCTGTTTACTTTCAAAACAGATTGCCAACCAAAGCCACAGAGAAAACCCCTTATGAGTTATGGCACACCAGAAAGCCAAGCATAGAACACATTAGGGTATTTGGATCCAAGGCCTATGCTCATTTACCAAAAGAAAAGAGATCCAAACCAGACCCTAGGGTTGAAGAGGGCATCTTTGTAGGCTATTCTCCAGTGAGTGAGTGATACAGAATTCTAGACCCAACCACTAACCAAATTACTATATGCAGAGTAGTGCAGTTCGATGAGCAACCAAGGAACAACCAGACAGCTGTGCCAGATGACTGCCCAGAGGGAAATGGTGACAACAACCAGCTGCTGGTGTATCACCCAGAGACAATGGATGCAGTCACAGACACAAACAGATGCTCAACAAAAGCGGATGTGAAGGCAGAAGTTTCTGAACCAGCAGTTGAGGCAGTGGAGATGGAGACTGCTGTGGATGGAGACAAGACCCTGGACCTCAGATGCTCATCGCGGGCCAGCAAGGGATTATAACTGAGATACTAACCTACCTCATAAGAACATTGCTACCACATGAATCAACATGTTGCCCCACAGCAATAATCTGAATGGTTGACCCCGTGGTAAGCGTGCAAGTAAGCGTGCAGTGAGGTCACTTCAGGGTGTGCTGTTTGGTCACCTCTTGCCATGACAATTTAAACTGCTGCAAATAGAGCTGCCACCAGATCGTGCCAAGCCTCCAGTGTGACTGCAACCTGAGTGTGTATATGTGTCATCTCCTTGAATGGGAAGCCTCTCTTAGTTTTAACCTGGGAGCTGTCCTCTGACACTTCCTGTCTCTATTTGTCCCCTCTCACTTCACATGGCCTTCTGTGGAGACATATGTCTCTGCAGGTATCTCTCGTAGAGACAATGCCCTCATACTCTCACACACATGATGCCAGACAAGCTGGTCAATTTCTGATAGGGAAAGAACTCTTTAGCTTAGGCTTCTTTGGCTGTGATCACACACACTAAATAATCCACTTTCAATCCACTTTCCAACTGGATTTTACCATGTGAACAGGCAAAATCCAGTTGGAAAGTGGACTGAAATTGGCTTATTTAGTGTGTGTGATCACAGTCTTTCTCTTCTTTTGACTGCAACCTGAATGTGAACTGCATGAACCTGAATAAATGTAAGTTTACCTTTTTTGTAATAATATACATCTTGGGAGATTTATTTACTGTGCTTAGTATTACACTTCTATAACTGGGAAAACTCTGTTATATTAACCAGACATCCCAATACACATGATACAGGATGGAGAATGAAACTAAAAATGATATACTTCTATGGAGAAATCAGGAGGTTCTAACATACAGTTCAATACAGCATAAGCACTTTGTTTTTTTAAAAAAAATCTTGTTTGTCTATAATGTGACTAAATAAACATAAATGCAAAATACTTTATCTTCATTAGATCTATAAATGCTGCATCTGCAGCTATAATTTCCTAAGCCATTCTATGGGGGAGGGCGGGGTATAAGTGTGATAAATAAATAAATAAATAAATATATAAATTAAACTATGATCACTGATGGTAATTTCTGCATAGCAGCTATGTCTTCAAGGAACATATAAGTCTAATTTCGTCCACCTCCTCCTCCTTTGAGCTTCCTTGAGAAAATCCATTGTGAAGAGCTGATGCACACAAACAGCTTGTGTAATGAGAGCTGCCATACAACACAACATAAAGCAGCCTTCATATGGCTGCCATTTTGTATGTACCAGCTACCCCTTCTGTTCAAGTCATTTAGAATACAAACATCTCTAGTTAAAGTACACTTGACAATATCTCCTGCCATGTTCCTCTAATGTTCCTTTAGTTTTGCCACTTAGCAGTGGTGGAAGATTAAACAAAGGGGAAGATGGAGAAACAGAACAAAATTAAGAACTTTAAAGCCCTTTATGGCCAGGGACCTACATACCCGAGGGACCGCCTTTCCCCACATGTCTCCCAGAGAGCACTGCGACCAGGGTCTCACATCGACTCACCCTTCCCAGGCCAAAGGATGTCAGGCTAGCTACAACCAGGGCCAGGGTTTTCTTGGTGGTGGCTCCGTTCTGGTGGAATGAGTTCCTGGAGAAGATCAGCTGGCTGGAGGGCCCTTATGCAGTTCTGCAGGGCCTGCAAGATGGAGCTGTTCTGCCAGGCGTTGAATTAGGAGCCGCCCCGGGGGAGAATGACCTGCCCCTTGAAATCTTAACGCAGCCTGAGCCACCCATACAACATCAAATCAGGATTGACCATTAGGATGGCATAGAAGTTGAGCGCCACCTCAGACGTAATGTTAAATTGATATCTGTTATTGGAAATTGGATTATACTCATTAGCACCTTTTAATATTGTTATTTAATATTGTTATTCTTATGGTTTTAGCACTGTGATTTTATGCATTGTAGTTTTTATGTTGTTGTAAGCTGCCCTGAGCCGGCTATGACTGGGAGGGCAAGGTATAAATATAATAAATAAATAATAAATAAATAAACTTTTAGAGTGATAGACTGGATTTCCAAATTGACAGATTAGCAGCTCTACCTGGAACTGGGCTATGTTGCTGAGACAACAGAAGTCTCCTGTCAACTTAACCTAGGGTTGCCAGGTCCTTCCTAGTCCCTGCCGGGGGACTTTGAGTGGCATTTCTGGAGGGGGCGGGGCATCATCACATTGGGGACCTGCGCCCTGCATGCCTGTACTCCAAGTGGTGAATTTGCCACTTGGAGTGCAGACATGTGGCCAGTGGCCACCCCTTTCCCTCCCCGCCTGCAAGATTTAAAGGGCCCTCCAGCTGGCCAGTTGGCCACATGCTCCCACCAATCAGCTGGAGGGCCCTTTAAATCTTGCAGGTGGGGATGGGAGAGAGGTGGCCACCAGTGGTAACTGTTGGGTGTGGGACTTAGGGGTGGGGCTTCCCCTGCCGTCCAGCTGGCTGGCAGTGGGCAGGAGACTGCAAAGTAGGGAATCTCCCGCCCTCACCTGGGAACTGACATCCCTAACTTGACCAGAGGCTGAAGGATAGAAAAAGCACATACCAAGGCATGAAGGGATATAGGAGTTCCCTCAGAAAAAAAACGCAGCAATGATTAAAAGAGCCAAATTAGAATTTACTCTGAAAGTATATTTACCACATGTGGGCATCAACTGTTTCTGTTAGCTCCAAAGATTTCTGCTGGACCAAATGACTTTAAATAAAGCTAATAAAAATAATAAAGGGGGGGAGATGTCTGCTGTAAAAATATTGCTAGAACTAAACTTTTTTTTTTTAAAAAAAGACACAGCTGAACATCTACAAAAGGAATAAAGAATGATACACTGACCCTTCTCTGTCTAAGGTTATTTTCCTTTATATATGAAGGATCTATATGTGTGCTGGGGCATCATGGAGAAACTCAGTGGGTATGAGGAGAGGTGGATGTCTCAAGGCCATCTTCTGGAAACCTAACTGCAGTGAAACCATCAAATATTTGCCTCATTAAAAAAGTATTTCCAAGCTGGCTTTCAGGAGATAGTCTCAAGACTCCACTTTAGAAGGCAAAAAAAGTTTGGGGTGAAAGGGTTTCATCATGAATGAAAAATGGCAATGGTGCATGGTACATATTAAGAAGCCTCTGACACAAGCTTTATAAAGTAGCAAATAGAGGGGAAAACACTGGATTTGGAGATTATTACGTTCCTGACATTTTGGATGATTCCATCAACCACAAGAAAAGCCCATCATATTAGCAAAATAGAGATTAGAACAGAGACTTAAATAAGGGTAAGTAGTAGATTCAAATTCACCATTAATATATTGATTTGGCTACCCCTGCAATCATTTATCCTTTGCTGTTAATTTGTTAAGTGCTTCACAGTTTTCATTATGCTAGTCTTCATTATGTTAGTCTAGATAGCCTAATATTATTCTAGTTACAAATGGGTAACTGAGGCACTGTCAGCAACTCTCCTAATGAGCCAACTGCAAAAATAGAACTTGAACCCTAATATGAAGCTCAAATAAACCTGCTCATAGATGGCTGGAGAAATCAGAACATTTTCTTCCCATGCATATGTTGGTTGCTGTGATGGACTGCACTTTTTAAAAGCTTAGAAGTGCTGTGTAAACAGATAAAGGACTGTGAAGGGTTAATTCTTCACAAAAACAGAGAGTCTTGAGTGACAGGCTGCTCCAAGCGATCTGATTGGATAGCATCAGCTGAGTAGAGAAAGTCTGCAGAGGGCTTGATGCTGAGGAGAAGTCAGTCAGATTTCTGCCTTAGCTGAGAAGAGTCAAGTACTGAAAAAGTCTAAGTTTAGCCCTGACAGGAAAAAGGTTCAGTGCTGACAGAGTCAGATTTCTGCCTTGACTGAAGACAGTCCGAAGTCAGCCTTAGCTGAGAACAGTTTAACACAGACAGGAGAACTGGGGGGAAATTTGGCAAGGAGATTTTGGGATGTAGAAGACTCCCATTTGGGCCAAGGAAAGAGGATGTAGCTTCTAGAGAGAGAAGAAAATTCCCTACTTAGTCAAACAGGGAATTAGCTCTGAAGGGTGAAGAGATCCCTGGTCTGGTGTGGTCAGAAACTGCCTTTGGAAACCTTAAGAGTCAGTTAAAAGCCCAAGGTGAGTACTGGTGTTCCAAGAGAAGGGCTTTGGGTACTGGAAATAGGGTACCAGCCTTCTGGAAACCAAAAGGGTTAGAGATTACTCAAATAAAGTGGGCTGGAGTGTTTGGGAAAACACTGGAACAAAAGCCTCTCAACATAAAGTTTTAAGTAACTGAGAATAACTTAAGAACTTCTCATTAGCCTGATTAATAAGAACCAAAGTCTGTGCATGTACTGGTTTTACCTCAGAAATTTAAACCGCTGATTTCACCTGACCTTTCCCCTCTATGGTAAATAAAATATTTTGTTATTTTTGAATTTTAAAATGTCCCAAGTGCCATTGTCATTGGTTTAAGTAAAAAGGGCGATCTTGACCCTTCTATCAGGATCCTGGGCTAGGAATGCCAGTCCCAAGGTGGGAGCATGGATCTGATGATTTGGTGGGCTCCTGCCCACCTCTTGCCAGCTGGCCCACCCCTAAACCGCACCCCAACAGCAGCCACCAGTGGTCCCCCCTCTCCCCTCCTGTGAGATTTAAAGGGCTTTCCAACTGATCAGTAGGAGCATGTGGCCCACCAACCAGCTGGAGGCTCTTTAAATCTTGCAGGAGAGGAGGGAGAGGGATGGCCACCAGCTGCATGCCTGAACTCCAAGTGGCAAATTTGTCACTGGTGTTCAGGTGCTCCCCCCCACTTTTTGCAAGAAGCAGGGGGGCACGCCTGAACCCCAAGCAACAAATTTGCTGCTTGGAGTACAGGCATGGGTGGGGGCGCTGATCCCCAATGTGATGATGCCCCTTTTGTGTGATGTCATCAGATTGAGGACATCCCTGCCCCTCCAGAAATGCCCCAAAAGTCCCCCACCAGGGACTAAGAAGGACCTGGCAGTGGCAACCCTCTCCTGGGCTGAGCCAGCAGTAAAATATCATACTGACACAGGGTGGGACAACCAGAGTTCTTCAGGGAAGAAGAACATTTATTTATTTATTTTATTCCACTTATACCCCGCCCTCCCCGCAAGTGGGCTCAGGGCGGCTTACATAGGCACAACTGTGCAATAAAATACAACAGGAATATGTTACTATGGTGGCTCAGTCAGTGAAGGGGCAGAAAAATGGAGGGAAAGTCTTGCCTCTGAGGGAGGAAAGTGGACGGGGTCATCATAGTTGCAAATCAGGTTTCCAAACTCTTGTTCAAAGGAGACATTTACATGTCCTTGATGGACTGGGGAAAACATTATAACCATATACTCTAATACCTATAATTTAAAAAAAATGGCTTCTGTTGGCTTCTAGTGAGGAGCACACAAAAAATCAAAACAGCCACAATAACCTCGACATTAAGAGCAAAAGGCCAGTAGCACCTTAAGGACTAACAAAATTTGTGGCAGGGTATGAGCTGTCATGAGTCATTGCACAGTTCTTTGGACACCTGAAAAAGTGAGCAGTAACTCATGAAAGCTCATACCCTGCCACAAATTTTGTCAGTCGTTACGGTGCTACTGGACTCTTGCTCCACAGACAGACTAATGCGACTACCCATCTTGATATATCTCCTAGGAATTAAGGTTCATACTCTAGAAAAAGAAGGTCCTTCAAGGACCCAGCATTTTAAATCAATTACTTTCTTTTAAAAAATCCATTCAGTATAGGGTTCCCATTTGCCCGCTTATAGCATGAGACCTCCAGGTAATTGTGGCCGTTGCCCCCTCCAGTGCTCACTTGGTCAGTGACTAGAACCTGGGGCTCATGCATTCAGGTGCAAAGTACAGAAGCAATGTGCTTGCTTGCTCCTGCTAGCCCTCACAAGTGTGGCCTTAGACACTAATGTATCAGGCATGTACAGGGCATCTCATTCCAAACTAGCTCTGCTTATTCATAAAATGCAACATAAAATACAGACCTCAGATGGAAATTAATATCCTATTGATATACACCAATTTAGACTAGGAGACACTGACTTGGATTTGCCACACCTGATACTATTTAGGGGAATTCAAAAAATAAAACCAATTTTTATTTTTGTTGCATTTTGCTGAATCACTTCACTTCAGTGGGAAAAACTTGCTCTTCAAGTGGCGACTCTGCATAATAGGCAAATGTCTCTGTTCACAGTATGTGGTTTTGAGCAAATCCATAAAGCATATAAAGATATAAAAGATGGGAAACATTAGAGAGAAAATACCTCTACAGCACTGAGCTGGAGGTTAAAAAAGGAATCAATTTGAAGCAGTGGTTCACTGAGTTAAAATTCAGCACTGAGAAAAACATACCGCATTGTTGACAACTGAAGAGGGGGAAAAGAAATCTGAAAAGGGAGGCCACTAAGTGTGGCCTTGGATAAAGGAAATGAAACCAGAACCCTGGGTAGGACTCTTTTTTTTCACAGTATGTTAGGCTGACTGCCAGGGGTAATAACTTTCACCAGATATTTGACTTCAATTCACTGACTCACAAATAAGAACAGTGGTGACTTGGCACTGCCTAGACATAAATTCAAAACAGAATAAAAGAGCACTCAAGAGGGCATCAGTTTTGAAGATGTTTTGCAGATGATGCAAACACAAGCTCTAATTAAAGACAGCATGTTTGCTGGTCAACTGTAAGGTTCTGTGTTTGAAAAAGCAACCTGAAGGCAGTTACCTAAAACATCAGAATTAGAAGATTATTAGTAAACACATAAAAATGACTGAAAGCAAAGCTCTTTTCTCTGGATTACAAAGATATGGCAGTAATTTAAAGGGAGAAACCATTCCCCTGCTCCCCGATCTGAACTACTACAGAACAAAATTTTCTCTTCAAGGCTGTAAGACAGGTGACCTTTTTACAAGGGTGATATTGGACTATTTTGTTGGCTAAGACTTTGTATACTAAAATATCAACCAGACATAAACACCTGGAATACTAATGAATCACAAGCAGTGTGCAAGGAGTTGTTTCAAGCATGTCCAAATCTTAGAATAGCAAGAAAAATAACAAGAGGTAACTTTGAGAATAACAAATAATCAAGCTAATTAAGATGCACTCAGGTCATTATGAGTAACACTTTGTTCCTCTGAATGAAGTTTCTAATAAATTTACAGAAAGGCTTGGCTGGAAACAAGGTGAAGGAGGAGATACTATTTCTCATCCTTACAGAAAGCTAAACTTAGCTGAGTCTTTCAACAAAATTTCAATGTCTCTCAAAACAAACTGCTGTTATTTCTTGAGTCTACCTTGAGCCCAGCTATTTCCAAGTGTCAGATACGAAGCTATAGCATTAAAAAATGTAGGAAGGCTGAATGCTTCATACAGTGTGACTTATAATAAAAATCAGGGTTTCTGTGAAATGACGGGTTCTAGTGATTGTCCAGCTGCATTTATTACTTGGCATGTATAATAAGAGAAGAAAAAAATTGCAAGCATCTTATTGAGCCCCACAACTGATCTAAATAGGGCACAGATAATGTGGCAAGCAACATGATTTGATTTTGCTGTGGAGATCCACATGCTAACTCTGTGACTACCATGTGATGAAGATCCAGGAGGCAACTCACCCTCAAGGGCTGGAGCCAGATGTTAGTTTTCAAAGACATAAAGATGATTTGGTAGAGTCATCACTGTCCATGGTGTCCATGGTCTTTCATCCCACTGTTTCCTCTGGTCAAAATATCTTTGGGTTTTGAAGTTTAAAAAAAAACTGCATAAGCAGTGTGTCCTGCTTATGAATGTGCTCATACTGTCCTGTAATATATTCAGACCTTCTTTTGGTGGCAATTGCTATATATGACTATAAAATAAGGGATTCGCTGGAAACAGAGGACAACTACCACAAAGATGGTGCATAAGTCTGTGACTTCAGATCTAAAATAGAAATGGCTATTCAACTGAATCCCAAGTCAACTGAAACAGCTTATGAAAGACATAGAAATAGAATTTTGTCCAGCAATGATTTCCAAAGCAATTTCCTGCAGCTGCAATTTATTCTCAATCTGAACTCTGATGATCTTCTTGATTTTGCTCTGCTCTGTGAATGTGTAACTGACATGCTACAACTATCATTAACCTTGGGTCCTTACCAGAAACTTGTGCACGTAGGTGACAACTCAGAAGAAATGGTTTCTATGGCACTGACCTGAAATGATGTAACGATTGTTCACATTCAAGGTGAAACTACACATTACATGGGAAATTGTGATTGGATCTTCCAAAGTTTTCTTTAATATTAAAAATCAGTTTGGGGAATTAACCTTACCCCTTGTGTTATTTCCCTACTAAAATCATACTCTGGAGTTGCTAATAGCAACAGTAGGGAAAAGACAGGTACAGCCTGAGTCCCCATATGTCGGTACTGCTGCTAAGAGCTCAGGGTGGAGAGAATTTCTTTTTATAGAAATTGTATGGGAAGAAGAATTAACTCCCCTACATTTCTTCAGTGCCAAGACCCTAATCCACTGCCCCTTCCCCACTGCCAGCCACTTTTATTGTTAAAGGACGTGTCTGGAGATCCAATCACAGATATCCCACATAACATATACGTTGCTCCCTCAATCCGTCACACTGAAAAGCTTTAAATATTTCCAAAGAAGGGAGCACTTGAGCAATTAGAGCTGTTCAGGACCTAGTACATAAAGATCAGGGTAAGAAGAGATGAGGACTGGAGACCTAAGGAGGAGAAAGTGCCTTTCCAAAGGTCATGCTCTGGTGCAAAGGGTGATTTCAATGTCTTAAAAATATAGTGAGTCACATCAAGATAGCATAAACTCTGGAAAGTTAAATGTCAAGATATAACAATGCCAAATCAAAAGGAGCTTGAAGAACTGTTCACTAAAGGCAAAATAAACAAAGTGAAGTCTTTTAAAAGTACCATTGAAAGCATGAAGCTTGTCAGAAAATTGGTAGGGCCATTAAACAACTAAGATGTAAAAGGAGTCTGCGAGGCAAAGGTATATTGCAGACAAACTAAATGAATCCTTTTCATGGTTCTTCATTCCAGAGACCTTTGGGAATTTATTTTCATATAAGCTACTCTTTTAAAATGATAGATATGATAAAATGCTTGAACTTGATATGCCAGTTGAAAACGTTTTTAAGAAAATTAATAGATTAAACAGTGATCTCATTTGAAATTACTGTGGGTAAATTTAAAATAATGGTAATTTCCCCCAGATACTGTGGATCCATTTAAAAGAATGGTTGTCTGCTCTGAAAACAAAACAGCATGTATTTATTTCTTATACAGTGGTAAATTTGAAGAGTGGCATTAGCAAGACAAGGGAAGTAGGCCTGCCTATGTGTGCTTAATAGAGATTTATTGATGAAAACCAAATAAAAATATCTCATTCATTAATACAGTTATTATGATTGATCTGAATTGAAAAAGTAATAAGAGTCTGTAATATTCAGAAATATTTGGATGAGTCTGGTATCTGGCCATCTAGGTTCAAGTTCAAGATGGCGAGATAGAGAGAAAAGAGAGAGAAAGCTGTGAGACTCAAATGGTACATTACTTTTACCAATCAGCAGTTATACACAGATGTTGCAACTTGCAACATCTGTGTATAACTCTGTAAATGATGGCATCGATAGATCTGTCTATCAGTCACACTGCTGGTCTTCGGAAAACTTTGATTAGATTCTACATAAGCTCAGTGACTCCTGGTTGCTTGTTATTCTGTTCTCTCCAGTGCTGTACCTGTTAGACATATCAAATATTCAGAGAGAGGCAGCACCACCACTGGGGCAGATAAACAGTGGCAGACTTCACACACTGGCAGACAGATAGCACTAGAGCCTGAAACTGTAGAGAAAAATATGAAGAAAAATGCCAAACTTCTTCTGTCCTTGGTTACAATATCACCTTCATGTATGCACACTGCAATCTATAACAGGGAGAAAGGAGACAGAAACCAATTTAGGGTCCCATGAGATCTGATGATGAGGACCTGAGGTCTTCTGTTTCTAATAATTACCTAAAAACAACGGTTGGAGGATCGAACTGGTATGGAGTGGCCCATACCCCTAATAAAAATCCTTTCCCAGCTGATACCATCTCCAGTAGGGGGGGGGGGAGATGCAACCATTTAAAGATTAAACTAAGGATCAAACAAGACGTGATGGCAGGGATTCACATATATTTTTTCAAGTTTCCTCCCATTCACATCTAAAGTGGAGTGGGTGGGAGGCTGGCTTAAACAATAATGGAGAGTGAGTGTGAGGCCAGCTTCCTGTGCTTAACTCATTGTCCTGTGATTCTTTCAGCATTTTCTTTCCAATCCACCTCACTTCCAGTTGCAGAGCTGGGTTGAAAGAAAACTGCTTCAAGTACAGGAATGCAGTGCGATAATGCATGGGAAGGGTCAGGATTTATCTGCACTTCCCCAATTTCATTGTGTGTTCTGTTCTGGTTTAAAAATAAAGGGTTAGATCCAGGCAGCTGTTTTGTACTCTCTCACCCAATTCCCCCTCTTATTACAGTTCCCACCCACATGGCTTTCATCCATAATTCCCAGAATAGTCTTTGTGGTGGTCAATGGGAACTCCCTCTTCTCTTCTTCACCAATGGGAAAACCAGGCGAATCCAACCCATAATCTCACCCCTTGCAGTAGATGAGACTCACTTCCTCATTCATGAGAATCACTTCCTCATTCATTGAGCTCACACTGCGATCATCTGACCCAGTGCCTTCAGCTCGTTTTTCGAACCACAATGCTTTACCAGCTCTTCATCTATTACTAAAGTTTCATTTGCATCTCATCTCTAAGGTTTATGTATACAAAAACCCCAACAGTTGTGTGATGCAGTGGCAGTGCCCCATAGAGGAAAAACAGAGAAGGAAGCAGAGATGTGCCAAATTTCTTTTCATGCATTAAACTGGAGATGCCAGAAAAAGCCCAGCAGGAACTCATTAGCATAATAGACCACACCCAACAGCAGAAACTCATTAGCATATTAGGCCTCACCCCTGACAACACAGCTCATTAGCATACTAGGCCACACCTCCATGTTACCAGAAGTGTGGTCATCCAGCCACATCCACCTTTTGCTTCTTATTCTGTTTACCTTGTTTGTTGTCAAAACCCAGGGCTTTTTTTGTAGCAGGAACTCCTTTGCATGTTAGGCCACACACCCCTAAAGTAGCCAGTCCTAATGAGTTTCTGCTGTTGGGCATGGCCTATTATGCTAATGAGTTCCTGCTGGGCGTGGCCAACTCGGGAGCCAGCTGGAACTCCGTTTCTGTGTGTTCCTGCCCAAAAATAGCCCTGCATTTTAAACCATAAAGCAAAGAGTAGAAGTGTAAGCATGATCATGCTGCTGTTTTTTCCTGTGTGCCTTAAATCAGCCAAGCCTGTTCATATGCTGAATGCTTGGACGATACATGAAAATATACAGGGAGGGAGGATTCGTAGGTAACCTGAAAAGTCCTTAGACATACTTTCGTTATTTCAGCTCTAAGACTTTTATTCAGTAAGAACAAGACAACTTTACCCAGCTCGCAGGCCCGTTTATATCGCCTGAGAACTCCATACCCAAAAACATACCCCACTCGTGTCATTGGCTATGTACAGTGGCTGAGAGTTCCACAGGCTCTCGGCCGGGAGCCTAGCCCTCCGATTGGAGCGGGCTAGGATCCTCTAGTCCATTGTTCCTAGGAGCAAAGCTCGGAGGTTTAGCCAGACCACGTGGAGCCTTTGTGTCACACGCGGTCTGAGGTCGGTACATTACATAACCTCTGTAATTTCTTATGTACATCTTCTTATATATCATAATCCTTCTATTAGTAATGGTGCTATTGCTTGCAACTCCTTCTGTAAATGTGAACTGAATTTAATATGCTGTAATTCAGACAAATGTCTTCCTATCTATCTATCTATCTATCTATCTATCTATCTATCTATCATCTATCTATCTATCTATCTATCTATCTATCTATCTATCTATCTATCTATCTATCTATCTATCTATTCATTCTTGGATTTATATTCCGCCCTACCCCGAAGGCTCAGGGTGGCTAACAAGGGCACAATGTGCCAGGATTATAACAATAAAAACACATAGTATAAAACAGTAACGTACAATATCAAGTTTACAATACAAATTTAAACAAAAAATGGGTAGATTTGAAGAATACCACAAGCTGCTAAATAGTTTCATTGGTTGTCTTGTACAAGAAATGGCATTCAAGATTTCTGCAATGATTCCCAAAACCCCTTCAGGGGAGGGGCTGTGGCTCAGTGGCAGAACACCTGCTTTGCATGCAGGTCCTAGATTCAGTCTCTGGCATCTCCAGTTTAAAAAAAGGATTTCAGGTAGCAAGTGATCTGACAGATATTTTTCTGCCTGAGTCCCTGGAGAGCCACTGTCAGCCAGTGCTAGATGAACCAATGATGTGGCTCAGAACAACACAGTTTCACATATTCATGGGTACCATAAAAGTGCTCAGTCCTCAACCTCAAACAGTATGCAATAACAGCAGCTAGTGTCTGTTTGCTTGTGTAGAAATAGGGTGTGCACCCAAGTTCTAGGAAGAAATGGAAAGTAGGACAATGGCATTTATATGGAGGTAGCAGTGATCCAGAGAAAAAAAGGGATTTCAAACAATAACTGGCAGCCTGGCGTAGTAGACATTTCATGGTGTTGGGGAATTCTGTTTTTTCATTGATAGCATATAATGAGGGGGGAAAGAATGGTAGTCCTGGCATTACTCACTGCACCGTCTCCCCTGGTCAAATTTGCTGTTACCTTTAATAGAGAAGGAAGGGCACACTGACATATTAACAAGAGAGTACATTCTCAGAACACTGCAGTGCTCCTCATTCAAGTTCCGTCTATAAATCTTGTGTTGGCAGACAACCTTAGAGCTGTCAAGGGAAACATTAGGTCCCTCAGTTCCTCTAAACATTCATACTCCTGTCCATCTCCCAGCACAAATTTAAGCAACTTTGGAGTTGCTTTAATTGTTGTGGCTTCTCCAGAGGCATCCTGGGAATCTGTAATCTTTGAAAATTGTGAGGGATCTTCCTATTCCTGCCTAAAATTAAATTCTTAAGGTTTCTTAACTGAGAAACAATTCTAGGATTGTAATGGCTTTAATTCTCCCAAGCTGATAAAAAGCACTTTGCTAATCAGATCTTGGAGTAAAATAGACTCCAATTTAATCATAGTAATTTAACAAAAATCATGTCTTTGGCAATCACCATAAAATGGAATTGTATTACGTATTATGATTAATAAGAACATAAGACCAACCAATTTTGCTAGATCAAACCAATGGTTCATCTAGTCTAGTAACCAGTGCAATCCTAGTCCTAAGAATTACACTCTTCTAAAGCCATTAAAGTCAATGGGTTTAGAGGGTGTAATTCCATTTATGTGAATCTTATGATCTGCTTTGAAATTCTCTGTTAGAAAAGAAGTCCATAATGGAATATTTGCTCACTAGCCATTATTCAAACTCAGTGCCTGGATAATAACTGTCCTCTATCTGTCTAAGGATCACAGCAAGAAGTACACAATCCACACAAGAAGGATAGGGCCCCAAAAGTCTAGATGATACAAGCCATTATGTACTTTATACATAAAATACAGAATCTCATATTCTCTCCAAAAGGCAACAGGATGGAAATAACAATACTGTATGATATAGCCTGTATGAGCCAGTTTGGTGTAGTGGTTAAGTGTGTGGACTCTAATCCGGGAGAACCGGGTTTGATTCCCCACTCCTCCACTTGCACCTGGCTGGATGACCTTGGGCAAGCCATAGTTCTGATAAGAGCTGTTCTTGAAAAAAAGCAGTTTCTGTCAAGAACTCTCTCAGCCTCACCTACCTCACAGGGTGTCTGCTGTGGGGAGGGGAAGGGAAAGGAATTTGTAAGCCACTCTGGGACACCTTTGGGTAGTGAAGGGCGGGGTATAAATCCAATCTCCTCCTCCTCCTCCTCCTCCTCCTTCTCCTCCTCTTCTTCTTCTATGGCCTAGGCTAGCCTGATCTTGTCAGATCTCAGAAGCTAAGCCCTGGTTGAATGGGAAAATGCCAAGGAATTCCAGGGTATCTGTGCAGAAGTGGGCAATGGCAAACCACCTCTGTTAATCTCATGCCTTGAAAACCTACGGGGTCACCATAAATCAGCTGCAACTTGCCAACTATGGATGGGCACGGACCGGCTCATGAACTAAAGTTCATGACAAGTTTTGGCTGCTTTGTTCTTCATGAAGTCAATTCATGGAAGGGTGACCAGCATGAACTTTCCATGAACTTTCAAGCTGTTCATTGAGGTTCATATCAGATCATGAGCTGATACGTTCCCTGACAGACTGTCTCCACTCTGTAAAATGTTCACAAAACCTCAAAGCAACAACTTGGAGGACATCTAGAGAAGCATCTGGGGGAGGTCCCCTGCAACTTTGTTATCTCTAGCTTGCACAGGATCTGTTCCATAGACTTCTGAACCTCCAACCTGCACTGGTTCAGGAGGTTCAGGGGTGTATAAAACAGATCCTGTGCAAGCCAGAGACACCAAACTCACAGGGGGTCTCTGACTGACTCTCCTCTACCTGCCCCAAGTTTGGTGTCTCTAGATTGCACAGGATCCATTTTATACACTCCTGAACCTCCTAAACTTGTGCTTGTCAAAATGACCATTTTGATTGATTGTGCAGGTTCAGGAAGTTCAGGAGCGTATATAATGGATCCTGTACAAGCTAGAGACACCAAACTTGGAGGGCAAATAGAGGAGAGTCAGCTGGAGATCCCCACTGAGTTTGGTGTCTCTAGCATGCCGGTGGGTGGTGTTATACCACCTCAGAAACCAAACCAGTTTGTGAGGTGGCTAAAAATGCATGGTGATCCATGGTTCGCGAATGGGGCATGTCATAAACCACGAACCGAACCAAACTGCATTTTCACAGTTCACGCCCATCCCTATTGATGGGACTTTACAAACACATAATATTGTGATATGCAAAATCTGTCTCTGCTTCCCTATATCAGTCATGCTGTAGCTAGTCTTGCTTGTTTCAATAATAGTATCTGTTTGCTGTGAAACTCAGTGTGTTGTGTTTTATACCAAACCATACAAATGTTGTTGTTGCTGTTCAGTCACACAGTCGAGTCCAACTCTTCGCAACCCTGACTCGAAAATAAGTACATTAAATTCATTGGGTGACCACGAGTTATTTTTACCACGTCCCCTTAATCATCTTTGATCCAAACAGAAGACCCTCATAGTTCTTAGTCTTACCTCATAGGAAAGGTGCTGTAATGCTGTGATCATTTTTGTTGCCCTTCTCTGCACCTTTTCTAATGCTACAGTATCCTTTTTGAGATACATCAACCAGAATGACTCACCCCAAACCTAATGCACTCCAGTTTTTGTCATGTTTTCCCAAGAATTAGTTTAAAAACTGCTTTATAACCCTTTCCATATTGTGCTAGTAGCTTAATCACATTTTGATTCAAATAGGACCATCTCTTTTATACCAGGTTAGTTTATCCTAAAATGTCCCTTGTGTCTAACAAATCTGAACACTTACTCTCAAAAGCACTGTGTTATCTAAGCACTGATAATCCTATGGAGCAATCCTAAAGAGGTCTACTTAGAATTTTACTCTAGACTAATCAATAGGGCTTACTCCCAGGAAAGTGTTCTTAGGACTCTACTGTTCATTTTTCCTAGCTGTCCCTTCACTTGGAACAAACAACATTTTTAAGAATTTCAAACATTATAACATTTCTAACATTTCTTTGAAGTCCTGGACTTTAACCTCCTGCCTAGAATGTACTCCCCCCGCCTTCCAGGACCCCATAACTACTGATACAGATATCATGTAATATCCAAAATGTTTGGCTCAGGAGGGAAGGTCACCATGTAGTCAGAACACTCATCACAGATTCATATCCCTTGAAGAATCCCTTGGCACAAATACAAATCTGCCATCTGATAAACAGGTCCTTTATGAGGGATTATTTCCCACTCTTGCCATCTGATAAACAGGTCCTTTCTGAGGGATTATTTCCCCCCTCTTCAGCTTGATACTCTCCTACCCTGAGACCCTTAATGTTCCTGACAGTAGAACTACCACTGTGTGAGCAGTACGCTCTACACAGGGGTCCCTAACATGTTTCTGTTGGCACCCTGGTACCTGATGATACCTTTCCTGGTGCCTGACAATTGTTTTTAGAAAGGGGTAGAAGGGTTTTTGCTCAGCAGGCTTTCTGATTGACCACTGGAGATCTGTGCATTTCCCCCCCCCCACCAAAAAAGAAGAAGAATGCTTTGGCAGCAGCTGTCATCAGAGCACAATGATCATCACTGTGTGACTGAAGGTAAACTGTCTATGCAAGAAAATGTTTTAAACAATATATTCATTTTAAGGGGCATCCTGTTAAGCAATGCTTCTGCCTGAAATGCTGAAGAGTTACTTGACAGGAAGACTTGTTAGGCCCAGGTGGGCCAGAGACTATAGGGCAGTGGCAGGCTATGCCCTTCGTGATGGCCCGGAGTACTACAGGTCAGGGACACAAGCATGGGAAATCCCCATTGGGACGGTCTGACCCAACATGCATTCAGTTGGGTGAGGCTGGATCCAGGTGTCTCTGGCCAGGTGTCTCTGGCCCTTAGGCATGAGAAGGCCTAACTGGTCTGGAGGATGAGTAAGAATGAGGCTCAAGGGGAGGGTCCAACTACTGAGGTGAGCCTTAAAAGCTGTAATACGGCATTGGGAGTGGTTGAATGGTGGAGGAGAGGCTGGATGAATGTAACCACTGCCCCCATCCCGAAAATAAACCATTGCTTGGACCTTCATTTGTGCCTGGAGTTCTGCTTTCTAGGGATGGAAACACTACCTCTGCCCAGCTTGCTGTGACCTGCCACCCTCTAGGGGAGGCACAAGGCACTGGGACCTGTGACAGTGTCAAGTCCTGAAGGTACTTGCTCCCAACATCACTCTTTTGGCAGTGATTTGTTTTTTGAGAGATAAAGAGGTTTCAAACATAGACGAATCTGTGTCAGAACTGGCTCCCTTGGCACCAGTTCTCATATTATACATACTTCAAACAACAAACCCCCCCCCCCATGACCAGGCCAATCACACCCATACATCCAGCCCGCCAAAACTACTATGCTTCATTAACCCTCCTGAAAGCCTACAGTTATACTATCTAGCCGTGTCTGGTACTCAAGATCAAGCACGCATACTTCCCACAATGGGGAGGCCCCACATGGATGCAGTTACAAGCCAGTGCAACTCTCAGCAAAGCAGCTCCACATAAACCCTCGCACACTTCCCCCCAATTCCCAGCTGGAATGAAACAAGGCAGTGACATGAAACAGACAGTGAACAAACTTATGGCAAATGAGGGCCATGTTAGACAGTTACTATTATATTTATACCTAAACTCACTCCCTGATATTTTGTGGTTGGCTCCACCACCTGAGGCAACCACTTCGTGGTTGACTCTGCCTCCCTATGTCAGAATTCTAAAGATGTCCACAAGCTCAAACAGTTTGGGGACACCTGCTCTCACAGTTCCTTAAAAGTCTCACCTATATCTCTCTCTGCTTGTCTCAGCTTGGCTTCTGGTATACAGTTTTTCTCTGAATGTCACATACTAAACACCCACAATTTCAACCCAACAAGCAGATAGTCTTACATGTGACAAGCTTGTGCAATACACAGGATAACCTCCGCCCTCCTACTAACTTCATGGCTGCATTTTTAAAAGACTATTTTTAACTTGAAACTCACATGTTTGTTTGGAGCTATGCAATTATTTAATAAAGGCACAGAGATTAGTGGTCTAGTTCGTTAGCTGTTGAAGAACTCACACATTTGCTTAGCTTGTTTACCTCTGTTCTTCCCAGATGCCTTGCTTCTGTGGTGGCAATGGCTTTGTTGCAGGGGTTCTCTTGCTTGTACAGCTGGAGCTTGCTCACAGTCTTGCCCCAAATACATAGTCATGGGAAGAGCTCCACCCCCTATGGGAACCAGTGACAGTGATGGGGACCTAGCAAATTAAATAGCTAATAAAATAGATGTGTTAGTCATAGTACAGAGTATATATTTATGGTGATTCCCAACATTAATTCTGATCCTAAATTACTAATACCTCACTTATGTACTTTCTCCTTTGACTCAGAAGTATGAACAGAAAAAATTAAATGGTAATTATCTTCTTTTAACTGCTGCATCTGCAAAAAGTATCTGTTGTGTTCTTGAATGGAAGTTTTCCAAAACTTTTGGACCTTTGGGGACACAGTCAAGTCCAACTCTTCGTGACCCCATGGACCACTTCACGCCAGGCCCTCCTGTCTTCTGTCGTGCTCCAGAGTTTGCTCAACTTCATGTTCGTTGCATCGATGACACTGTCTCTCTTTCCCAGCATCAGGGTCTTCTCCAGTGAGTGCTCCCTTCTCATTTGGTAGCCAAAGTATTTGAGCTTCAGCTTCAGTATCTGGTCTTCCAGATACTGAATACCTTGAATATGTGCAGTATTTCCCTGTTCCCTTTCATTGGGGTCTAACTCACCAACACACCATTTTTAATGAAGCCCCGTGAAACACTGGTATCAAAACATTACAGAACAATCAACTATTCTACTGTACGAGAATACTCAGACTATGAAGTGGCACAAGTTACATGAAGAAGTTTTATGTATTTTACATGGTTTGAGAGGGGTCTGTTAAGACCTCAAAGGTTGAGGCATTTCACCTCTAGGACAGGGAAGATGAGTGTGCATGTTCAGAGGATGGCATTGGAAGGGAAAGTCCATTCTGTGTATTTGATTTCTTGGGCTAGGAATCCTCTGATACATCTTCTTACACACCAGGTACAAGAATCAATACAGGGTACAAGAATCAACACAGGGAAAGGTTTAGCATTTGGCTGGAAGCAAAGGAGCCATCGAGGTATTTTTATTCTTACTAAATGTGTCGATTTCACTATTAAGGTGAAATTCCCAGCTGCTTGATTCATGTAAAAAAATTGATCTTTCTTTTCTTTTTCTTTTTTGGCAATGGGAGAGTGGCTTTGATGTAGGACTGTGCTGCACTTTCCAAAGAAGTAAGAATGTCAGTGGGAGGATTTACAGCTGTTTGAAGTATTCCTCCACCCCTGCAATTGATTTTAATGGAAACAAGTGAAATAATATCCTGTACACATGCATGGGCTGTTCTGAATTGCTTGCCTCTGTGCGGAAGGAAGGAACTGTTATCAAAGTAAAAATAGGTTATGATGATATCTGCTTCGTGGGGTATGCTGGATGTAAAACTTGCTCAGAAATAAGTAAAAATCTGCTTGTTCAGAAAAGGCAAAGGAGAGAACAGTCCAGTAGATGATTCTTCTGCTTCCATTGACTGCCATGGACGAACGTGTTGCTTTGTTGCTGCACTACAACTCTTTGTTGAGAAGAATGAGGACCTTTTGGATGTTAAGTATTTCTACAGGAATAAAGCAGTGGTTTTAATGTGCTGTGCTCTATTTTAATAGCCAATTGAAATTACTAGTAAGCTGCAGCACTGTGCATTCAACTGCTACAGCCCAACCAAAAAAAGAAAAAGGGGGAAAAAGAAACTAAGGTTTAGTCTCCAGAAAGCTTTAATGAAGCAATAGTGCGGCAAAGCAGCAAGAAGGAAGGAAGGAATCTAATACAGACAGAATGTGGGAAGGAAAGGGTGCCGCTGACTGATGAGACCTTGTCATGCCAGCAAGAGAAAATTATACTTGCAGTGCACTCCAAGCTGCTAAAGACTGTTCATACTGGCTTAAATCTACTACTTATTGTGTTTTCTGTTGAGGAAAATGGTAGTCTACAGTGGAAAGGTTTCAGGGTCATGCAGCACTCAGGTTACATTCCAGTAGTATCTCAGAAGATAATAAAATGTGATACTTCTCTTGGCTGGTCTTTCTGGAGTACTTATCCCACGTATATTCCCAATATTAGTGTGGGGTTTTGTTTAGTGCTGGTCCTGGATACTGAGAGTAATGGTGATACTTCCTCTCTATGCACTGTGTAGGATTGAACGTAGTACACAAAAGTTGGTCTGTGGTTTGTTATGTATGGTCATCAAGCAGATACTTGGAATTCTGACCAGTTGCTGACAGTTTTAAAGAATAAAGATGTGAAAGAGATGCAATACAAATGCTTGACTCTGACATTACACAAAGCTGTTCAGTATTTCGTTCCAGCTGTTGTTAAAGTGCAATACGGTTCCTCACTGAATAGAATCAGTATTGGCCAAATGAGTTCTATAGAAGTTATTTTCAACCATTTTGCTGCTTTACTCTTGATCCTCTTTCTGTACGCATGCTATATGTATGTGTAAATGTAACCTTAGTTTGTGGGTTCTGTGGGGCAGAACTTGGAATGAATCTTGAAATAATTCAAAGACAATAACGCATTTTTACTTTTCACTTAATATCATATCATGTAACAAAAACACAGAATTTAGTAACACAACATAACAATGATCTTTTAAAGTCCAAACAATTAACTTTTCCCTCCTTCACACCTTGCTATCCCCAAAGTTCATCTCCAGCTGAACACTCTGTGCATCTGCTTTGAAGATGAGGGTCCCAAATGAATTCCTCATTAGATAACACAGCCCTGAAAAAATAATTCTTAAACAAGGTGTTAAAAGCCTATGATTAAGGTTCAAGCTTCCCAGCAGGGCAATGTTGCTTCCCTGTTCTGCTTTCCACACATTCTGCACCCTTCTGCATCTAAAGGCTCCACCCCTTCCTGGTTTATTCCATTCCTAGTAGGGGTTACATAAACATTACACAAGAATGTAATTTTCTGCTCAAGGCTATAGCTGTAAAAGCAGAGAGAGAGAGAGCGAAAGACAGAGACAGAGGAATATAGAAGATTAGAACACCCATTTTTACCACACAGGTGGGAAAAATAATATGGGTTGGATCCAGCCAGCTCTTTCACTCAGTCTCATTCAGTCCCCTTATTTACAATAGCACCGGCGTAATCTTCGGGGGGGCAGGGGAGCCCACCCCTCACCCTCCCAGACCTTATTATTCCCCCCTCGTGGATTTCATTCTAAATGCGGCCTCAGGGAATTGCTGTGCTGTCCCATAGGACAAAAGGAGCAGCCGCAGACCGACAGCCTGGGAGATCCGCTCTGGCCGAGCCTGGCTCCTCACCACGCTGGCCCCAGAGACCCGAAGACTGCAAGCGCCGTGGGGGGGGGGCCCTCCGCTTGCAGGCAACCCCTCACAGGTGCCGCGCCGCCGTGCTTGGCAGCCGGACAACCACCCAAGCAACGTGAAAGCCTCCTTGCCTAGGAACTGTATTCCTTCTCTCCTCAACTTCCTCCTCTGCTCTGGCGCAAGGGCCTGAGACTGAGCGGGAACGGCCACGGCTGTTTCCCGCGACACTGAGCCGGGCCCAGCTGCTTGCAGCGGACTGGATCTGTGAAGAAAGGATCCGGCCTGTCCAAGCCCCAAGCCCCCCCCTCACCTTCTGCACCCCCTCCAGCTCCAGAGAAGAGCGATGCGATGCAATGCAAGCCGGCAAGCACAGACCCCCCTCCCCCCTCCCCAGCAGGCACCCAGGTCGCGGGCCGCGTCCAACTTCCCTCTCGATTCATTCCAGGCAAGGCTTACTATGCAAAGCAAGCCGGAGCCTTCCTCCTCCCATTTGCAACTGTTTATGCCTTGCTGCGTTTTTTGCCGGCCCGGATTGGTCTCATATGCGAAGAGTAAGGGAAGAAGAAGGGGCAGGAAGTCTCCCCTTTGTCCCGCTCTGAAAGGGTCCGCTTTAGAGCATTGTGGGTTCTTCCCTGCTGCTCCACAAACCTTTGTCCCTTATCAACTAGCTGCAAAGTGGCATCTATTCAAAGTGAAAACATCGACTGAATGGGCATCTTTCCCAGCTTCAAGGAAGGCACCAAAACATCTTTTCTGTAAATAACTTTTTGAGACTAATAAAATGGGTATTGGCCATGGGGCTGATTCCCCCCCCCCCGGGGAACTCCACCCCAGGTTTTGCCGGAGACCAAGAAGATGTGTACCAACATAGCTAACAGGTACAGGTTTTTTTGCTCATGAAATAAATGCTTCTCTGCCATTCAGGCCACTTCCAGTTTGCTTTCACTTCAAAAACACAGTGTTCATGTTGGTTTTGACGCTGAACTGCAGGCTGTGGAAGGTCAGTAGTTCAGTTTTTCTGGATCAGGAAAGTAGCAGCACCTGGGACTGAAAGCACTAACCCCATTTAGAATATTGCAGTTCTCTGTAGATCTTCTCTTAAATTCACTTATAGTGTGATCAATAACAGGAAGAAACACCTTAATTTTAAAAGAATGGTCATTTTCGGGATACATGCTTTCTGCTGTGTTTAATTCAGTAACATAGCTTTGGAATATAGCTTTAGAATTTTGGAGGGTTACAGCATATTCTTTTTTCTTTAATTTGCATTTCGATTGAATTTTCTTCTGCAAACGTAAGAACATAAGATGCAGGTGATCTCTAGAGATTCAGACAGAGACAGATCCTTTCCAACACCTGTTTTCTTAGACCTTCTCGGTTTAAACCTTTATCCTCTGGCACACAAAGCATGATTTCTCTACCATCAGTGTCATCATTGTCTACTCAGACTGGCAGTGGTTCTCCAGGGTTTTATATAGAGGATTTTGCCCATGCCATGCTTTGTTTCTGAGCCATTGGGCCTGGCTAGGGGGGTTCTCAAGGGTTTCCAGGTCCCCCTAAATTTCCGGAGAACCCCTTCCTAAATCCCACATGGCTCCGCCTCCATAAATAGTGACAATGGCCTGTGACGTCACTGGCTCATCCCTATGATGTCCCTGGGCCTTGGTTCTTTTAAGGACCTAGCACAGCAATGCCTCTGGCCCAGCCCCAGCCCCCCCCCGGGAAATTGGAAAGTCTACGCCCTTGTACAATAGCCCACATGGCTTTTGTTCATGCAGGACCCATGATCATCAGTATAGCCTTTTTGGCAGTCAAAGGGGAGCCCTTCCTCCCTTTTTGACTAGTGAAAAAGTTGATTGGTGTGAGACTTCCCCACTCCTGAGACGGTCTCCCTGCCTTCCAATGTCCCACCAGCAAACAGGGCAACTGGCCTTTCTCTGTGTGTGCATGCACCCTGCTCCTTCGCCTTGTTGTTCAAGGCTGACTCTTAGCCCCTCCCATTCTGACCTTCCCCAAGTCTCAGACCAGCCTTGCCTTCTGACTGCATCCCTGCCCACCACTGCCTGGCTCCCTGCCTTGTTCTGGCTGTACTCTGCCTGGATCCCTGTCACCTTCAGCTTGGGCAGCTGATGCAGGACTGAGTCAGGACTGGGCACTGGCTCCTGACAGTTGAATCTTCATATTAATATGATCCCTTAGAATTATATGATATTGATATGATAAGAATGTTCAAAATGCTTCACACACAGTCTCGTAGCCAGAATGTTTAAATTCAGGGGGCCTTTAAATAAGTTAGGGGGCACCCCACACAGACACCCCAAACACACCCCCAAGGGAGCACCACAAATAAAATTTAAAAATGAAAGTCAGGGGGCCTGGGCTGGATGGGAAGTTGGCGGGCATTGGCAGTAAGTCAGGGGGCTGGGCCCCGAGATGACCCACTGTAGCTACAGGCCTGTTCACACATATTATTTCAACAATCCATAAGGCAGGAAAGTATTATCCAATGTATTGCAGAAAACTGATTTCTCTAAGGCCACCAAGGGAGTTTGTCATTGAAGTAAAATTGGAATCCAGGACATTCCAAGAAGTGACTGGCATAAAATTCAAACTGGGTTTTTGGGACTATAAGTTTCCTCAATTCTAAATGCCTCCCAAATAAAGTAAGCCAGACCTCCAGAATTTGGGCAATGCTTCCAGGGGGTCTATAGTAGATTTTCTTTCTCCATCAGGTCTAGTTTGCTTCTCTGCCACCACCTTCCCTTTGCCCAAATTTACATGACAACAGGGCGTGGACAGTGCATGAATCTCTCTTCTCTTTCCTTCCATAAGGGTCATAGCAGTGTCACAGGCACAAGGAACCATGGGAAACATTGTGCTCCAGAACTATAACAGCAATCCTAAGCAGGTCTACTCAGAATCCTATGCATGTCTATTCAATGGGTTGTACTCCCAGGAAACTGTTCTTAGGATTGCTTGGGCACAAGTTCCTTGGGGCTTCTTGTGTCTGGGTGTAGCAGTTGTGCAAAAAACCACAGAAACGTGGTAAATGGAAGATCACACCATGTGGAGACACTTTCTCAAGGAATAATTAGGCAAAAATAATAACTTTACAAAATGAAGTAATAAATTAGGTCCAAGACTAAAGTCTAAATGCAGTGAGCAAATTAGCACAGTAGAGTGCAAGGGATGTTAAAGAAATAACAGACCTGCCTTGTTCGTATGAGTGCACATTAAAATAGCAGGTGGTAGCCATTTTAAAATAGGGTCAATTGCTTCTATCACAAAACTCCATTTAAAAATGCCTATTTTATTATATGAATGTGCTTATTCTTGCTAATTAAATGAGGTATCCTGTTTAAAACCATTAAATGTCTAAGAATCAATCCGCATCCTGAAATTAGGCAAACATGAAACAATGTGACCTCTGTCTTTTATTATTATACAGCAACTTCCCAAGAACAATTTTCTCTTGCCTCTGGCCTCTTATTGCAATTTTGTTTAATACTGATTCTGCAATGTGGCTATTGGTTGCTGAACATAATAGGCTTCAAATGTGAGTGGGATCAATGGTTACTAGTCACTCTTTCTCTGAAGTGTTATACAGGAAAGTGTGAGACAAGGCACATAATTATTTTTTTCATCCAAATCTTAACAACAAAAATGCTTTGGCTGAGTTCGGAAACATTGTACAGGGGAAAAAATCCTTTTAAAAAATTGCCTCCTCTGGGAGAACTCTTGTGGCGGTTTGTCAGGTATGAGATGTCTGCATGCATATTAAAAGAGTCTGACTCATCCTACTAAGGAGACATGCTGAGATACTCTATTTAAAACAGGAGGGCATAGCAAACAGGCAGCAGAGGTGTCCTGAAGGGAAACCCTCTGTTACAGAATTAGCAAGTCATGTCCCAACCTTAGCAAATAATGCTGAATTATTTATCTCTTAGACCACACTAATTTTAGATACTTAAGCTCTCAGCCCTGCAGAATGATGGAGACATCTGAGGATTCCAAACAAATCCACATGGACATGTGCGGTGACCCAGGGAAGGAGCTTTGTCCTCTTGTCAGTGATGAAGGTTGAAAGCAGCAGGGAGAGCCCCTCCCCAAAAAAGTGGGGGGAAAGGATCATAAACTGTTGTCAGCCAGAAAAAAAAAACCCTTTCATTCCATGAAAATACTTCACTCTTCCTTGTCTGACCTCTTTTATGTCCTCATCTTCTGCAGCCATGCTGCCTATGACCATAGCAGCTTTCTTCTATCTGTTCATTAATTCCTTCTAATCCTGCAAACTCTTCCTGCAAAAGCACTTCTTCAGAAAAGGCATTGCTGAACTTGCATCGTCTCACCTTGATCCTACTTTCCTACTAGTGTGTTAGTTCCCTTTATTGATCTATGCCTATTTTTAACACAGAAAAACATGTCAGTTCTTTTTTAATTTAATATTTCATGTCATCGGGATTGGATACATCATGCACCTTTTCCTGCTGGAAAATGTATCGGCTTTGGAAATCCCTAAACCAGTGAGGAGGACTCCCATGGTCATCTGCATTACTTCTCAAGGCAGGGGGACTTGGCAAACCATCAGCTGGCAGGCATACCTACTTACAGACTAATATTTTATTGAGCATTCCAGAGAGACAAAGCCATTACATAAATTAGGGTACTCTTTTGGGCAAAAATACTGGGCATGCCTGTAATCACGGCTAAGGTTCCTTCACCACTATGCACTAATGAGACCACAAGGCCTGAGGAGAGATTGTTGCCATCCTTCCAATTGCCAGCGTGTGGATCAAGTGGAAAGGGCACTGAGGCAACTGAGGCAAAGCTTATGTCTTACCTCATGCTTTGATTACAAACGGAGGTCTGATTTTTCCTCAAGACAATTCTACCTCTGTCTTTCAAAGAGGCTGTCCTCAAAATGATCCATCGCTTGGTAAATACTTTTCAATAAATATAAATTATGTATAAAATATATTCAATCCAGGCATCTTTCATATCCCGTCAGCAGCTAGGGTCTAAAAATGATCTAGTGGATCCATAGTCAGTATATTAGCAAACTCAGAAAAAAATAGGTTGTTCTTTGTTCTTAAAGACCAACACAGAGCCATATGCATAACGGTATGAAAGGTGGACTGGACGATTTTCTCATTCTTTTGCACAAAAAACATCTTTTTCTTACAGTGGAAATTTTCCCCCAGTGATTTATCCAGCATTGGCTTAAATTATAGTCATTGAGGCTTTGAGTGCTGCCCTTCAAATGATATTCCTTCATTTAACCAATCTCTCAGTGACACAATATATCCAAATATTAAAATTCTGAACTCATATTTTTCACTATGATGCTACCCCTCAAAGTAATTCCACATAATCAAAAGTAGAATTGTAGCCTCTGGTTATGGCTACAAATTCTCTCAGACTTACTATCAACCCAGTTTTAACCATGTGTAGTGCTGTGTCTCTTTGCGGCATCAGCTTACAACTATGTTTAGTGACATTGCTGGTACAGCAGCCAGATATCTCCATCCAAAGGACCTGTTTGATGGTCCAGCAAGTCTCAGGAATGAGCAGAAGCTGTTACTGTAGATATGTTACCCGTCCACCCCTTGAATGAAACACAACACAGGTTATGGGTTAAACTGGGAATTTTATTTATCTGTAAGCTGATCTGCACCAATAAAAAGCATGGGTTGCCTTGGGCCTGCATAGCAAGCCTACTAATAGGGCAAACCCACCCTGGCTCTGAGCCAGGTCCGGGATCCTCCCAGACCTTACTCATCACGGCCCGCATGCCAGTGCATAGAGGGGAAGGAAGGACTCATTCCAGCCCACGACTGCAAAGCCTTAAGGCTTGTCATATGCCCCCCAACCCAAAAAGGCCCCCAACTGAGTCACCCTGACTTCACAGTCCATAGGCACCCAGTATGAGGACCCCCCCTATCGCTGATATCTCAGGGTGTTTGCCAATTCCAAATCCCCTCAACCAGTGCTTTTCCCGCCGTCCCAGTTAGGGACTAACCAGCTTTGCCAGGCCTATTTAAACCTCACCCCCTTTGACCACATGAAGCAGGTGAAAAAAGGCCCCCTCAAGGCCAATCTGAGAGAGGCCCAAAAAATTCCTGCTTAGCCTCGCAAAACGGCAACCACCTAATCCCACGTGGTGCAGAAGAGGGCGGGCGGGCGGGGAGCTTGTGCTGGGCTGATCTGAGCATGGAGGGCAGCTGCTGCCATACCTGGCCAGTGAGCTCGCCCTTGGTTGGCCAGCACTCCCGCTGTGCTTCATCCAAGAAGATGGTGGGGGGCAGGCAAATGCCGCCGCCTGCTCCATGTGCAGGCACTGGTCTTTGACCAAGGTTAAGGGATATATTGGCTGGCTTGTCTCTTCATTGATGTTTATATCTTACTAGTAAATGTCTCTGTTCCTAATCACACACAGAAAATGTCCTTTTCTTAATATAGTTCAGTGGTGTCCCTGAAATCAGTGCAAATCCTTAGCCAACTTTCTGTCTGCATTACAGATGGAAATGTATATTCACAGTTGAACTTCATATTAAATTAATTCATTCATTTACATTTGATGATTGGACAAAGTAAACAAGAATAGAAAGGAAAGTTTATTTTTAGCTCCCATTATAATAGTGGAAGTCTTCTATTATGTAACAAGAAATGGTTAAGACTTGTTTATATAATGACAGAAATAATGACTTGAAAGAATCTGCTGTTTTCTATTGTTAGAAATTCTTCAAGGCAAACAGTTATAAATGAAATACTACACATATCAACACTTTCAAATTCTGAGCTATGTAATATTTATTATTTTAATGCTGTATTTTGTTGAAGTGTCCATTTTTTAATGAACAAGTGGCATATAAACAGCCTAAATAAATCAATGTGTTTCTTCTGACAATAAATGAATAAAAAATCTGCATAACCAGTACTGTGTGTTAGTTACTGACAGAACAACTACCCTGGCAATTTTGGTACGAATTCAGTATTTATGAGCTTTCCCACTGAGGTTTCAGAAAAACCTTTTCTGTTTTTAAGATTTTGCTCCCAAATTGAAATGTTGTTGCATGAAGACAGATATGACTAGTGAACTAGCCAAGTAAATAGAGAAGTTCCATGTGTGAACAATCCATTGATGGATGATCTTTGGTACATAAAATGTCCTCCTTGAGTAGGCTGCCCCCCAAATCTTCCATAATAAATTAAAGTTACAGGCAGGTGATACGGGGCCATTTCCCAAACATGGTTTTCAGTCTTTTACCATTATACAGCCTGAAAATGTTATTTATCATAAAGTCAAGAAGGCTTCTCCCAGCAGTATAAACTTTGGTGTGAATATCATTTTTAAGTTTAAAAAGCCAATGAAACTTTGGATCAATATATGTTTATTTGCAATTGTTTAGTTCATTTACATTTTTCCTGTTTATTGTAAAGTTTGTAACAAGTTGTCATGTTTTTTAAAGGTTTTAGAACCCTACCCACACTGTAAGGGAAAAAAAAAAACTAAACCCACACAGATGAACAGAATGTGGCTCTGCACCTTGACATACTTTCCCTGCATGCTTTCATAGGAAAGAGTAGGCATATATGCTGAATCAGACCATTAATGGAGGAAGAGAATGCCGACCACCTATTCCACCAGCCTGCTGGTGCTTCTGAAGTTGCCAGCTCTTCCCCCTCATATCCTGCTGTCAGAATATATAGACATTTTATGCTGAGCAACTTGTCATGCTTCTCATTGATTAAAACAAGCGCTATTCACAACTTTAAGAGTATACAAAGGATGTTGCCCAAACACAAGAGCAGATGACCCCTAGAATATTCTTGCAGTTTTGGTTGAATCTGAACTGGTAATAGGAGAAAATTATGCCTTGAATGAATTTTTAAAGCCACAAATATATAAATATAGAGATCAAAGCAAATAAAAACAAAAACCCTGCTATAACTTAGCCATCCTTTTCACCAGGTATTCATGATCCACCTGATAGACCCTTCATGTCAAATTTTATCCACCATGAGAAATCTTTTTGATCTATTGACTGAAAGCGTTTTCAGGTCATACAATAGTAAAAAGCTGAAAAACATACTTTAAAGATGGAACCTTCTTGCAACTCTGATTTCCTGTGGGATTCTGTAGGAAAGCCTACCCAATGAGAACAAGTCGCCTGTCAAAGACCATCAATCAATTTGTAAGTTCACGTAAAAACAATTGTTCCTTATACTTACAAGGAATAGCTGACTAACTAAGTCAAGTACATGATCTTTTCATATTCTATCTTGAAAATTGTAGATCCAGTATCAACCATAGCTGTGAAGTATTTGGAAATTCAGTCTCCACCCTTCACAACAAATGTGCATATGCTAAGGGTCTATAGATGGGCAACTACAATCATATAAAATATTTGCAAGAAACATTTGATAGAATTTACCACATAGAGAAGATACTTACCAAAGAAAAGACTGATAATTTGGTTGACTTGGTCATAGATCACACTGAGGGGGGGGGAGTGTTAAATACTTCTGCACATATATCTTCAAAGCAATTGGCTTTGTCATTCATGTACAGAGCAATCTTTAGCAGGTCTACTCGGAATCCTACTCAGGTCCATTTCAATGGGGCTTACTCCAAGGGAAGTGTTTTGAGGTTTGCACTGTTAGTCTCACAGCATTCAAGAGGATGTCAGGGACAGTCCCATCAAAACTTACATTAAATAGCATTTTTAAATCCTTTAAATATGTAATTTCCCTATTTTATCAGTGTTTTATCACTGCTAGTTCTGTTTATGTATTTGCCATTATTATTCTCTCTTTCTTGGAAGCACGCCTTAATGTGGTGAGGAGGGCTGACTGTGTTAGTGAAGCCAATACCATCAAGAGTTCAGAATCTATCAAGAGTCTAATTTCCTAGCACAGTCACTCAAGGTGGAATGAGCAAACTGAGACACCAGACTAAGATACAGCCACCCAATTCAGGAATCAACGGTCACCTCAGCAGAAGAAAATTGACATGTTCTAGGTGATGGCAGCAGAGGAATTCTTGAAGGGTCACTACTGGGCAGCAGCAGTGGTGGAACATGACACTGGCAGAAGATCTTCAGACAATGGCAGTGCCAATTCAGCTAACCCAGGTTAGTACTGCATGGAAGGAGGTAATAGTGAACCACTTTTGATCATCTTATACCTGCAATGAGACAATCCCAACCAAAAGAAGCTATAGTGCTGAAAGACAGGAACAGCTAGCTACTGGGAGGAGCAGAGGACAAGTACAAATAGTTCTGTTCTTACTGATGCAACCAGATTAAAGCCAAAAGGTCATTCACAGTGCAGTCCTAAGGGCCTCCCATGCCACAGTGGCTAGGAACTGGACTAATCATGGAGCTGCTAGTCTGCTCCCTAAAGAGTTCTGGCAGAGACTGGGAGGCAGCCAAAAGAATGAGAAGCAGGGCCACAGAGGCTGCAATCATGTCAGTGTCCCCAGCAACCATACCATAGGGTCACATACAGATCACAAAGTACAATGGCAGGGCTGTGATGAACCGGGCAGACAGAACCAATCACAGGCTGGAAGAACCAGGGACCCAGCACTGCCCACATTACAGTCTAGGGTTGGGAAGGGGCAGGTCTATGGACTGCAGGTCTGTGCTGGCAGCACCCACCCACACACCCGTAAAGGATCAGTAAGTGGGCAGCTGACAGAGTTGGCAAGGGCCCCAGAAATCTCCCACCGGCAGCGAACCCAAGTAGGTCCAAGACCCGTATAGTGCAAAGGCTGCAATCACCAAGAAAGGAGAATGGGGGAGATGACAAGGCCCAGTCATGGGTCTCTGCTGCTTACCGGGGCGGCACCTCCCTGCAGCCCAGCCTCATTGCTTAGGGCACCCTGGGACACCGCCACTGGTAGTGGAGCAGGAGGGGACTCGCAGAACCACCAACCGATTCTCCAATAGCCTCTGAAAGGGTATCAGGAGATGAACCACCAGTCTGTCCTGCCTACAACAAAGCCCACCAATGAACACGCATAGCCATTGAGCTGGCATTTGGCCATCTGAAGATGCAGCTCTGTTGCCTCCACCATATAGGAGGCCACAAGGCCATGCATCCCTCAGCAGTCACCAAACTCTTTCCCATCTGTGCTGTGTTCCACAACATGGCCACCTGACAACAGCTGACAGTGGGCCCTATAGGGAGGTGTTGGAGGACCTCTGGGCTGGGGAACAGAGCAATGGGCAGGAGGAGGCAGTAGCAGGGCAAGATGTCAGGGGCGACACTGAACAAGTATGGGAAAACATATTGCAAAAGGGCTGTCATGCTACCCAGCCCACCAGGCCATTTGGGGGACATGGGACCAAGGGCTAGGTTGGTCCCTGTGATTCCCTACCCCTACATTAATACTGTCCTTTAGCTGTCTGCCCCTGGATGACAGAGCCCCCCCCCAGAACAGGCATGCATATACCTGGTCCACCCACTGGTCCATCCTCCCTTCACACAGCAGCCAGCCAGGTGAATGGGGGGGGGGGGCTCAGGTGTGAAGTCAGCCTTGGAAATGCTGCCAGACTCCTGATATGTTTTGCAGATGACTGTGACAGGGGACCAGTGGTACCTGCACAACCAACCACAGCCACCCAAGCATGAGCATACCTAGGCCACAGCCCTCCCTCTTGCTCATGTCATCAGGTAGCCCTTAAGGAGAAGTCACTGAAGGGATGTACTAAAACAAAGGACAGGATTGCCAATAGGAAACAATGGGAGGTGCTCGAAGGCCCACAGGATATAATGGGAGCCAAAAATGCCAAATGACTTGCATTGGCCCATTGCAACATATTACAGCACACAAAAGTTGCAATGAAAATGCAGAATAGATTTTTGAATTATAGTCTCTAGTCTGAGATGGACTGCTCTGGTAGTGGAATGACAGCCCCTAGAGTGGAATGACAGCCCCCTGGAGTAGTATGAGTGTTCTCCAACTGGAATGACAGCCCCAGAGTGGACAGTCCCTGGGACCATAGAAACCTCTCTGTGACTGGAATGACAGCCCCCAGAGCACTGATTCCAGTCCTAGGGGCCATCATTCCACTATGCAGGCTGTCACTCCAGTTGCATAAAACTCATGCTACTCCTGGGGGGGCATCATTCTATTTTGCAGGCCATCATTTCAGTCCCCGAGCAGTCTATCTCAGACCATGGGGGGAGAGGGCATGAAAAAGCTAAGGGAACTGACTAGCCATTACACTGGCATATTTCAGAGATAGGCCAATGTAAGTCAGTTACTCTGGTGCAGCACCCCCAGTGCTGCCCACCTGCTCTTAACTGGAGGTGTCACTAGATGCAGAAGGAAAGTCCAAAGCTGTCTGAAGCTGTATTAATTCATAAGGCTGCCATAAGTCAGAAGTGACTTGATAGCACATAACAGACACACCTTATTGTTCCGTTTTATATTGTACGTTTGTAAGCTGTGTTAAGAGTTTTATACCAAAAATGGGAAGGGGAATTAGTAAATAAATATTACTAAATAAGGACCACCTACTCCCATATGAATTTACCTGATCATCTTTGGCTGCACCTGTCATCGAAGCTGTGACACTAAAGCAGTCAGATTCCCTCCCCTGGGAGACGTATCTGTTCCCTTCTATCATAGTAAAGTGGGTAAAGAATTTGACATTCCCTTACTGACCCTCCTTCCTGTTTATTTTTCAACATCTGTTTTATATGTGTATTATTTTAAAAGTTGGTTTTAATGTGTTTTTAATTGTTCACTGCACTGAGGGCCCTGTATGGTTAGAATGGCAGGATAACAATGTTCTATATAAATTAAACAATAAAAATTGAAGCCTTGAATGCAATTAAATTGAATACAAAGCAGCCTAGTCCTCTTGAATGTTGACCTTGGCTGTGGTCACATGAGCAGTTTGCAGCAATATTGTTGCAGTGCCTTTGCGGATTTAAAGAGCACAGTCAGACAACAACATCTGCCTTCCATGCCCCAGTCATGGCCACTCCATTTTGCCACACTTTAGAAGTGGAGTAACCAGGCACTGGGGAAAGTCTGGTCTTTACTGATGCCAGTGCTTCCACTTCACTTTTATGGCCATCTGAACTCCCCTGTCCCGAAATGAAGCCGGATGGGAAGTCTGAACCAGCAGATCTGTTTCTGTGGTTGTTGTGTTGTTGTTTTTTTTAAAGTAGCTGCTGATATTCACATAAGCGCATGAGTGCAAAAGCACTTGCCTGATTTTTAAGAAACCAACTGGGCAGCAAGCTCCATGGTTGAGGCGCTGCAGTACTGAGGATGCTTCACCACCAGACGAGTATGTGGGAAAACCATCACAGGGTGTGCTGTCTGGTCGGTCCTTCCCGCAACAATTTGAAGAAGAGAAGAAGAGTTGGATTTATACCCCGCCCTTCACTTGGAGTCTTAGGGTGGCTACTCCTTTCCCTTCCCCTCCCCACAACAGACACCCTGTGAGGCAGGTGGGGCTGAGAGAGCTCTTGACAGAAACTGCTCTTTTTCAAGAACAGCTCTGACAGAACTATGGCTTGCCCAAGGTCATCCAGCAGCTGCATGTGGAGGAGTGAGGAATCAAATCCGGTTTTCTCATATTAGAGTCTGCACATTTAACCACTACATCAAACTACTACACCAAACAAATGGGACCTCTCCTCCTTTTCTAATTAGCAGAAAAGTTGGTTACATGCAACCCATAGTCTGTAAGCAAGCACAGCAACGTTTCTTCTGTTATAACATAAAATGGAAAACTGTTCCTATCTGATGCTTTTCTGTACAAAGTGCAGTGGAATTAGCAGATTAAAAAACACATCATTCATAGTTTTTATTAATTAGAGATGACATAGTTTAAATAAGCTAAAAGAGAATATGAAAATGCTTACTTATAGCAGTTTTGATATCTGTGAATGTTGCCATTATTTTGTAAATATGTGTTTATAACACACAATTGTAGAATTAGATTAATTTTAAATGATTGACACATTTTTGTTTTTAACATATCCCTTGATTAAGAGCATCTTAACTCAGAATGCATGAGAATCTGATACTTGCCATTAATAAAAGTTGATACCAATCTCTAGGGGGAGGGGGGAATCTTCTCAGCATGTTTTTGCCACTAGTTCATACATATACATTACTGGTAATGCTGTTGTGGAGATTGCTTCTTGCAGATCACCCCCCCCCCCCATTTATTTTTACTGGGTCATTTTGTAACCTGCTGCTTCAAATGGCATCAGCCACCAGCTGCATTATGACAGCATCATATAGAGTCACAAATAAAGGACCCATTGCCTGGCTTTTCAACAATGAACAATGACTAATTCTCCAAAGGCTGAAAACTGTTATACAGCTGTATGAAAACCTCTTGTCCTTGAAAAGGAAAAGATAGCGGTACAAATACTGTGTGTTCAGCACAGTCAAACCCACTCTCATGCTCTCTTCAACATACTTCAGCCCAGGTAAGCTGATGCTTCTATAAATATGTTCGCCATTAAGATGCCACAGAATTTAGTCTGTCTCAGCTAAAGCAAATACAGCTGCCCCTCTAGAATATGCCATTTTCAGAGAAATCCTGCTTTCTCCAATCCCAGAGACTTTATTTTTACAAATGTAACGGTGTTTTCTGCCTTGCCTCACAGCTAGCATTGCAATCCAGAACGTATACAGTAATCAACTAAAGCTTTAATCACAAATTAAAGCTTTCCCTTGATTAATCCATGATGTAGAGAAGAAGGAGCAAACATTCAGGACTCTCTAAAGGCAAACCAATGTGGATACTGTACTGCTGTATCATTTCCTGCCTCTCAGTGCTGAATTTAGAAAATATGTCTTTTCTTTTCTGTTTCTCAAAGGGAGGAGACATTTGCATTTCAGGGTGAAATTACTATGGTGTTCCTAATCAGTAGAAGAACATGCAAGTGACCCTGACAACACTGAGTTGAAATCCATTGCTCTAAAACCATGATAGCAATTTGTTTGGAAACAGTCGTGGATTTGCTGTTCAAAAGCTTTGAGCACTCGAGACATTACACAAGGCCCTAACATCTTGCGAAATCTCAAAGGTACCCAACTGATTACGGAATCACCATTCCCTCCTTACCAGTTAGGATTGCCACTTTTCAATTGGCCTTAATGAAATGTCATTGAAAATTAATAAGACTGAGCGGTGTTAAGAAAATATAATATCAAGACCTCTATTATAAAATGTGATGAGCTTGGCCTATATTGGTCGTGACTGAAGCTGTCTTATACTGAGTGGGATCACTGGTACACTGACCAGCAGCAGTTTACCAGGAACTTAGGGAAAGGAAGACTTTCCCTGTCACTTGCTATATCAAACCCTTTAACTGGAACAACTAAGATTCAAACCTGTGCATGTCCTCTTTCATTGAGTGATGGCCTCTCCACACCAAATTGATTGCTAAGGATAAGCCAGTGTGACACTGCTGGCTTCCATCCTACTGCAAAATTCCATATTCCATAAGCAGACAGCTTAGTCCAGTGATGGTGAACCTTTTAGAGACCGAGTGCCCAAACTGGAACCCAAAACCCACTTATTTATCGCAAAGTGCCAACACGGCAATTTAACCTGAATACTGAGGTTTTCGTTTAGAAGAAACAACTCATACATTAACATCTTTTGTCTTAAAAGAAAAACACAATAACAGAGCTTTCAATGATACAAACAACTTTTTATATAAAGGTAAAAGTTTGCATTTGGCATGCTTGTGAACAATTAATGTGATTTTTGCTGTTGTGTGCATGCTGATAATTTGTCTAACCTTGGCTCATACTTTGTAAGTTTGAGAGCAACACACGCAGCACTCAGGTCATCTGTTAGTCTGTTTCTGGTGTCAGATTTGATATAATTCAAAGTTGAAAACAGCTGCTCACAAGCATAAGATGATCCAAACAAAGTAAGGAAAGCAATCCTTCTATCTTCTCAAGTGTTTCACACAGGTTATAGAATTTATTTTTCCAGTTAGAGCTTTCTTGAAATTCCAACAGCTCCATTTCCACATTTTCTAAATCTAACCAGGGTAAACAGAAAAGATCAAGTCTAAAGCCTTAATGGAGGCCATTATTCAGCAGCAGCTTGTCCCACCAGGAAGAGTCCAGGAGGCGGGCTGGCGAAGGAGGTCCTGTTGAGGGGATGTACTAAAAGGAAGGACAGGATTGCCCATTGGAAACAATGGGAAACACTTGAAGGCCCATTGGAAATA
>NW_015164665.1:1403125-1422961 GCF_001447785.1 Gekko japonicus | reverse complement strand
AAATCCAGTTGCACAGAACTTTCTCTACACCCAGGGTCTCTCCTTCCACTCTGGGGCCTGTCATTCCAGGCCCATAAGCCTCCTGCTACTTCCAGGGATGGTCAATCCACCTTGGAGCCTGTCATTCCATTCCCAGAATACTCTCAGGAGCTGTCATTCCACTTAGTGGTATCTCATTCCAGTTCCAGAACACTCCTGCCATATCTAGGGGCTGTCATTCGACTGGAGCTTGTCATTGCAGTCCCAGAATATCCCCACTACTTGCAGGGACTATCATTCCACTTAGTGATCTCCCATTCCAGTTCCAGAACACTCCTACCACTCCCTAGGGCAGTCATTCCAGTCCAAGACCACTCCTGAAACTTCCAGGGGCTGTCATTCCACTCTGGGGCCTGTCATTCTAGTCACAGAAGACTGCTGCTACACCCTGGGGTTGTCATTCCACTCCGTGGTCTCCCATATCATTCCCTGAACACTCCTGCTACCCCCAGGGGCTGTCATTCCCTTCTGTGGTCTTGCATTTAAATATTTCTGGAAGGTGTGTAGCTATCACCAGATCAGCTCCATCCCTTTCCACTCTGGGGCCTCTTGTCCCAGTTCCAGAACACTCCTGCTACACCCTGGGGCTGTCGTTCCACTCCGTGGTCTCTCATTCCAGTCCCTGAACACTCCTGCTCCACCCTGGGACTATCATTCCAGTCTGGGGCCTGTCATTCTAGTCCCTGAACACTCCTGTTCCATCCTGGAGCTGTCATTCCACTTCAAGGGCCTCTCATTCCAGTTCGAGAACACTCCTGCTACCCCCAGGGGCTGTCATTCCACTCTGGGGCCTGTCATTCCAGTCCCTGAACCCTCCTGCTCCACCCTGGGACTATCATTCCAGTCTGGGGCCTGTCATTCCAGTCCCTGAACCCTCCTGCTCCACCCTGGGACTATCATTCCAGTCTGGGGCCTGTCATTCCAGTCCCTGAACCCTCCTGCTCCACCCTGGGACTATCATTCCAGTCTGGGGCCTGTCATTCCAGTCCCTGAACCCTCCTGCTCCACCCTGGGACTATCATTCCAGTCTGGGGCCTGTCATTCCAATTCCACTACACTGCTGCTCCACCCTGGGGCTATCGTTCCACTCCGTGGTCTCTCATTCCAGTCCTTGAACACTCCTAGTACACCCTGGGGCTGTCATTCCACTCTGTCATTCCAGTCCCAAAATGCTCCTGTTCCACCCTGGGGCTGTCATTCCACGCCATGGTCTCCCATTCCATTCCCAGAGTAGTCTGTTTGGGCCCAGAGACCCTAATGGAAAATCCATTTTGCGTTTTTATTGCAACTCTACTTGTACTATAATGTATTTCAATGGAGCCCATGCAAGTCAATTGGCATTCATTCCTGGCTCCCATTATTTCCAATGGGCCTTCAAGTGTTTTCCATTATTTCCAATGGGCAATCCTGTCCTTTTTAGTACATCCCCAGCCAAGGGCAGATGGCAGCCCCAGCAGGATGCCACCAGCCCGCACCCCCTGCCCAGGCACCCCCCTCGGCAAACAGAAAAGCCAGGAGAAAGAATCAGAACAGGCACCCACCTGGCCGTGCCATCAGCCAGGAACAAACAGCAGACTTGAGGTGATGGCAAGCCCCCCCTGACCCCCCCAAACCCAAAGACCTCCTGCAACTCCCACAATGACGACGCCCGTGTCTTCACCCACCCACCCTGAGGAGCCGCTCTCACCCACTGACCTCGAGTCCTGTGCACTGGAGGGAGGGAGGGGAGCAGCGGCAGGAAGGTCGCAGAGGCTGGGTTGCCCCCACCCCCAGGACAAAGACGATGATGCTGATGAAGGACAGGATGGAGGAGGAGAGGGACACTCGCTTGCAGGCTTGGAGGAGGTGAGGCGCCGGCCAGGTGGGGCTCAGGGCACAGCGAAGCACACTCACTCAGGCAGGCACTCCCTCCTGCAGGCTGCTGCTGGTGCTGTTCATTGCAGTCAGCTGCCTCGGAGGAGAAGGGGAGTCTTGGGGCACAGCTGGCTTCACTTCCCCTGCTGGCTCAACGTCTGCCTTGCATGACCCCCACCCTCCATTCAAACTGCCCAATTGGGGGCCACCCAGGCAGCTGGGGCAACGGCGCACATGCCCACAGAGAGGGCTCTGAGTGCCACCACAGGCTTAGTCAGTGCTAAATCTTATGTGTATTTTTTTTGCCTGCCTGCTGCATAACCAAATCCCCTCCACCCATCTACAACAGTGTGTAGCTCTTCAATCAGGGGTGACATGTATGCATGGATTGCAAGTGCATCTGCTGGCCTTACTTTTTGCATGTGATGGCCAAGGCAAAGGGCCGAGCACCAGTAAGTTGGAGGAAGGCTCCCACCATCTGGGTTTGGTGGACAGTCCCAACTATAGTTAAGTCCTCAGGCAAGAGGTCAAAGCACCAATGTCAGGAAGCAATGCAAGGGAGTTCCAAGAGGTATGGTCAGGTCCGGTTCAGAGGTTGAAGCACAAGAAGTCAGGATACAAGGTGAGTCCAAGAAGCATAAGTCCAGAATGAAGGTTGTAGCAAAAGGAGCCAAGATACAGAGCAAGTCCAAGAGGTGTGGACAGGTCCGGGATGAAGATTGAAGCACAAGGAATCAGGAAGCAAGGTTAAATTGGGGCATCACCAGGAAAAGCAGGGAGCTGAAACAAAAGTTGTTGCCAGGAAAGAACTGGCTGTAACTGCTCAGTATTTCTGGGACTGCAGCAGCCTCTCCCTGTCCAGGTGATTCTTGTCCTTTAAGAGGAGCCAGCAGTTTCTCCAGGTGTGAGCACTTACTGCCGCATTCTCTTCTGCCTTTGCCTCTTTTCCCTTCAAGGCTTTAGCAGAGTAGGCGGGGAGATTTCCTCCTCTTCCTCAGAGGTGGGCTGTAATTCCTGGGAAGAGGTCATGCTTGTGACAGCTTGGGCTATAAATCCTGGGGAGTGCCTGTACTTGTTGATGGCTAAAACTGGGGGAGGGTCTGCATCTGTCCACATCCCAGGCATTTCCTCAGTCAATGGGTGGAGGCATTCCTCACCTGCTTCCCTGTCATCGTCAGACTCACTTTCCTGGCAGAGGCACTGGAGAGACTGACTGAGCTGAACAATGAACCCCCTATGCAGCCAGTCTACATGCATTAGTCAGAAAATCTCTGTAGCATACTCCTAAATATCTGTAACCTCTCTATGTACAATCGGTATTCTGCAAAAATGAATGGCAGAGCTCACCCTTCGGAACCCATATCTACTGTAGGTACAGAAGTATTGACCACTGTGTAGACAATTCAACCAAAACATTTAGATCAGACACATGGAATGGGTGAGGCAAATGGGTGCAGTTATAAACCCACTGTTTCCAAGTATCACAAATGTCACAATCAACATTTGAATGTCTACATATTGCCCAATAATCCTCAAGTATCCATAAACACTCTAGAGGGAACTGGTTATGTTACCCAAGAAGGGAGAAGTATAGTGTTTTTCAAATGAGGGTAGACTTTCTAATTTCCCAACGTTTCTGAATAATAAGTTTGAACTAGGGATAGAGTTGTGAACCTCCAGGTGGGACCTGGAGAACTCTCAGAATAACAACTGGTCACTAGGCTTCAGAGATGAGTTTCTCTGAAGAAAATGGCTGCTTTGGAAGGTAGAATGTATAGCATTATACCCCACTGAAGTCCTTCCCTTCAACAAACCCTGCCATCCCAAGGTTCCACCCCCAAAATCTCCAGGAATTTTCAAAATCAGAGATGGCTACCCTAATTAGGGATGAAACAAGGAGCTCAAAAATGAAAATTACCTTATTTGCAATGCCTGGTTTCTTTCAAGGCAAGCACCATGTCATGTGATCACATTGATAATTTGGTCACAAATGAAAGCAAGCTCCATTTTTAGTCTAGCACTCTGGTCTGGATGACTCTGGCCTGGACTGATTCAGATACAGGCAGGGGAACGCAGAGGAATGGAGTTCTGGCTGGCTCCCAAGTTGGCCACGCCCAGCAGGAACTCATTAGCATAATAGGCCACACCCAACAGCAGAAACTCATTCGGATTGGCTACAATTAGGGGTGTGTGGCCTAACATGCAAAAAGCTCTGGGTTTTGACAACAAACAAGGTAAAGAGAATAAGAAGCAAAAGGTGGGTGTGGCTGGATGACCACACTTCTGGTAACATGGGGGTGTGGCCTAATATGTGAATGAGCTGTGCTGTCAGGGGTGTGGCCTAATATGCTAATGAGTTCCTGCTGTTGGGTATGGCCTAATATGGCCTATTATGCTAATGAGTTCCTGCTGGGCTTTTTCTACAAAAAAAGCACTGGATACAGGCATGCACTTAAGAAGCCCTAGGTGTCTAGTTTTCTTTCCTGTGTTAGATCATTAATCCTCTGGCAAGTTCCCGGTTTGTTACTAGAGAATCTTGCCCCATTTTAACTTTTTATTAAAACATAATAGTGTGCATCATTAACAATAATACAATAATATCCAGAGGATAAAAGGAAAGTGACTTGAGTCCAGTAATTATTTCTTACCAAAAGTAAGCAGGTTACAGACAAGGGGTATCTTCAAAAAAGATGTTTTGGATCAGTTCAGTTTCCCCATATTAATAGGTTTTCAAAAATCATCTTCCAACAATAACTAGCTGCCCGCTTGATGAGAGCTTATAATGTTGGCTAACTAATTCTTATATTTTCAAATATCATACAAAGCTATCTATTCCTAAATATCTTGTTAAAATTGATAAAAAACATGTTAGTTAATTCTTACTACTTTTTATCATAGTATAAAAATTAAGGATTACAATTTTTTTCTTACAGAGGACTATCTGTTGGACCACAACTAACATTGAGCTGTATCTTCTTCACTTCTTTATTTAGTTGCACATTCTTGCCATTCTCAGACACTTCTCGCACCTGGACTCAGACACATTACATCTATTGATATTAATTACACTATTCCTAATCTACCAAAGGCCATATTTGTCTGCTAATCCTTTGTTCTTTATCCCTTTCAAAGGCTGTTCTATTCTGGGTCTCTGGACTCTGTATTTGGCATGTTTAGATGAGAGACCAGGCCAGCCCTGTTTCCGGCCTGCAGGAGCATTTCCACGATCATTTTGGTTAAGACCGGCAACTGTTCCCTTATATTACCAGAGATATGCATGACAATTTAGCATGGTGGCTGGCTTGCTGGGTTTATGTGTGTCCCAGGGTCATCACAGGCAGGCCATTCATCATTTATAATCAAATGCATTTTAATTGTATGTGCTGCATTTGTACCTGCATTGTTGACAGCATTCACAAATCAATGGCATTCAGCATAGTAGTAAATAGTTGGACTTTAGTGGATGGGCAGAACAATCCTCTGCCACACAGCACCACGGCGCCAGCTGCCACATGACTATGGCAGTGCTAGTCTATTCCCTATTGGCACAAGTTATGCAGTGGCCAGCAGACAATGTTGGTGGGTTTGCAGTGCTTTCTGATCATAACCGGGGTAGTGTCTATAGCAACCATTCTGAGGCGATCAATGGAGGCATGTGGAAGCAGTGGCACTATGGTGGACAGGGCCACCAGAACTAATCAGGGGTCATGTGGCAAGGGGATGGAATCCAGCATCCATCTCAGGCAGGGGGCAGACAGGGGCGGGCCACAGGAGTTCCGCTCGTTTTCGGGAGTACACCCTCCACATGCTTAAGGGACGAACTCCTGTCACCAGATCCAGGCACCTGATACTTGGGAAGGAGTCTGAGCTGTCCATTGCTGAGGGCACTCCTGCACCACTCATGCCAGTGGCAGAGTAGGAGGGGGACCACCAGGGTGAGCTCAGATGCGGGGGCATGCAGCACCACCCTCAGATCCCCCAATTCCCTCATTGATGGAGCAGATGTGGTCTTGGACTGGAATGACCATCATTTCACACTGAGCTCTGTCATTCCTGTTCCAGAGCAATCAGTGCCCAGAGTCTGTCATTCCAAAACCATTCTGCACGCATCATTACTTCCATGTGTAGTGATGTAGTTGTGACATATTGCAATGGAAACTGTGCAAGTTATTTGTCGTTCCTGCATGCCAGTATGTTCAATGGGCATACCCACCCCCCTCCAAATACATCAAGTCAACTCACTGCATTGGCTCCCCCCCCCCCAGCCATTTACTCCGGGGACCTCTGTGATCCCCTGCTCCCTCAGTGTTACCTTCACAGATGACTTCCCCCAGGGTGACAGAAGCCCCTCCTTCCTGGAGCAGACACACAATTATGAACTTCGTTCATTCACTCAATTTATTTCTGACCTTTGTCTCCTCAATGGCTTACATTAGTCCCTTCTCCTCTGTGAGTTTGGTTAGGCTGAGGGTGTCCATCTGGCCCAAGACCACCCATCTAGCTTCCATGGAACAAGTGGGGAACAGAATCTGGTCTAGATCTAGTCTCATGCTCCAACCACCACCCCAAGCTGGCTCATTCACCCAAACCACCCCCTGGCCTCTCCCCCCTTCACACAGAAGCCTGCCAGGTGAGGGAGGGAACCTGTAGTTAGGTCAGCTTTGGAGGTACCTCTGGGCTTCTGCTATGTTCGGCAGATAACTTTGACCAGTGGGACCTGCACAACCAAGGCACCCAAGAGCCCTCCCTCTTAGACGTGTACTCAGGAAGCCCTCAGGGGGGAGTGACAGATGGACTGGGGAGGGAGTAGGGCAGGGAGGCGTTTGGAGCTCCTGTCATGTAGTCAAAACCAAACAGAGACACAGTTGTGACACAACACAGACTTTATTGAACTGCAAACCATGGCAAGATGTGAAGAGTACTCTGTTCTCCTTCTCCCTGGGGCCACAGGGAAGAGGACTGAGGATCCCCACCATGGCATGCATCTAAGTGGAATGGCATTGCAAGTGGAACTTGGAAGGGCTGGCTGTGCACAATACTCCACTTCAAGAGGAGGGCTGGAACTGCAGACTGAGCTGAGTGCGGGGGGGAGGCAGGACTTGCCACACCCCTAAATCTTCCTGTCAAATTTCCACCTGCAGGAAACTAAAACAGAGATAAATCCAGCCATGGCAAGTGGGCACAAGTACCATGCCAGGCTCAGCCATGGATGTCTTGTCCTGACAGGGTCTGCAAATACTGTGCTGTGACCCCCCCCCCCCTTGTGGCACATGATGGCACCATCCAAATTCCACTCACCTATTTTGTGTTGCTCACCTGCAGCTGTTGATCAAGGCTCTGATTCTGCAAGGCAATAAGTTAAAGGGTCACATGGCAAGCCGGTTCACCACATACAGTGGAGCAGCTGCCACCCACCACCACCATAGACATGCCCTGTCCTCTGGGAATATGGGAGCAGGTTTGGGATCCTCATCCTTGCTTAAGGGCTGTGGCTCAGTGGTAGAACATGCTTGGCATGCAGAAGGTCCCAGGTTCAATCCCCGGTTTCACCAGTTAAAAAACCCCAGCAGTAGGTGATGTGAAAGACCTCTGCCTGAGACCATGGAGAGCCACTGCCAGTCTGAGTAGACAATACTGACTCTGATGGAACAAGGGCCTGATTCAGTATAGGGCAGCTTCATGTGTTCAGGTGTTACCTGTCAGTGCGTGGTTGCCCCTTTGGGTCAAGCCTCCAAAGGTGGGGTGCCTGTTAGGGTTCTGAGAGGTCAGCCACAGAGTATGGACTTTGCTCTCTTCCTTGTAGTGCTTCCCTGTAGTGCTAAGTGCCTTCTCTGTGCTTTTCCCACCACCAAAATGCCTCATTGCTTGTTCTAAGTCCGCATGGCAAGGAGTTCTGAGACAGAGTCCCATGCCGCATGCCCTAACTACTGAGTTGTAAGATCTCCTGGCTTAAGTTTTTGTAGGGTGGGGAAGCCATGATTGGGTGCTTGGGAGGGGGCTTGGCTGCCCCAGGAAAGGAGGTGACTGGCTGAGCCTGTAGTCGGTATCCTGAGCTCCTCTGAGCCTAATTGGTGAGGCTGCAGTGGCAGGGGGGCAACTTGAGTTTTTAGTTCAATTGGCACCTATGAGCCGCACCATGTTTTTTGTTGGCGTAACTCTCTGCCTCTGGCAGTGGGCATTCCCAGGCTGAAATGGCTCAGGGAGCCAACTACCTGTGGCCAACCCCCCAAAACTGCCCACAACCATGCCAGTGCAGGGACCTACACCTTGGTTGCACCAACGGGCAGCCACTGTGGCCTTCTGCTGGTGCCCAAGAGTGATGGGGGTAGTGATGGGGACCTGTACCATCATAAGTGGCCCTTACGCTGGCTTGCCTCAGACATACGCTGACACAAAGGTCAGTTGGCTCCCTGAGCGCTTTCAGCCCGCCCTTAGGAATGCACTGTACACTACTGTTCCCTAGTGGCAGAGCAGGAACAAATGAAATATTTTGCTATCCTATTTATAATATTTCATAAGGGTAGCCATGCTAAGTATTGTAGTAAAATAAAACAATGGAAGCTTAAGGGCTATCAACATTTATTTTGATTTGAGCTTTCATGAGCCAGAGCTCACTTCTTCAGACAGATACCTGAAGGAAAACGATACTGGGAAATCTCACAGGGAAGGTTGTGGGGAGGAGCCAAGGCTTGGTGGAAATTACACTATGACTCTTTCAAGTGTAAATCTCAATGGAAGGGGAAAAGAGAGTCAGGTATGAGTCCAGTCATAAATCAACAGAATTTAATGTTTGTTAGTGTAAAGAATGATCACCCAATTAAAAATATTTTTATTGATTGGTGTTCATAAGCCTGTCGCTGGCAGACTTAATTTATTTAGACATTCACTTGTCATATTTTTATCCTGCCCTTCCTTCAAGTTGCTTACGCAGTATACATGATCCTTCTTGGCATATATCCCCACCTCCTTTTGTGGTAGGAAAGGCTGAAATGGAAAGTGAGAGGTCCATGGTCATCCAGTACATGGATTTCAACCTTGTTTTCTCTGGCCCTTGTATGATAGTCATTACAATGAACGATCCTTGTACACTGTACACTTGCTTTTTCTTTATACATGGCATTGAGAAATTCTCATGTTACATTCAACACATTTACAGCTGAGTGTGTGCCTAAAACCACATTTTATCCAGGTTTTTATTTGTAAAGTGAACAGATGTTTGCTCTTTCTTATGAACAGCTGAACTTATGCAGGATGTATGTGTATTCATTGTAAAATGTGAATATGGCTACTATAAAACTTGTAAGGCTTTAAATAGCAGGTACCCCCCATTTTTCCAATCCTGAAAGTTATTTATTCATGATTGGACCAAAATTATCTTGTTGTATTAGATCAGGTGATCCCTAAACATCTGTCAGTGTGGCTTGCTTTAATTTGAGCCCAAATATATGCCATAATAGCCTAAGTGTAAGGAAGCTATCTTCCTTCTGGCTCCAAATGAGTGTTGGGCCTGGGTTTAAAAGACTCCCTCAAATCTAGCCAGTGACCTACACAGGTCCCTGCCACACGGCAGGGAAACGGAGGGCTGATCTGCGGCAAATGTGAGCCGCACCAAAGTTGGAGCGCCACGGCGGGATGCCACAGATCCCCGGAGCCGCGGCGCGTCACTTCCCGGCACGATCAGATGCCGGGGAGGAAGAGTCGGCTGGGAGGGGGAGGCTGCCGAACTGCGCATGCTCGAGCATGCGCAGTACGACAGGGGGGCGGGAAGCGCCAGCGCAAATACAAGCCGGCCGATCCCACGGCCCGGCTTGCGGCACTCCAACGGATTTAACCACCTAGGTAGGTGGTTCTTTTTTACTGCGCGTTTTCGCCGGTAGGGACGGAACCGGGACGGATCCGGCACGCTCCCCAGATATTGAGGTGGGATCGCGCCGGTTTGCTCCGCCCCCGTTCCGTCCCGCTCCCGGCCCAACTGGGCTCGTATGAACAGGGCCACAATAGTACAAAGGGATTTGTGACTGACAAGATACCACTATAAGCTTGGGAAGATGATTGAAATCTCAGTTTCAACAACTAGCCAAAATTAGAAAACCCACTATATAGCTGTTACTCCAGTCATCCGAATACTATGCATGCTACTCCACCCACAAGGGAAGGATAAATGCCCAAGAGGTAGAGTGAGAATGGAAAAATGGCCAGTGGCCATATCACTATTCATTCATGCAGGCTCAAGGGGAAGCCCAAGTATAAAGGCATGGGTCCAAGCATCTACACATTAAATAACCCAAATGGAAAAGTTTAAATCTATGTCTCATTGTAGTAAATGGAAGTTTAGTAGCTCACAAGACATGGGTGGTCATGGGCAGGTGCACAATGGAGAGTCCTGGCCTCTGTTAAAGGACAAGCCACAGAGCTCAAAAACAACAGCAGCAGCAAAAAAATTCTGTTTATACCTTATTAAACTGTCTTTAGTGGTTATTAGTTGGCAGGCTCAGCCAGGAGTACTGAAAGGGCATGGGAGAAAACCACAGTTGATCCATCTAAGTGATCCTGCTAAATTAGTACTGAAAAAGGAAAGTGCAATCAGGTTACATTTTCAGAACCAAATGCAACATGGATTTTGCAATCTTTTGCGATGTCTGAACTGATCTGTTTTTTTAAATGTTTCAAATATATGTATTTCAATATTATTTTTATTTCAAGGTTATTCTTGTTCATCAGTACAAGCAAGAACAAATTATCAATTTGCTCTTTATATGCCCTTAAGATTGGCATTAGTTAAGCAGAAAAAGACGTGCTTAACTCTCTGTCTTTCAGACCACACTATTACTTCCCAGAACAAGCTATATATTTTTTCTGTACATTTTGCCTGTTCCTCACATTGATTGACAGTTGTTTATCCCTTTGATTAAAAAGGACAACTGTTTGGCCTGTGGATAACATTGCCACAATTACTATGAAATATATAAAGTAACCCCAAAAGGATCTTAAAATACATCTACTTTCTTATTTTTGTTTATATCCAATAGTGATTGTATCTAAGTCTTTAAATGTCATATTGACAATAGTACCCTACCACAAGCACTCCGTGCTCTGCCCTTTCCCCTAATGAAATCTGATATAGTGTCCTGACACATATAGGATAGTTTTTTCCTAGAGTTTGAAATCTTGTCAATAACTCAGTCCTCCACAATAACCTCTACATGGTTCTTTTCTCTCACTAGGGTCCTATCCAGACTAGCCGTTTAATTTAGAAATGGCACGATTCATTCACCCTGTTTTAATGGAGACTTCAGACAATGGCCCTTTCCACACTTGAACATCACCCCGGGTTTTATCTGTGTTCGACTCATGGCCATTTACCTTATAGTTATCTTTGTTTATCTGTTGTTTTCTGCACTAATTTTGTTCTGCTCCAATTTGCTTGCTTACCTCGGGTTATAAATTCTGCATTGCAAACAGGGGTGTTTGTCCTCAGTATGACAAGAAAGGGGTAGGGAAGATCAAAACCGAGTTAAAATTTTACACTTAAATCCAGGAGTCATTTCCTGCCAGAGCACCCCGGAGTGGCGCTTTGGCAGTAAGGAGCCCAGGCCCCGCCCCTCCCAACCTTTCCTGGCCGGCAGTGGAGAGACTTAGGGGGGATTTAAATCCCTGAGTTCCCTGCCCAATCTTGTCCAGGTGCTCTGAAGCTGTGGGGCACCTGGAGAAGATCGGGCAGGGAACCCAGGCATGTCTGCTTCCCTGCTCTCCCCTCTCCAGACAGCCCACCATGGCGGGTTGGCTGGAGAAAGGAAGGGGAGGTGGGCAGACCTGGCCCCTTTCCCCCTGAGCCTCTCCGCTTTTGCGGACAGACTCAGGGAGTGGGGATTTAAACTCATTTGTACATGCCTTAACTTATTTTAAACATCCCTGCCCTTTGTCAGGGGGTGTGGCATATGCAAATGAGTTATGCAAATGAGCTCCTGCACCTCTTTTTAAAGGAAATGACCCCTGCTTAAGTCTGCACCAGGGTCACTCAGGATTGAGGGAAAGCCTACAGCAAAACAGGATCCATATACCCTGGGGCAATGGCAGTCCGAACCCGGGGTGACCACAATGTAATACAGAACTGACAAAAAAAAAAGTGGGATAAAAAGAGGGGTGAACTTGAGTGTAGTGCAGAATAGCCAGTAGGAGACAGCATTGAACCAGGATTAAAGGTCTAGTGCAGAAAGGGTCAATGTCAACCTACTGCAATTCAGTACTGCCTCCTTTATCCACTGGTTTTGTTTTTCAGTACTGTATTCAGTACTGAAGTACAGTATTGCCTTACACACATTCCTCTCAATTGTCTTAATTGCATATTTTCAGCGCTGCACTGGCTGACAATAGCGTACCTTATTCGCTTCAAAGTGCTAGTTCTTACCTTTAAAGCCCTCTATGGCCAGGGTCCGGCATACCTGAGGGACCGCCTTTCTTCATATGTTCCCCCAAGGGCACTACGGTCGGGGGACCAAAATTTTTTGGTTACCCCAGGCTCCTGGGACGTCAAACTCGCTGTGACCAGGGACAGGGCCTTTTCGGTGGCGGCTCCTACCTGGTGGAATGAGCTTCTGAAGGAGATCCGGGCCCTGCGGGACCTTGTGCAGTTCCGCAGGGCCTGCAAGATGGAGCTCTTCCACCAGGCTTTCGAGTAGGAGCCGCCGCCGCCACTGTACCACCACTGCACCGCTACCACAAAGTGCGGGGATGACATTGGGGTACATGATGGCCCTTGGCCGAAGATCGGAAGGCAGCGTTGTCTTGGAACTTGCTTCGTTGTTCTGGGCCCATCCTCCAGAACCCATCTTGGAATTATGAACTTTCAGAGCACCAGCACTTTATTGTAATTTTGTATTGTTTTATTCTGCTTTTAACTGTTTTATCATGTTGTACATATTAGATTCCATGTCAAAAATGAAGTCAAATGAGGAGGAAGTTCTTGTATTTTATTGTAATGAAATACGGAAAACAGTTAGTCCAAAGGACCCATCAAAACTGACTGCTTTCTTCTCAGCATATTCAGGAAAAATGCCTCCATTAATAGGAAAACAATTAGACCAAATAGTTAACCAAAAATTGACAACTTTCTTCTTTTTCTTCTTCATCTTCTTCTTGAGCATATTCTGAACATATTCAGGAAATACATGATATTTTATACATGGACTGACATCATCAAGAAAACAATATTCAAACAGCATAATTGGTTACAAAAGACAGTGGTAATTTGAGTAATAATCCTCTGATTGGCCAGATATAAAGAAACATATCTACGTCAAACTGTTTACTTAACCTAACCTAAATGATAATGGGCAAGGATTCTTCATATCTGACTAAAATCTTATCTGACCCAGACATTGAAAGGTTTGCCCTAAGAACTACAGAATCATGAACTTTGTACCTATTATGCTGTCTGCTAACAATATCAGACCTACAAGAGGAAAGCCTTCTATATAACAGGCCTTTCTAACATCCTAATAAAATATTACTTAAAGAATAAATCTATAAAAACCAGAGAAATATTAATATGAACAATCAAGAAGAAAAAAACTATATATGAAAATCTTTATATTCCCATTCATACTACAATCATGGCTTTGTGCCCTTATTGTTAGCCGCCCTGAGCCCGTTGGGGAAGGTGGGATATAAATTTGAATAATAAATAAATAAATAAATAAATAAATAAATAAATAATAAAAGAGTTTCAATTTCAGGTTGCACAAGGCAGCCCTCAAAGCTATCTCCAGTCCCCCTCCAACTGGCAAAGGCATGCATATGAAATAACAATGAGTTTCTTCAGGTAAAGTATCTACATTTCCATAGCTATTCAGTAGTCACCTGGCAAATTGCTCCTCTGTCTCTATGCTCCTATGTGATCCTCTTTGTGTGACACCCATTTCCATGTGGAAATCCTTTGTCTCCACACCTGTCCTTCCTGTCCCCTCTCACAGGATACTGAGATAACTAATCAAACATTAAATGTATTAACAATCCTTCCTGACACCGATCAGGGACCCATTCCCCCCCCCCTTTGTCTAAGACTGGGAACTTATTCAACCTTCCCCAGTTGGACCATCAATGGTCATCAAATCCATTCAGCCAGCTCTGGTAGGGCCATTAACAAGTATTAATTCCATCAAGTTCTGGCCCTGGAGACCACCTCCAGAATTCCTATAAAAATAGAGAGCATGCCCCTCCTTGCTGTGCGCTCTGAGGGTGCCTATATTTTGAGTCCACCCCCAAAGTCTCTTCTTTGGGCCTCCTTCTCCGAAGCATGGAATGCTGGCCGTTGGCACAATTCTCTTCATGAACCTCTACACATCTGGGCAGGTAGTATAACTCCTGTAACTGACCCTACTATTTGCTATCATCACCTGTCGTTTCTCAGTTCTGAACTGTATGCTCTTTATTTAACTGTTTAGTGTGATTGTGATCAGGGAAATTCTTTAATATAACTATTTTGATTCACTGTTCAAATCTGGAGTCTTCCTACTGGACTGGACCTTGGTATACACAGGTGTGCAGTCCCTGGTACCCCTCTGGCCTCCTCTGTCTCATAGCTAATTTTCCCCAACAGCGAGGTAGGCCACTGGTGGTAACAAGCAGGCATTTGACTATGTAACAACTGTCTTGGAAACCACTTGATGCACACACAAGGAGTGGAGGTAAAAACAAATGGGATTTGTAAATAATCTTCAACACATAATGTTCCATGTTTGCCAACAAGCTTTGCAAGAAAAATAATCATCATACAGCTTTTCATACTTTATGACAGCAGTCCTCTGAAGCAGGTCTTCTCAGAAGCTAAGTCAGGTCTAGTCAAAGGGGCTTACTCCCAGAAAAGACTTCTTATGAATGCACTGCTACCCTGATTTTCCTGTTTATTTATCAGAAACAGTACCTGAACATGGCTGACACTCAAAACTTTTTCTTACTATCTCCAAACGAATGAGATTCAAAATAAGAGGAATATCATTCTGTTTGGTATATGACAGGTCTTATAGATCAACATTTGAAGAATTTAAAATTCCCATTTTCTGTAACTAGTCCTGTGTAGGGGAAAGAATGAGGTTGAAAGTGGCAGAGAATCTTAAATTGCCAAGTAAATGGGCTTACATGCTCCTTAACTCATTAGGAACAACCCATTATTACAACAAAATGAGCAGCAAACCTGCTGAAGTCAATCAGTGGATATGCTTAAGTAAAGTTGCGGCTCCTTTTGATTTTACTTCTCACACAAAACCTGTGAGATACTACACCCACACCCACACACACACCAAATTAAAGCAAATGGAGCTTAATATTCTTTTGCTCCTCCCCAATTCTCACTCAGTGTCTCCCAGGATTTCAGCCCTCTTGTGTAATTGAATGGAAGTGTTTGGGGAGAAGAGGAGCAGGGAGTGGAGCAAAACCTGAATATTTATATCTGGCTAATTAAGCAAGTGCTTGAGGAGAAGCAGATGTACATGTTTTCAACATTTGTAGCCGTTAAATCTGTGCTGCTGCTAATCACAAGCCGACTGGTTTCGACCCTGAAGATATGTGATGCAAAAGATAGCATTGAATAATTCAACATGAATAATTCTACCCACCCTGGATCCTGAACTCACGTTTTGTTTCACAAGGAACGACCTCAGGCATAAAGTTTCAGTCCATCAGGACTTCATTTTTTCTTTTCACAGCAATGCTCTTAAGTGTTGAGTAGGTGTAAAAGGCCTTATTATGCTATAATTTTTTTGGAGTCCAGCTTCCAGGTACCTGCATTGCTTCATACTCAAATGCGGGCACACATGCAAATCATAATCCATTTCATTTTCTAACAATGGACAATTTGGCTCTAATTATTCCCAAATAGTGAAATTTTCGAGAATAGTGTTCAAGTGATTTCTGATATTACCCCTATCTACACATGAATAAAATAGTATTGCCTTTTCTGTAATGAACTTTGAGATAAACAACTGAAAAAAGTAATTTGTTTTTTGACAATGCTGAACCTTTGAATAGAGAAAATCACAGAGTTGAACACAGAGTGCAGTCCTGTGTGGTAAGTGGTCTCCATAGCAACCAATAGATTTTATGCTAAGTCTGGCCTTTAAAAACATTTCACGTTTACCACTGAGAAAAAGATGGCCTTGATTTAAAAATGATACAACAAGTATCTTGAATGAGCATGGTTCCCCGCTCTCTGTTGCAAATAAAATTAACAGCCATCTCTTTTAGCATGAAATCCTCTCAGTGCTCCTGTCTCTGTCGTCACAGATGTACATGTTAGGCCAGCTTTAAACCAAGCAGAGATTATGTCTTTTTTCTTTTTTTTTGCATATCACTGCATGATATTAAGTATGCTTTTTTTAAAAAAGCCCCTGCGTTATGAACAGAAAATAGAATATTAGGCTTTTATCTTACCCTGTGTTCATGGTGACTGTAAAAATATTATCTCTTGCTTATCTTACTGCAGTTCCAATCCTCCAGGCTTATAATAACTGGCAATAATAGATGAAGTAGTAACTATAGCTACAATGTCTGTGGCTGCCTAAGCAACCTCATTCACTTGCTCTTCACATCCAAATAACTGAGTGCCAGGAAAATGAAATGTGTTTTTAATAAGGGAGTCCATCTTGAAAATTAATTGATATATAATTACTGATAATACACATAACAGCTAACCATGGTGATAATGATGATTAACACTTAACTATGATTTTTGGAGTATAAAGGTTTGAACAACACTCTATTAATAGTCAGAAACTCTGTGACTTAAGCAATAATTGCTGTTTGAAAGATTTCTCACTTTTAACACTATTTAAGGATCCCTTGGGTCATTTTACTTTGGGAAGCTGGAATCTGCATTCTGAAGCTGAGGGAGCCACAATCAAGACATTTTAATGTAGTTCCCTGCTGTTGTTTAGAAGGTAGCTTTGATGTTCACCAAGCTAGGCATGGCATGCTTCCTTGGAGGAATTGCAATGAGAGAAGTTACTCAGATGTTTCCCTTCTAGCTTCTTCCCCCTTAAAATTATTCTCCTTCTCTAAACTTATTTTCATCTCTGAGGAAAAGATACAGAGGGATTACATTTGACTGCTCCCTCATATCAAAGTCTTCCTGTACACGGAAAGCAGGCACAGTGGGAGAAGTATAAGCCCTACATGTTACAGTGAATGCATGTACATCCTGCATGGAAACAGGGGTGTAGACTTCTCAGTTTCCCAGAGGAGGCATGGGGCTGAAGCTGGTCCAGGCCCACACTTAGTACTATATTTTAAATAATTTAAATATGAAATAATATTTCCAAAAAAATATATGCCATCAACAATAATGTGGTTTTAATTCCCCCCCACTCATAATAGTCTGAATCTCAGTCAAAGAAGGAGGACTCTGTGAGAGTCTTTCGATTGTCATTAACTCCTTCACTGAGACAATCTGAGTAAACATTTCATTCATATATGAAAGGAAATACTTCCTCCCCCTCTCTCTTTTCCTTACAACTTAGGCTGAGTTGTAACTGGCCCAAGGTCACATAGTGTGCTCCATGGCTAAGTGGAAATTTGAACTCTGGCCTCCGCAGTCTTACACCAACACTCTAACAACTCCATCACTCCCATACTGGATACTCAATATGAATCTCAAAATGCACCTCAGAATCCATAGTAAATCAACAGTAAATACTGGCTTCTCGGATACACTGACCTGAAATTATAGGAACATTTGTTTGGTTGAAGTAGGGTCCAGGAAGCAGAAATACTTCACTTTCTATATTTGGTGACTCAGCTTTCTCTCCTCACCCCCGTGTATAAATGCACAGAGATTAAAAAAGTGTCTATTCCCATATCTTCCATTTCTTTTTCCCTAGAGCTGCAAGTCCCAGGATACCAAAATCACCCTAACTTCCAGTACATTGTGTTTCGATAATCCACAGTTTGAAAGTAGGGGCTTTAGGCAGAACTTCCAAAGATCCCAAGGAAAAAATAATAATAAGAAGAGAAGAGATTGGATTTATACCCCACCCTTCACTACCCAAAGGTGTCTCAGAGCGGCTTACTAACTCCTTTCCCTTCCCCTCCGCACAACAAGATACTCTGTGAGGTAGGTGGGGCTGAGAGAGCTCTGAGAGAAACTGCTCTTTTTTCAAGAACAGCTCTTATCAGAACTACGGTTTTCCCAAGGTCATCCAGCCAGGTGGAAGCGGAGGAGTGGGGAATCAAACCTGGTTCTCCCAGATTAGAGTCCACGCACTTAACCACTACACCAAACTGTAAGTAAGGTAAGGTAGTGGAAGGGTGCTCCTGGGTGGCAAAGCAAATGTCCCAAAGTCCCAGAGAAAGAAAGCAGAGCTGGCAACCTCTATACAAGCGGAGAGGATGAGACTGCACAGTTTAAGCCTAAGAAGCTTCATGATGCTACCTGGTAGCATGAGAAGCAATCAAGAATACACTGTACATAAATTTTATGTGTGTTAACTGTAACTTGTGAACAGGGGCTAGTAGCTAGAGTCGTTGTTTCTAATATACTACTTTTCCAGGAGATTCAATATATTGGTAAGTATATATTGGTAAGCCCTTGTCTCAAATCCGAAAGCTGCAACTGGTGCAAAATGCCATGGCCAGGCTTCTGATTATGGCCAGGCTTCTGATTAATTATCTGTTTTATGTAAACCGCCCTGAGCCGGCTCTGGCTGGAAGGGCAGGATTTTAAAAATCAAATAAATAAATAAAAAATGTAATTTTCCCCACCTCTTTCTCTCTCACACACAAACATATGCATTGCATAATGGCACAGTTTTGACAGAGTAATTTATAAATATTTTAAATAAATTTTGGAATTCATTATACATATTAATCAACTAGATTATGTGGGTAAATTTCCAGGTTTTAAATGTAAAGTGGAAGCAGGAGTGACCACTGCATTAATCGATGTTATTAAAAACTATTCAAAACATTTGGAGAACTTACACAAAACATATCTATAGAAAAAGGGAAAAAACTGATAGAACACCGAGCAGAGAGGAGATGATTATGAGACTTTTTGAAATAGTAGAAATGGATAAGCTGAATATGTTCTTAGCGGAAAAAGCAGATAATAACTTTAACCAAAAATGGCAAAAAGTCAATAAATGGATTGAAGAAAATGTTTAGTGTAACCCTAAAATGTTGGAGAATAAGATATACTTGGATTTTATGTTATGTCTTTATGGAAAATTGAAAATAAAATTATATAAAAAAAACATTTGGGAAGTTAAGTTTACCTATACTAAGATGAGGAAAGGAGAGGAATTAGGATCACAAATAATTCCAAGGTAAACTTGTAACAAGGTAACAAGGTAAACTTGTAACCATGAGCTGGAGGGTTTGTGGAGAGGGGAGTAATTTAATTCTTTTTCTCCTTTCAATGTTTTCATGTTCATTTTTTATTTGTATTTTATGGATATAACACTAATGACTTTTATTATCTTCTGATGAAGGTATAATAAATAATATAACCTTCCAACAAAACACCTCCCCCCCCCCAAAGTACAGTATAGTGATATTATTCTATTGGAATATCTACCTAAATACTCATTATATGCATATATCATTTGGTATTTGCAAGGTTATTTTATTCTTTTTAAATACAGAGAAAGTCCTGTTGCTTAACTGCTTTTACTTATCAACAAACATCACTTCCAAGTGCAATAAGAAAAAAACATTTTTTAAAAGCCCAGTTCAACAAATCAGCTGTGTATCTTGGCAAGGGGATTCATTTATTTACCATATGGCATATAATATTATAAAATACAAGTGGGGGACCCGCGATACTCGTGGGAGAGGAGGACCTCCGCACCTATGAGGAAGAGGAGGAAGCAGCAGGAGGAGGTAAGTTCCCCCCCTATCCCGCCGGTTCCCTGTCTCCTCCACCCCCTGGGTTGATCTTCCCCTCCCCCTGCC
>NW_015164665.1:1365635-1402873 GCF_001447785.1 Gekko japonicus | reverse complement strand
GCTCGGCCCTTGCCGGTCAGCCCCCCCCGCTCGCCGCTTGCCTTCCAAGCGGCGGCGGCGGCGTAGGCGTTCGTAGAGCGTTCCGTGCAGGCGCACGGAACACTCTTGCACTTTCGGGGGGATTTAAACATCCCCCCAATATTTTTTTTTAGTTTTTAGATTTTTGTGCACCCCTGGGGACTGCCCCAAGAGTGCACAAACCTCCCCCTCCCCCCCAAGTGCCCTCGGAGCGCTGATTTAGCGATCCGCACTCCGGGGGCCACTTGGCAATTAGATATATAGATGTAACCCAATCGATACATTGGGTATGCAGACTGAATGGGCAATCCCCCTAAATACAATATCTAAATTTTCAGTCCACTCAATTGTAGCTGAGGAGAGATCAAAGAACTCCCTCACATCACGCTGGATTGGCAAGGGGAACAGAGATTCAATTCATGGCAACCAGAAACTTTATAAATAAATAAATAAATGGGGCAGGGAATACAATTTGCAGAGGGAAAACACCTTTCCCTTGCATGCCTATTTCCCTCCAATGGGGTGTCAAGTTCTGGTTTTGATTCTATCTAGATCAGTGCTGCCTCCAAAGTCAATGAACTCTTTGTGGGATGCTTCTTAACAGGCAATTGATGGTTCCTCAGTGCCCTTATTCCAGCCTCACTTTTGACAAAAGGGAGGAGTCAGGGGGGTCAATGAGTTTTTTTGTGCCAGTAGTCATATTATAACTGGACTCCTTCTCCAACCCAAGATAACAAGTTGCATCACCTCATCTGCACTGGGACCTCTACTGGATCCCATAAGTATGCTTTAGTGCAGGAGCCATAGGGTCACACTATACCTTTTTTTCATTACAACTAACTCTAGAAGGCAGGACATCCCAAATGTAATAATGAGACCGCCATCTTTAAAAAAAAAACCTACTAGCCCCAAAATGAACTTTAATAAACTGTTATTAACAGAGGTCATTTCGGGGGGGAATGCGGGGGAATGCAGTTCCCCCGGGTGAGGTGCAGGGGGTGGGGCACATGACAAAGCCCCGCCCCCTGCTTCCGGCCGCCCCGCTTCCAGCCCTCATTCAGTCAGGAGGAGGCAGGAGAAGAGGGAGGGTAAGTTGCTTCCTCCCCGCCTCTCCCAACCCCTGCCTGCCTGGGGCCAGGGAGGGCCTTGGCGGGGCTTCCTCGCACTCCCGCTGGCCTTGCAGGTCCACCGCCGGGCCCCTGATGTTAGGGGGTGTGGCATATGCTAATGAGTTATGCTAATGAGTTCCCCTAGCTCTTTTTCTACGAAATGACCCCTGGTTATTAAATTACCAAACATTTAGAATCATGTGACTCTGTCCTATAAAAACCATCTGACCAATAAAGTCATTTCCTATATATAAGTACATAAATTCTATGTTAAATGTTTCTTCAAAGGAGAGAAAATAGCTGTCTCTGCCCAATGGTTTAAATGTTGATTGTTTCACACTATGAAACATAAATCCTTCACTCTTAAGGTTCTGTTAACTTTTACTTATCAACTCTTTTCGTGTAGAAGTGTCAGGAACCTGTGAAAATAATGTGTAGTGACAGGTTTAGGATTAAAACCTTCTCTGATCGTTAGAATGGTGAGTTAGATTCTAAATTGCACTTAAAGAGCAGAGCCATAATAGAGTGTGAGCTTCACAAAGCTCCTACAAACTGACACCTACAAGGCAGCTGGGACAAGTGGATGCTAGTAATTCATCTTAATTATTTGTCAGCAAAACTGTCTTAATAGGATGTGTCTTTCATTTTGATTAAAATGACCCTCACAAACACAGTCCTCATATGAAGGTGACAGCTTGAAGTAGAACTTGAACCTTATGGCACTTCCAATTGTGTGTCAAGAATCTGGAAAATTGTGTTTCTTCATACTCTTTTCTAACTGGTTGTTCTTTCACTGCTTGGTTTGGAAGATGTCTTCTAGCCAGTAACAGGTTTCTGCTGTCTCTTAAGTGACTTAAAATAAATGCAAACTCAACTTAATGCTTATTTCGTCATCAGTGCTGATTTTTCCTACTTCCAGACTAGTGTAGTCTGACCCTGTTTATTTTTACTTGGAAATAGAATTCAATGGTAATTGCTTCCAAGTAAGTGTGGAAGAGATTTCAGTATTAATAGCCATGTTTGGCTGCTTTCATATAGTAATTTGCTCTGCCTCAGCTCTCAAATGGGAGCAGGGGTTTTGGGAACATCCACATGATATCATCCTACATCCATGCTCCTCTGTGGTGTCCCAGGGTTTGTTCCAATGTTTCGAAAATCTGGTTTGTTCTGATGTTTTCAGTAACATCAGGGTTAAACCAAATTTCCCCACAGCATGGGCACGAAGGCCCAGATTTCTGAACCTCCCTGGCCATATCCATTACAATTTCCCTCCCAGCCCCCTCAGTCAACAGTTGGCTTTTTGCCAGCTTTGTTTGTTTTTTTTTTTAAAAAAAACAACAGTAGGCATATTGCGATAACATTTAAGTGATATAGCTACTACCAATCAATCCCTCTGGCAATGTTAGGAAGGGAATGACTGGTACAAGGGAATCAGGAGGAAAAAACAGAATCTCCAGTGCAGACAATTGGAGATTCTGCACTCATCTCTTCCCTTGCAGTTTTACCACAGCCATGTTGGAACAGAAATATCCCTCTGCACCGCATGCCACTCCCAGTCTCCTTGTGCATCGGTTTACTTGGGACCTTCTGCATTGTTTTATAGGCCATTCAGGGCTGACTCCACAGTCATGATGATGTTGCCCCGGGTTATCTGGATGTGGTTTTGCATCGGACTTTTTGCTTTCTCCACTACTGATTCACAGTGAAAAATAAGCAGACTACTTGATGCGGCTTCACTGATCTCAGTCCATTCTCCCCACTCCTCTTTCTCTTCTGTTTTCTTTCCCTCCTCCAAAGACTAAAGAGGATGTATCCTCCCATTCAGGCAAACTTTTAAAAAACCAGAGAGAGCATAAGAATGAATCAGTAACCATAAAGGACTAGGGGATTCCCTGATCCCAAATGTGTTTCTGTGGGCTTGGACTTCCTGCTCCCTTTTCTTTCTTTTTGCAGAACCACAGAAGGAGGGAGGGAGGTGTTGGGTCTGCCTTCATCTCATAAAAAATAGCTAATTAGCTCAGTGAGTTAAGAATTGTACTCATCATACAAGGGTTGTGAGTTCAAGCCCTGTGGTGAGCAGGTACATTTTGCGGGGGAACGGGGGAGTCTTTTTTTTTTTTTTAAACTCAAGAGATGAGTTTATTGTTAAACTTTGATCACCGGTGGAAAAAATTTATTGAACTCCAAGGTGTGTTTGGGTACATTCTTATGGCATCAGCGTAACTTCCTCCTTCCCTTTTCTCTTAAAGATACAGTGTCCTATTCTCTGTGTTTTCATGCCCCGTCAGAGGAAAACGCCAACAACGTTCAACTAGGATCCTCTTCAGCTCTCCCCTCCCTCATCAATAGTTTTATTGATTTTTTTAAAAAAATGCTCTACATGCACAGTGGGACTGGCTGCCTCCAAGCTGGCTGGCCCTGTACTCGTTGCCATCCCCCTGCCACCTCCTGAAGCCACGGGTGGGTTGGGAAAGTGTCCTGCTGAGATCTCCTGTGCAGCCGGGGGACTGTGGGCTGGTGATGCCCCAGTAACTGAAGCATGGGGAGGCGGTTTTCTCCTGCTTCTTCTTCCTCGTGGTCTTGGCTTTCTGGTGGCAGCCTCCCCAACTGCTTGTAGATGCAGAATGCATACAAAATACACAAATAAATAAACTGGAGGGGGGGGAACAGTGCAGAAGGAATGCATCTGACTGCGAAGTCAGCCCCTAAGGCTTGACTCCTTGGATTCTCCGGAGCAAGTTGTGAGTGCGGAAAGGGCCATCCGGTTTCCACAGCAATTTCACAGCAATGTGAAATCAACTCTGTGTGGGACCAGCCTTCATATTTCTGTGTGAGAGATTATTCCATGACATTTTTTGCTGATTTGTTATATCAATCCCTGTTACAGTGACTGATGATTTTTGCTCTAATTAACTGAGATCCTTAGTTGGCAACTAATTTAGTAGACGACTATTGGGGGGGGGGGGTGGCAGGCAAAGTGTCATCTCTCCAAAGTAGGAATTTTATCACATTTCATAACATCTAATTAGATTCAAATCTCCATTTTTTATGGTTTCTCCACACTTGGGATGAAAATGCAGTTCTCCTTCCCCCCCCCCACTACAGTCACAAAGATTAATAGAAAAACTGATGCCTGGTTTTATACCAGTTATGTGAAAATGGCATGTTGCTTAAAATTTGTAGGAAATGGCATATAGTCAGAAAACCAGAAAAAGTACCATAAAAGAAAAGAAAAAACACAACTAGGAAATTTACTCCCCCTCCTAACTGGATAAGAATGTTTTTCCTGTCTGTGCACAAGATTCATCCAAAGGGCCTGCCAAAAAGTATGATGCATTTGCATGCACAGTGCTTCAACCACAATAACTCCAGGTACTGCTGAGCCAGATGATTGACTGGTTTCAATTTTTGAGACAGAAATACAACTTTTAGGGAATGAAAACCCTTCCATGTTTAATCTGTTCCTTAAACATGATTCCATCTGTGTCCTATAACGTCAGTACTATTTTCTCTTCCAATTACTGCATCTTGTTCTTCAGTCATGTGGGCAATACATTCAATGCAATCATATGGACAGGATTCTTGGAAGTTTGAGATCTACCACCTGATTGTACAAGCCTTGCCCTTCCTGGCTGCTTAAATCTGCCAGGAGGACTGGTGGACTGGGTCCAGGAGACAATAAATGCTTTCCTGAGAAATGGGGTGGTTGCTCCTGCCTTAAGCAGGCAGTGATGCATCCACTCCTAAAGAAATCTACTCTGAAACTAGGAGAGTTGAATAACTATCATCGAGTCTCAAATGTACCTTTCCTGAGCAAGGTGATCAAATGAGTGGTGACTAGCCAGCTTCAGAGGTTCCTCAGTGGATTGTTTAGATCCATTCTAATCTGGTTCAGACCTGATTATGGGACTGAAACAGCCTTGGTCTACCTGGTGGAAAGGGGGAGCGTGACCCTGTTAATTCTCCTGGACCTCTCAGCAGCTTTTGATATTCCATCCTGTGTTTAAGATTTTAAAAAAGAAGTATCATGGCTCTAGCCAAATATGCATTCAATGCTGCCTTACAAGAAACACAAGCACAGATTGAAAATAAACCTCAAAGTCAAGGGATGTAACTCAGCTATCTGTATCTTATATTTTCTTACTCTTGACTTTGTGCCCTTGCAGTGGCTTATCCTGGGCATGAAATCTCAAGACTGGTTAGAATTACTGAATTGATTAGTTTAACTATATTTTCCCCAAACAATGTCATAATTATAGATGTAAGAAACAGTTGCGCACTGGTGTTCCTTGTACCATCTGGTAGGTTTATTTCTAGGTCTATCAGAACCATTTTAAATTATTCCATGAGAATCCATATTTAAATGCTGTAAAAGTCTCAGACAGGACAGATTATTTCAAAATAGATGCCCTAAATACTAAAAAACCATTTGTATTTGGTGTGGGTTGCAATTGCAACATTTTAAAACAACAGTAAATTTTAAATAAATGCAAGACACGCTGCCCCACATCATAGAACTAAAATCCTAGTCTATTCCAGAAAATTATGGTATGAACTGACCATTACAAACTGGGAAGGAGGGGGTTCTACATGTGGACAGTTACATTGCCAGATCGGATTGTCTCCTCATGTCATGACTTCATCATACTCTCTTTACATGATCCCTCTTTGGCTAGAATCAGGAGAAAAAAGGTCAGATATAGAGGGTTTTCATGCAGAAATATTAGCATGAAACATGCAATATCACCACTGGCCCTTAATTTATAGTATTCTCTAACTATACCATGGTTAAACTTTATGGTCACATGGTATTTATAGGGTTGACTTCTTGACACGCAGGCCACTATATTGAAAGAAATTTATTTAAACACTTCAGATGTTACTTTAAGATTAATTTAAATTTTTTTAGATTCAAGTGAGTAGCCATGTTGGTCTGAAGCAACAGAACAAAGTTGGTGTCCAGTGGTACCTTTAAGACTTTTGAGACCAACCAAGTTTTATTCTGGATATAAGCTCCCGGGTATTCTGCGTATAAGACCTTTGAGACCAACAAAGTTTTATTCTGGGTATAAGTTATACCCAGACTAAAACTTTGTTAGTCTTAAAGGTGCCACTAGACTCAAACTTTGTTCTGTAATTTTTTAAAAAAAATTGAAACTACACTTGAACATTATTATCTGCTTCACCAGTGATGCAGTACTGGTGCATGCAGAACTATGGGCTTCTATTCAGAACAGACAGGTTTTCCCTGACATGCTGTTCTGGGGGACATGGACACTCCCCCCCCCACACACACACAGAACAGCATGATGGGCAAGAGGAGGGAAGCAAGGAAGTTGTGTTCCACAGGCAAAAACAATTCTGTCTGAGGTGGATCCAAGCCAACACACAAACTTCATAAGTCTTTTAAGGGAATAGTTATGTATACTGTACACTATAAATTAAAAAACCTGGGTACGTATATCTAGTTACCTATACATTTAATTCTGTTCTCTCCCCAAAGAACTCAGAGTGACATATGTGGGTTTCCTCTCCCCTCCATAATTTAACTCCCTTGTGAGGTAGGTTAGGCTGATGGAGAGTTAATGAGTAACTCCACAGTGAGTGCAATAGCACAATGGGTATTTGAACCTTAGTCTTGAAACCCAACCAATAGGTTCCCTCACAGGGACCCCTATATTTGGACTTCCAAGAAGTCTCTTCTACATAGCTGCCAGAGGCCCTGGAGGAAAATATTCTATTTGATATCAAACTGAGGTTGCTTGATTTAGGCAAGGTTGCTCCAGGGCACTTCACAGCTGGGAATAGTCCACCTGCCTGAATGTTTCCAAGGAAACATTAACCAAGGACCCATTCAGACTCCAGAGCTGCACAGAGCTGCACCATGCCCTTTAGACCATAAGAAAACACCCAGGTATACAGGACAATAAGTAAGCCCCCAAACTTGGCCATACCTCTTTTAGTCCTTGATTTAACTCAATCAAGAGCCCAAGGGAGCCATCAAGACTCTGCTCAATCCTTTGTTGGTACTCTTGGCAGGCAACCTAATTACCCAACCTATGGCACACTGCAGCACTCCCCCCGCCACTAAGTTATAGCCAACTTATGGCAACCACATCATACCATGTGCATACTGGGAGTTCTGGAAACCTTCACTCTCCTAAATTCAAAATCTGCCAATAAGAACCAAAGTCCCACACTTCCAAATCAACCTCACTATGGTTCCTACAGTTTTGTAGCTGGTCTTGAATTCAACTTTCTGCCCCAAACAACACATTGGACTCTGCTTTGAATTTTCACACTTGCACTTGTTTCTCATCACCCACTCCTAAACTGGACTCTCACCTGTCTTTACTCTTCAGGATCAGGCTTGTATGTTTTCTTTCTCCCCTATTTTCCCAAAGTTCCACTAGCTTGCCTAACTTCTAGTCAGCTCCCCTCTTCCATTTTTCTATTCTATATCTTGTTAGGGGAATTAAGATCTTTATTATGTAAGAGCTATATTCTCCCTCATTCTTTTGGAGTGCTGCCCTGAATGGGATTGTGGTATACATAGGCAGAAGATCCCAAAGTGGATTGCCCAGATGATGTGTGTTGGGTCTTACACATGTAAAAGACATTTTGCATGTTATACCCCATGCACAGGTACCTATTTGGGTAATAGTTTCACAGATAGTCTTGCACAGTCAGAAATTTACACCAGACTGTGACTCTCCTGGTTTGCATAATTTGAGAATAAAATATAATCCCTGTTTAAGCCTTCATCAATACAAGAAAAGTATTTGGCTATACACCTGTTCTGCTGTATGACAGTCATTTTTTCTCCTGGAAGTCTGCTTTATTTTTTACCCACTTTTTCTTAATACTTTATTATAAATATTTCAGTACAACTTCCAATATTACAGTCATAATTGATCTTACTGAAAATAGCTACTCTAAACTGTCTAATGGAATGTCCATTTTTTGTATTGTGCATTTTTAAAAGATGAGATTTATTCATTATTTTCTTCAACATATCCCTGTTGTCCAATGTAGACTTCTGAAAGACATTTCAACTAGGTATCAGGTATACAATATTAAAAGATAAACAAGTCAGTTTTGCAAATAATTCACTAACCCCATTTTACCATTTTATGTATTTGAAGAAGTGTGCATGCACATAAAAGCATATACCCAGAATTAAACTTTGTTGGTCTTAAAGGTGCCCCTGGACTCAAACCATTTTACAGTGCAATCCCAAGGACATTTTCTCAGAAGCAAGCCTCACTTAATAGACCTGAGTAGTCTGAGTAGACATTCTTGTGTTACCACATGTGCTCCCTTTCATGTGTATACCTAGAGACGAGTAGACTCTCTAACTTGGATCTGGATCACTTGTCTGGAACCCTGAACAATTTGGAGAAATTAACCTCAATGTCAGGGGAAACCTCTTCCCACTTTCACAGTTTAGCTAACTTGGAAAATGGATACACTTGGCAATTATGGGGAGCAGAATGTGTGGTTTAGGGATCTTTATCTGGATAGTGTGCAAGCAAGCTCAAAATGCCTCTAATAGGCTACCAGTAACCACAAATCAACCAGATCTTTTCCAAAACAAGGTTTAACATTTATTTAAAGAAATATAGGAGTACTTTAGGCATAACAACAGTGAAATGGTTGTGCTCAGAAGGATGTGCATATGGAGAGTTAAATGAGAGGACAGAAGGAGAGCCAAGCCACCAGCTGATTGAGAATATTGTTCTGGAGAACAACCATGAGGAGAAGTAGGTGTGATGGGGATTTTTAAAAAGGAAAGGGAGAGTTTTTAAGAGACAAGAAATGAAAAGTCTAAGTCCAAAGACAGAGTAACTCACCGATCCTCAGTCTGCTGAGCTGTGTAGAGAGCAATGTTCCCTCTAAGCCATGGAGTCTTGTGAGCAAAAATTCTACTTTGTGAGCTACTGGCATTAAAGTTGTGAGCAAGCGATTTGGCCACTGCATCAATTAGTTTGCTCTGGAGCCCTCCTTCCTGAGCTAAGGCAAAAATGTGTGAGCCGGAGGTTAAAAGACTGTGAGCTAGCTCACACTAGCTCAGCTTAGAGGGAACACTGGTAGAGAGTACATTGTCCATTTTGATAATCCAGAAATTGAGAGTAGGGGACTTTAAGCAGAGCTTCCAAAGATCCCAGGAATTTATACAAAGGCAGAACAGTGAAGGTGTGTCCTGTGTGACAAGGAAATGCTCCAGAGAAAGAAAAGTGGAGTTGCCAGCCTCTGAGTACATGGAGAGGAAGAGGTGATCACCACACTTTCGCTGGTGGAGCAGTAATAGTTATAGGAGCCAGCACAAAAGAATATCACAGAAATTATGGTCAAATATGGGAATTCGGGGTGAATCCAGGATGAGCCTTTATTGATTTCCTAGCTCTGACTGAGTTGAGGGGCTTCCCAGAAGGGAGAAAAGGGTAATTGCATCTAGACAGGAAATATCCTAGGTGGACAAGCTGGCTGGCAGGCTTGAAGGAGACATTCAGGCAGGGTCAGTAAAAGTAATTAAGCCTACCTTGATAGTAATTAGTCTTTGCACTAAGGAAGACTTGCATTAACTGCCAAAGATATATTGATAGACCGCGATTGGTGTCTAGCTTTTGCAGTCCCTTGTAGCCATGCAGATTTTCCATCAGGGAATCAATCTCCCCCCCCCCCCCCGATCTTAGCCACTCATTAATATAAGCTGACTGAGGAGGGCCATGACCTCAGCTTCTCTAAAGTCCGTGGTTACTAACTCCAGTGCCAAGGTCAATTTAGTCAAGGAGCCCAGACAGACAGCCCACGTCTAGGAAAGAGGTCCTTGGTACTTGAACACATCCACACTTGGAGCTGCCGTACACGGAATCAGACCACTGGTCCATCAACTTTAGTACTGTCTACTTAGACCTGCACCAGCTCTCTCAGGTCTCAAGCAGAGGTCTTTCACATCACCTACCACATGATCGTTTTAGCTGGAGATGCTAGAGATTGAGCCTGAAACCTTCTGCATGCCAAGCAGATGCTTTTCCACTGAGCCATAGACCCTCCTTACTTAGGACTGCTTAGGATTTCATCCTGATTATGATTACTCTCTTAATTGCTGTCTGGATTAGTTAATTAGTTTTCTGTTTTTAAAAAAGTTTAATTGAAAGTAACCTTAGGTCTACTTAGAAGTAAGTGCCATGTTATTCAATGGGGCTTACCCCCAGAAAAGTGCTATTAAGTTTACAAACACAGTTACTGTTATGTAATTATCAAAACAAAAATCTCACTTTTCCATCTTGTTGAAAAAGACGATAAAGCAGACTATGCAGGCAAATTTTTTAAAAAATAGATTAATGAAACAAAACCAAAAGTATGGATTTCAAATGACATATCCAGCTTTTATCACCCTGTAGAATCTTTGTGGTTTCTAATTTTCTTACTGCCCTCAGTCAACAGAGAAAGTGTCAGGGCTATTGCCAGCGCATTATAATTCAAAGCATACACTTTCATCCAGACACCCAAGAAGCTTTTCTTTTATTCCTTGTATTTAGTTTCCTGTTTCTTCATGCATCAAACAGAGCACTGATTGTGGATATTGGGTTTTAGATTACAATCCTAAACACACCTACTTGAAAGTAAGTTCCTTTGAAACACGTTTTGAAGTTCAACTTTGTTTCCACAATAGTTGGAATAAATATTGAACAGAACATGAATAAAAATATGAAAAATAATCTAGGATACTTTGATGCCAACCTCAAAACGTGTACACATTCTCCATCTTTAAATCTGTCCAATGTAAATAATATGAACTTCAGAAGCTGGTGGTAACCCTGAGAGAAAACTTGTCCCTCCTGCAAAGACACAATGAAATCAGTAACATCTCCATGAATCTCAGGTACTTTGGCTTTCTATTTGGACAGCCATTGTAGTGAAGTGGACTAGGACTGGGGAAACCTAGTTCAGTCTACAAATGCTACAGTTACTTCACCTCTAATGTTTCTTGCACAGACTTACAGGAAAACAAAAGTCACAGTCAACCAGGATTAATACCACAATGGAGATACAGAGCATATACAATCTGCCTGATTCAGTATAACAGACAACTCAAAATTCCACCATAGAACATCCAGTTAGGTAGAAAGCATTGTATAACTCTAGACACTTAGAAATATTAAGTTTATCTATGGATGCGTAAAAAAAGTTAATTCAGAAGATATCAATCTCATCTTAAACTGTTTTTTTTTAATACTGGAATTAAAGCTACTTGTATTATGAATCAATTCAATACTCACTTCAGTGGAAAACACATTTAAGTAAGTATTGCATATATTTTCTTCTGAATTACTTAATACATGGCTTCAACTTTTCCAGATATTTTATATCTCTAAAGCTGCTCATGCATAAAACTTTTACTATTCTGGAAGGGAGGATTTGGCATGAGACTTGGGATATGCAAATATAAGATCCTAGAGGCACTCCTCCTGGGACAGAGATGTCTACATGATTGTAGAGGAAGCCTATACATTCTTATTTGCAAAACATTATTTCCTACTTCCAGTAAAGCACTTACATCCAATAAATGCATCAAATTAGACTGTATATTATGCATATGTATAGGCATCTGGTAGCACCGGTGGAGGAGTACATAGGACTCCAAAGTTCCCCTGTCTTGACCACTGAACTCACTTCTCGATCCTCGTGATCAAGGGCTAGAAACTTTTTTATTTTAAATGAAAACTGAAACTCTCCAGGACGCTTAATTCTGCATTTCTGCAGCATCACCATTGAAGTTCTGTGTATGAGTGCCATTAAAAGCATAAAAACAAGATGATCTCAGGTGCACAGAGCCAGAAGAAGCCATACACTGCCTGGTTGCAAACTTACATGTATTTTTTTGGACATAAATTCCTTACTTTGAAGGGGGGGTTATAAATATCACTGACTGATTAGTTACCTAACTCAACAGTGGAATTTTATGCTCATTTCTGTGAAATACTGATAGGGGGAAAAATTCTTTGCTTCTCAGAAAGGAGCCTAAAACAGCTTAGTGTGCTTCTTTTGACTGGAGAAAGCGTTTTAGAAAAGGATGAACCAACAGACTTTTTTTTTGTCTTCATTCTTATTGTGTCATGTCTTTATCAAAGGATAAGGGAAGATTTTAGAAGAATAAGGCGGATTTTCAAGGCAACAAAATAATGGAAGAATGGGAAGCTCTCAATGGTTTCTCTTTATTTTGTATTGCTTAGGACATTAAAAAGCCCGTCCAGAGAGCCTGTGCAATGTGTTCATTGTTATAAATCACATGCAGACATTCAAGACACTAAATCAATACAGTTTCTAAATTCTGAAAGAGAACCCTGCGAGACGTTAAGGAGAAAGAAATGAGCCCACTGTCCATTCTGCCTGTCCTAAATCAGCCTCCCAGAAATGAGGATCCCTGCTCTTTGTGCAAGTGTTCAGAGAGCAGGGGGAAATGCAAACATTATTGACACCTGGATCCCTCAAAATACAGCAGCAAAGATTCACCTTGTAATAATGATTGATTTGAAAATTGTGCTTGAAGCTTTATAACTGGCATCTCTGTAGCTATAGCCACATATATAGCATTTAGCTATATGAATGCTAAAAAAACAGCTAAGGAGAATATTCATTCTGTTGAGGAGTGAGGCAAATCAGCTATTGGGAATGTCACCCAGTAAAAAAATTAATGTTCTCTGATAACTGCCCATTGGATATGCTGTAAGAGTTTGCTCAATCTCAGACCCAAAGATAAGGCGGCTACCAGAGCCAAGAGCTTCTGGTGGGGGTCCATGCTGCTGATGCCCCTGCTCATGCACCTCCGCTGCTACCCACCTGCTCCCCCATACCCCACCCACTCACAGGCACTCTGCCATCAATGCTCATGGCTACATGTTCTGCCCAGTGTCATTAGAAAAGGGCATGCAAGTTGTGCATAGCAGCATGCACCACCCAGCACCATTGGTAAAAAGACCTGTGGGCACCTGTGAGCATGGCAGGGGCTCAAAGGTGGGTGGAGGAAGTATTCACAGGCAAGTGGGGACACAAAAGTGGGTGGACAGGAAGGGAGACTGAGCATTCTCTGCCTGGAGCCCCCCCCCCAACCTGGAACCAGCCATACTCAGCCCCTAAGTGAGCAATATGTACTATGTTTTAGGCTTGAGTGAACATCGTGGTGTGATTGAGAGTATTGGATTAGAACAAGGAAGAACGGAGTTCAAATTCCCACTGAACCATCAAGCTCACATGGTGATCTTAGAGCAGTCTCTTGCTCTTCTGACTAACCTATCTCATAGGGTTGTTGTGGGGAAGGAAAAGAATTCATGGCTCCCATAGCACAATGAAGGAAGAATGAGGTAAAAATGTTTGTGGTGGGAAATGAGAATGTCCCATGAGAAATTCCAACCCTTGGTTGGGGCATGATTTTCTTATTGCATATGCTTGTTATATTTACAGTAAAGTGACAAGATTTTATTGTCTACTGATGAAGTTTTATAGATTGTTTTCTATATTTTTTCCAACCTTAACATTCCTGTCATTCATAACTCTCTGAAATATCCCTAGAATAAAAATACTGAGGTGAAAATATTTGCATGTAGATATATTTAACTTAAATACAAAAAATAATAATGTGTGTCATATGTATTTGTCATGCTGAAGGTGAAGTGACTCTTGAGAAATTTTAAACTAACTTTTATGGACTTTTTGTAGCGGAACATGATGTAATTTTTTTTTACTGCTTAACTGGAATAGCTACATAAATGAAACAGAGATGTAAGGGCTGTAGGATGAAAGAGATAAAACTGGGCATTAATGTAGTCAGATAAAATGAAGGCAAAACAGAGCAAAATGCTTTGGCCAGTAGCTGTGTTAAGCTCCTTTAGAATGTTCACTATATTGTATTTTAGGCTAGGTTTCAATCACAAATCTATTTACACATAACCAGTGCTAGTAGAGAAAAAATGATTGTTTTGAAGTAAGTAAATTATAAGTCAGTTCATAGCATGCTATGGTCATGCTCCACAAAGCACATAAACTAACAGGACTATACACTTATATGACATGTATGATAAATGGCATAATAATATGTATGTCTGTGCCCCATAATTTGCAGTTATCACCCCAACAATGTGAGAATTGTAATATGTTAGACACACATGCATGGTATTCTATATACTTACACACCAATGTAGTTGATGTAGCTCTAATTTTTTTAAGGCTCCAGAAAGGGAAGGATCCTGGAGATTACAGTGCTGTCAACATGCCTTCTGACCTTAGATAAATTTATAGAAAGAATTCTTTAAACTAAAATTGTTTAAAACATAGAAATTTTTAGAAAGGAAATAGGGCTACAGTAAAATGGAACATTTCAGAAAGATGCTTCTACAAGAGGGACAAGGGCTCTAATTTATGGAACTGTTTATTGTATCCATTTATTGTTTTTACTGCATTTTTTCAAAGCCAATTTTTGCATTTTAAGTAATTTCTAATATTTTGTATTGTATTGTTTTCTAACTTTGTAAACCAATCTTTCTATAATGTTTATTGTGTCTTATACTTTTCCTGTTGCACTGCTGAAGTCTGTGATCTGTCTTGAGTCTTAGCAAGAAAGGCAGATTATAATTTAAGCAAGTAAAAAAAAACAAGCGTGGTGAAGGCAAATCAGCATAGCTTTTGCAACAAGAAGTCCTGCCTTGACAACCTTTTAGAATATTTTAATGGTGTCAATAAGCATGCAAATATAAGGGATCATGGCCCAATATCTCTTTCCTGGGTAGTTTCAGACAGTTTGGACTTCATCAACATATATATTAAACTAATATATTTTTGCCCTATTGCATATCACTTCACATTTACACTGAGCCTCAAGTAGTATCCATCCAGTTTAGAGTGACTGAACTATGATATCATAGGCTGGAGGTAAACTGACTCCACCAGACCATCTTTGCACCCAGAACCCATTGATCCCACGGCCTCAACTGAAGGATCTATCCTGGAAAGCTCCAGATGATGATATCAGTTTGCAAGCCCCATGAACCAAACCACTGCCTTGTAGTGCCAGATCCCAAACTACCTGTTTCTCAGGTTCTCCCCACACCCAGTGGGAGCAGCAGATATGTTGGCTGAGTACAGACCGACAGTTTGCCCCAATATAGGTATGAGCCAGAAACTATTCACAAATGGATTAAAGGGACAGTTCACACAGGCACATCTGTCAGGCGTTCCCCAGCTGTACTCAACCCATCCTGTAATGCTTCCCTCCCAAGTTTAAAAGATACCAGGTGAAAGTGGTATCAAACCCTGGAAAGCGCTATTATCCCTCGTCCATCCCACTTCCCGGAAGTGTGAATGTGAAAAGCCGTGACCTGGTAAGGAAGTGCTTATGCATCAGTCGGTGCAGTGTGACTGGGAAAACCTGAAACAGTTTGTTCCGGGTCTTTTTTGCCACGACTCCCTCCTGCTTCAAACTGCCAGTCTGAACTCAGCCGTCAGACATGCAATGAGACTTCTCAGCAAGAAATGACGTCTCAGACTGTCAGACCATATTCCAGCTACTGAACCAGATCCTTTCCCTGGGCAACAAAAAGTGTTTTGCAGGATTAGGGGGTCAGTCAAGCCCTAACCAGATGAAGCTCAGGAACAGGTGGTGGCTCTTGCTTTCTAAGATATTTAAGCCCTGGGCTAATGGGATGCTTTGCTGGGTCAACCTGTTCATATGGCCGGTGTACTTCTGGTCTCCCAATGAACCAAACCCAGCAAAATCCAGCACTGTGCTTCAAGATCCATTGGAGACAGCCCTCTGCCTTGTAGAGCCAGATCCCAAACCACCTGTTCCCTGGTTTGCCCAGTGTCCTTGAAGTAGACTACAGATAATCAGATGCGGGTATCTGCATGACAGCTGGAGGCTGAGTCTGGCTTTCAGAACAGCATGATTTCAATCCTGCACTCAAAGTCAGCCTCTCCCTCCAGCTTTCATACAGATCCATGATTGGAAGGATCTGTAGTTCATTTCAAGACCCAGCTGCCAAAGCTAGAACAACTTGGTCTTCCAGAAACAACCCTTTTCAAAGACTCATAAGTAAGCTCAGCAGGTGTAAGCTCAACAGGTGGCTAACTGGTTAAGATGAGGAGGCAGAGGTATATTGTGGACTGAAATAAGCAGGAGAGTTTCATAACATTACATTCTTCAGCCAATGGGGTTGGATTCAGCCAGATTTCTTGCTTTATTTCAGTCAGTTCCACTCATTATTACAATCCCAGTTTCACATGGTTTTTTCATGATGGTCCAATTATTTCCATTACAGCCTTTTCAGTGGCCAAAGAGAACCCCTTCCACCCCTTTTTACCAATGGAAAAGCTGATTGGATCTCACCTGTGAAGTGGGAACCTGAAATGGGTCACAGAGTCCCAACTTCTGGGTCACAAGCGTCCGTAGAGGAGCCTTTTTCTCTGATACACGAAAAACATATCATAGCTTTTCAGATTAAGTAGCATATGTAGAACAAGTAATTGTTTCCAAGCCAGCTTTCAACCCACTTTTTAGCCTTTCCCAACTGTAAAATATTCTTAGTAGAGATTCTTCTCCTTCTGACATCTTTTTAAAATAAAAAACTGTCTTAAAACTAGAATTCTAGACACCTATCCAAAGGAGTGTAAAGTTCTTGACTTCACTGTGTCATGTCAACCTGACTCACTTTTTTAACCTTTTATGTTGTATTCCTTTATAGTCTTCTGATGTTCTGTCTGACAACTCTCTTCCATAGGCTACTGACCTCTCCTCTCTGGCGTGTTCCATGAACCCATCCAGCAAGTTCCTGTTCTGACAAAAAGACATCTCAAGCTGAAATACTCTGAATGCTACCTGACAACTAAAGCACCAACTAAACTGTGCAACGAGAACACAACATGCACTGTGTCTCCTCTGTCTGCAAAAATCAGAACTTCTAGCTGAAAATTCTAGTTTTTCTGTGTTCTGATGAACAAGAGATATTCATAGACCTGTTTTAAACTCAGCTCCCAATTCACCAAAGCCTAGAGAGCTAATGCTAAGGTTACTAGGGTCCAAAATTGTAGGACTTGTCCAACTGGTGAGGCTTAAGGATGAAGTAGTTGACATGGATACAACAGAATAACTCATGAACAATCAGGATGAGGTACTCAGAAGTCATTGCAACAAAATGGTTATCAGAAGTCAAAGTAATGGAATATCATTTCTGCCTGTGAAAGCTTCAGTGGACAGAGGAAGGCCGTTTTTTTAAAATCAATTTATCTTTCCACTGCAGACCCTTACTTCGCTCACATGCTATTTATGGTAATCCCTGACCTCCAAGAACAGAATTTTGGGAGCCTCAGTGGGCTGAGGGGGGGGGGAGTTGTATTCCATAAGCTTTGTTGTTTCCATGGTACTTTGGACCCACCCTAAGTTTGGGCAGAGGTGATTTATGAGCTTCCAAAGGATTAAGCACACAGTAAAAGATCTTATATCTCTCCAGAAGCAGCATGAGGGGAATACGCTTTCACCATAGTGCCTGACATTCACAACACATTTTTGTTAAAATACTATTATCAGCTACAACCAAATAGAAATCCAAAGGCGTTTACCATGCAGGGTACCTACAGCATGTCCAGAAATACTGCAAAATCTGAAGATGACACAGTTTGATACTCTGCAAAATAAACCCATAGCTAGAAATCTTATGATGAAAGAGTGTAAGGGGACACTAAGAAGGGCACTGTAAGTCAACTTGAAATAATAAAAACCTGAATATAAATCTGACATACTTTCATACAGTGCAATCATAACCAAGTATGCCAACAATTGAATCTCACTAAGTTCAATGGGACTTACTCCCTAGTATGTATGTTTAAGACTATAGCTTTAATTTATTGATTTAAATTGGGTTGTATCCTGCTATTTCAATTAGCTAAGTGTGGATCCCTCCTCCAGTATAAGAAGCCCACACTCAGCTGAATAAAGTGATAGGAAACGGTGCAATGAAGTATATTTTAAGTGCCAACGTGCTTATCTATGCCCTCGTTTCTGTGGATAATTATTGATATTCCATTAATGACAGAAAAATTATATCTGCCCGGTGCCACAGTATCACAGAACAATTTCCAAACACCAAGCCACAGTTTTATTAGTATTAATAATATTGTTTCATCCAACAATATGGTAGATAAGCTTCTAAGCAGCTGGAGGAGTAATATTAATGTTAAAGTGGACCTGAACTGGGATTTTCAGTTAAGGGGAAGAATCACAGGGCCAAATACAAATATGACACTAACACTCGTCTAATTCCTTATGTTATTGAAATGGTATATTTGCAAACTTTATACTTGAAACTTTATAATGATTTCTTAATTTTTAAATAATTTAAGCAGTCTGTAGTTCTATAGAAATGTGGACTTAAGAAACCAAATTATAAAAGCTCATGTTTTGGGGGTTTGTGATGCTTACGTGCCTATAAATTCATAACATAGTTGCTTATAAGTGTACTGTGAGTCCTTTATTGATTTAAGAATTACAGCTCTTCTTGTCTCTTATAATATGTTGTAGGGATTGAGCAGTGTGAGACAGTGTCGTGGGTAAAATTCAGAACTGTGCTGGGCAATAGAATTGGTGCTGGGCCCCACTGGTGGACCTCCTGATGGCCCTAGTATTTCTGGCCGCTGTGTGACACAGAGTGTTGGACTGGATGGGCCTTTCGCTTGATCCAACATTGGCATCTCTTATGTTCTTATGTTCTCTTATGATGTTGAAGAGTTGGCTATCAGTGCTTTACAGTAGAATCCTATGCAGAGTTACTCCTGGGAAAACTGCACAGAATTGCATTGTACATCACTATAATATGGGAGTTGAAAGTATCCTTCGGTATTTAAATATGGTGTTGTTTCTTTGATATTTCTTTGCTGTAAAATTTAATGTATAAAATACAACCTTAGGGAAACAAAGATTAAGTTTGACTATTCAGGTGACAGTCATATATTAAAAAGTAGATGGCTAAATAAAATATAGATATTTTGCAGCATTTTTCTATTAAATGTGATTACATAGTACTCTTCAGTTTTAAATTCAGTAACAAATTGGTGCATTTGTGTGGGTAGCTTCAAAATGTCACATGAAACACACTGAATAAAAATATTTTTAGAAAATCTTAAAGTTCACTTGCTTTTCTAGTCACAGAATATTAAAAGGTTAAATGCCCAACTGATGTGTGAAACCTTTTCTGACTCAGAATAACATTTAAATTCATTATCTATATTACTTTTATCAGAATAACAATTGTAGTTTGTCAGTTTCTTTACAAGCATTTGCTCAGTTGGTACACAATATAATGTCTAATTCTGATTAGTCCGATAAAGTTTTTAGAAATGTTTATATGAGTACTATACATACAAAAATAGCACCTATCTAGTCTAATGTTAAGTCACACTGATGGTGGGATCTCATAGTCTTTCCAATGCATTCTTCGACTGTTCACTTCAAATGGGAACTTACTCCTCTGGATCTATTCAAATGGGAAGTCATTTTAAATCTTTGACTGTATTCCGAATCAAGGTGTTCTTCAACAGCACAGTCTAGAGTTGAAGGGCCAAAAGGGCTCAGGGAGCCAGCTAACTGTTAAGCTAGTTCTCAGAGATCTCAGAGATAAGCCAGCATAAGTGGGTGTTGGTGCAGTGACCCAGCACTGCTCCACCATACCTGGCCTGCCATCAGATCAATTCAGTGGCCACCTGTCAATGGGCCAATGGCAGAGGCCCCTGCGTCAGCATGGAACTGGGAGCAGAAGTGGGGATGTTGTGGGAGTTAGTCAGCTCCCTCAGCATTTCAGCATAGGAATGTCCCCCTGTCAGCAGTGGAAAGTTATGCCAGCAGAAAACATAGTGTAGCCCATAGGCACGCATGCAAACTGAAAACTCAAGTGCCCCCTCACTGGCATGGCCTTACCCAATAGCATACCAACTACGGTGCACCTAATCACCTCACTCCCCAGTGGTGGCCAAACCTCCCTCCCAGCACCCATTCACCAACTCTCCAGTCCTACATAAACTGCAGCCAGGACACCTGTAACTCATTAGGTAGGGCACACAGCATGGGACTCTGTCTCAGAGCTCCCTGCCATGGACTCAGAGCAGGGGTGTCAGGGGTGTCAAATATGTGGCCCGGGGGCTGAATCAGGCCCCTGGAGGGTGTCTATCAGGCCCGCAGTGGAACTGGCCGTCTTCTGCTTCTTCCAGTTCTGCTGCTGCCACGTCATCATAGGTTTGCAGCTTACAGATAAAACACCTGAACAACATACTCAAGACTGCAACAGCACAGACATTTTGATGCAATAATTCAGAGCAAGAGGTGTCAGTTATCAGACACTGTTAAATAAGCAAAATATTGCAAGAGTGCTAACACTTTAAGCATGTTTTTATTTTAAGTTTAAAAAAAGCCTTTGTGTTTGTGTCCTCTATAAAGTTTATATCTCCGCTACCTGGCATTACATTTTATAACACATGGCCCGGCCCAACAAGGTCTCATTTATCTCAGATCCAGCCCTCATAATAAATTAGTTCAAGACCCCTGATTTAGAGCATGTAGCATGACACTTTGGTGGCAGAAGGAGCACAGAGTGGGCACTTTGCACTACTGAGGGATTACTTAGCACAAACACCCAAGAGGAAAAGCAAAGTCCATTTGTTGTTGTTCAGTTGCACAGTTGAGTCCAACTCTTTGTGACCCATGGACCACATCATGCCGATCCCTCCTGTCTTCCACTGTCCTCCGGAGTCAATACTGAGTGGCTAATAGGTCTCACTGCAGAACCCTTATAGGTTCAACCTGAAAGGGCAACTGCATACTGACAGGTAAGCATTGGCCAGGAATCTAGACCTGTTTCCCCATTCTCTTCACAAAAGATGAGATGCTGCTACCCCAGTGATGCTGCCTCCCACAACTGAGCCCAGCACTGTGTTTGTGCAGTGGCAGCCTGAGCCACAGCTTCCTGGCACCATGGCTCCTGTCATGCAATGGGGAAAGATCCAGGAAAGTTTCTTGGGAGAACTGTCGGGGGGAAATGTTTACAGCCCTGCCTTGTGGCACCTTCAAGGCTAACCTCACTCCTGGGTCCTCACCTCCCTATTCCCACACCACAAAAAGGGGGGGATGGGCCAGTGTGGTCCAGGTGAATGTGTGTCTGCATTAAGAAGGAGGGTGTCTGCCACCCAGGGAGCAGACATCTAAAGGTGGTATTAACAAGGGGTAGGGAATGCAACTGGCACAGTAGGCAAGGTGGTATAGCAGCCCTTGCATCTTATGTGTTCCTATATTTGCTCGCGTTCAGTGGTGCCTCTTATGTTCTGCCCTGCTACTGCCTTTCTGGCGGCCCATCAACCTGCTCCCCAGCCCAGGGGCCCTATGACACCTCCTCTATTGGGTCCATTGGCAATCATTGCCAGAAGGCCATGTTGTGGAACATGGCACAGATGGTAAGGAGCTGCAAAAGAACCACAACTTCAACTGGCTGAATGCCCACTCGATGGGCTTGGTTGTAAGCAGTGTAGTCTGCTGGCTCATCTCTGGGACACAGCATCAATAGGTAGGGATGAAGGGGGTATCCCCAGTCACCTGTCATGGAAAGAAGGACAGCGGTCAGGACCCAGCATCCTGCCTGCCTCCCCAGGTGACTGACCAACAGCCATCCTTCACCATTTGGTCAGATGGCCAACAGGCTACAATGTCCATGAAGATGTCCTGGTGGTCACAGGTTGTCTGGATGTTGCAGTAAACTGGCTTCTCCTGGGGGGAGCAATGATGGCAACAAATGAGGCAAATCCTGATCAGATGGATCCCAGCTCAGTCTCCTTCATAAAGGCCCAGATAAAATGCTCTGGGATTGGACTGACAGCCCCCCAGACTACTGATTCCAGTCCTAGGGGCCATCATTCCAGTTGGAGAACACTTAGGCTACTGCCACGGACCGTCATTCCACTCTGGGCTGTATGGGCTGTGTAACCTGTTTGGGGTCACCACCAATGGGGGAATTGCTGGGACTCCTTGCCAGCTCATAGTCCAACCCCTCCCCACCCCTCAGCTGTGACATGAGCAGGATCCTGCTACCTTATGATTGGTTCTGCCCAACCAGTCCATCACAGCCCTGCCATTACCTGTTGTGATGTGTTTGGGGTGCAACAGAATGATTGTTGGGGACACTAGTGTCGTTGCTGCCTGTCCAACCCCACTTCTTGGTGTTTTGGCTGCCTCCCAGTCTCTGCCAAAACCCTCTGGGTGAGGACCAGTGGTGCCACAGGTGTGCTGGGGGATGGAGACCCCCACCGAGACAGCACTGCTAATATTACCTCTGTTGCGAAACTGCAGCGTATAGCAAACAACTGAAAAACCTGTGAGCATGAAAATGGATATTGGATGGAGAAAAGAGGGTGAGGAAAAGGGAATTGTCCTCTCCCAAGAAACTGAGAGCTAGCTAAAAAGTGGGACCATCATTTAAAACACACGTACAGACACATGAGAAACATTTCATTAATGGATTCTACATCCTCTCTGTGATCTAACTAAATGACCAAAGAAGTGGAAGGAACAAGGTTTCTCTTGGTGGACTGTTTATATTCATGGAGAGAAGAGAAAGAAGGGAGGGGAAGTATCTCCGTGGTAGAGAATCTGCTTTCCATGAAGTTCCAAGTTTAGTCTCTGACATCTCCAGTTAAAAGTATCAGTGGATATGAAAGACATCTGCTTCAGACCATGGGGAGCTGCTGCCATTCAAAGTTGACAATATTGACCAACAGTCTGAGTCAATAAGACAGCTTCATGTGTATTCAAGTTGCATACTAGCCTTTTGTTATTAATTACAATTATGAAAATAGGGTGTTTTGTAATTAATATGAAAATGAAACAGATTTGCCACCTAAACAGCCTATAATAGTTAAAAACATGATTTTTCTTCTGTTCTCTATTTTTTGTTTTTGCACCTATTGCCTTTCTCTGACTCTACCGGTTTCAGTTCTACAAGGCAGCCCATGTTTTCCCAATAAGGGTGTAAACTGTGTTCCTTGAGGAGAAGGCAGAGAGGAGAGGCTCTGGACTTTCTTGATTGAATGCAAGCCATGGCCACTAGGGTTACATACATTTGTGAAGTATTCCAAACCTGAAGGATATGAGGTAGGACGCTGTGTTCTGCTCCCCCCCCCCAATGCCTGCCCTGCTGTGCCAAATTTCCCCTTGCAGTCTGTGCTTTCCTGCTTTCCCATTGTTCTCCTTGTCCAGGCAAATCTACCTTAATGCCCTCCTGCTGCCGGCCTGCCCACCCAGATCTTTTACACTCTCTGTGCCATCAAATTCCCTTGCCTTGTCAGTCAGCCTCTTCCTTGTGCTTCTATCATTCAAGCTAAGTGGCTGCAGTGCCAGATTCTTCCACTGCACGCTGCTGTCCATGTTGCTAGGTGTTTGGAATCTTTCCTATAAATTCCCCCATAGCCTTCAATGTTAAACATGAGTGCCTTTCATCTGGGGGGATGTGATGAGGGGGGTCTTTTAGTACCAACAGCTCAGTCTGTTTTGGACTTGCTTCTTATTCCAGGGCTTATTCAAACCTCTATCTGTTTATAGTTTTGGAATCAAGATTTACAAGAGATCAGGACATCTATGGAGAAATGGACATTTTCTGTAAAACAAATGTTGCCAGCCTCAAAAGTTTAAAAATATAAGTGCCTCCAGGGGTCTTTTGGGGCTGGAGCGCACCAGAGCACTGCTCTGGCAACCCAGGAGCCTGCGCAAATGGTTGCGACAGCAAGCCCTACCCTTTCCCTCTTTCTCTCCTTTTTCCCTTCTCTCTCTTTCTTTCCCTCCTTCTTTCCTTCTCTTTCTTTCCCTCTTTCTCTCCTTTTTCCCTTCTCTCTCTTTCTTTCCCTCCTTCTTTCCTTCTCTTTCTTTCCCTCTTTCTCTCCTTTTTCCCTTCTCTCTCTTTCTTTCCCTCCTTCTTTCCTTCTCTTTCTTTCCCTCTTTCTCTCCTTTTTCCCTTCTCTCTCTTTCTTTCCCTCCTTCTTTCCTTCTCTTTCTTTCCCTCTTTCTCTCCTTTTTCCCTTCTCTCTCTTTCTTTCCCTCCTTCTTTCCTTCTCTTTCTTTCCCTCTTTCTCTCCTTTTTCCCTTCTCTCTCTTTCTTTCCCTCCTTCTTTCCTTCTCTTTCTTTCCCTCTTTCTCTCCTTTTTCCCTTCTCTCTCTTTCTTTCCCTCCTTCTTTCCTTCTCTTTCTTTCCCTCTTTCCTTCTTTCTTTCCTTTACTCTCCCTCTTTCCTTCTTCTGTGGCCCAACTCTAGTGAGAAGGGGTTTAAACTTTAAACCCCTTCTCTCTTCGCTCTCCCCCCCCCGGCAGGCCAGCTGGGGAAGGGAAGGAGAGGCTCTTGAAGATGCCTCCCCCCCTTTTGCTTACCCTTCTGACATCACCAGAAGTGATGTCAGGGGGCATGGCATATGCTAATAGCCTTGTAGCTCATTAGCATACCATATGCTAATGACTCCTGCAGCTCGTTTTCTACTAAATGACCCCTGAGTGCCTCTAATGGAATCTGTCAGAAGTCAATATAGCAAAGGGACTTCTTTAAAAGAAAATCTGAATTGTAACCCTCTTTGTGTATGTGCACACATATGTGAGTATGCATGATTTCTTTCTTATGACTTGCTAAAGGTCCAAGCATAGGCTTCAGGAAACATCACCCATCCTGAGAAAAACATGAGTATAATGGCAGATCCTATTTATTTGGTACTTGTTTGATTCTGAGACAGCCTCTGTTTTTTAGTGAAAATATCATCAGCATAATTAAAAGCTATGCATCACACAATGATAGTCCTGGGGGGGGGGGTGGATCAGAAAGAAGAAACAGGCACTGACTATTTACAGCCACAGCATATACCTGCTCTGTCCTCTGTTTAATCTTATCAACAACTATTCTACGAATACTGAAATTATATTAGGATGGGTGTGTTATTTTTGTTTGTTGCTTAGATTTCACTGGAGTAAATGTTCTTGCATTAAAAATTGCAGCCCATGTCATCCTTTCTTTGAACATGTCAATACAACAAGCACATTTTCTCATAGTGGTCCTGTGTTTCACTGCCGATTTCCCCACCACTACCACCATTTTCATGCTTGCTCAGTGTACTGAATACTGATGAGATGATAGCTGGTTTGTCTCCGCTGACTTTATGTGCTGAATATCTTGCCTTTTATTTTATAGTTTCTTTCAGGAAACTGCCTCAGGGCAAATCATGTCTCTCAGCAAGGACAAGGAGTGCAATAGTTTAATTGGGAAGTCTGTGTCCAAAATTTTAAATGTTCAGGGCTGTATGTCTGAATGCAAAGCCAAGGAAGGAACTTTTCTCATTGCCAACAATGACCAACTGGGACCAAGATATTTGAAATCTTGTCTTTTGTGATGTGAGCCCACATACCTGCTTCAGGCAATAACATATAACATAAAAATAAATATTTACATTGTATAATAAAATACACATCTTCAGTAGCTAATATCATAATACCCTCACATATTTCTTAATGGCTTAAAACAACTGTATTATGAAGAGCAACATGCAGTGCAATCATAAAGGTGTATACTCTGAAATAAAATACCATTGAGGTCAATGGTACATCCTCCCTAGTAAACATCCTTAGGATAAAGATATGAAAGATCTTGTATAGCAGTCTCATAGACTTGTTCTAAAAATAGTAAAGGTCATGTGATCTTAAGCAAGTCTCCAAATTGCAAGTTCCTTAACACCAAGAGAGATCTCCGAATTGTAAACGCTACCACTGCATCTTGCCCCTTAACAATTACACAATAACAAAGCAAAATATCTAAAATAAAGATAAATACATGCTTAAATTACATAATGAAAAAAATATTACCTATAAAAAGCATCTTCACCAGTTATCATACTTTACACTGTGTTTATCATATATTAACATTTTTCTAGAAGCCATCCTGGAAGTTTGGTCTTTCTACTTGAATGCCTCAGTACTAGAGTTGCCAGGTCCCCTTGTCACTCTGGCAGGAAGATTTGGGGGGGGGGTGTTCTGGGTGTGGGTGGGGTCTTTGTGTGAGCTGAGTGTGTGGCCTGTGACTTCCCCTCTCCCTCCCTCCTGTGAGATTTAAAGGGCCCTCCAGCTGGTCGGCAGGCCATGTGGTCCCCGCCGATCAGCTGAAACCTTTTAAATCAGGCAGGAGAGGAGGGAGAGGGGTGGCTGAGCAGGTGGTCACTCTTGGGGACAGGGCTTGGGGGAGGGGTTTTCCCCATTGACCAGCTGGCCAGGGGTGGGTTGAAGCCCCCAGATGCAGGGGAACCCCCGCCCGGACCTGGGGGTGGACAACCCTACTCAGTACTGGTTCATTATGGATATTTAATGACCCCCCTCCTGCTGACAGTCAAATTCCCCTTGATTGCCTATATTATCTATCAGTGGAACCAGTGCCTTTTAAAACTTCAAGTGGCACCCCTTGGACAGCAATAATGTCATGACTGCTATGACACAATAACTTTCAATTGGCAGTCTGGATCACATAAGACCTTGGATATGGTTAAACCAGAATTGCCGCTTTTTGTACACTGCTCTGAAAATAGTCCCCTTGGGGTAAATACATGAAGAAAATATTACGTTGGAATGAAAGATTCCCACAGATTTTTCAGGAAATGTTTACTTGTTTGTTTAAAAGATGTATTTATATCTGGCACTCTCCATTATCAGCACAGGGCGGCTAACGCTATAAAACAAATCAAAACACAATTTAAAGTGAACATATATAGCAATTAAAATGGAATAGCAGCAATAAAACCCATCACCAGTACGTTAAAACAGCCAATAAAACTGTAAGTATAATTTAAGCATAAAAGCAGCCATAGAAGCAAACTGTATAAACACAGGGAGAGAAGAGGGCAAAGAGAAGACTGAGCTCAAAGCTCTTTTGGCCTGGCACATCAAAGTCAGTTATGCAGATGCCAGGTGAACTGCAAGGGGGGAAACGCACACTTATGATCCTTTTCTGCAGAATTCGTGTCCATTCCAGTGTCATGCTCTTTGTGTGTATTTTAACATGGGACCTGTTTAAAATACTCCTGGGAAGGAAAGACATTGCACTGGATAGGCCTTTGAGGATCCTGAAGTCTCACATCACATCACTGTTATCAGTGTGAAGAAGTTCAGTAAGCGTCACACGCATTTGTGTGCAGATTTGTTTTCTACTGCCATGGAAATCAATAGGCATTCTGCCACTGCTTTCAATGACAACAGCAGCTCCTTAAACTGGTCACAGAAAAATGCAAGGAATCTGCCCTCCTCTTTTACACTTATGAGCTAAGGTCATTCTTTCAATGCCAAGCATATTTGTAAATCACGAGAAGCTGATAAACACTGCCTGGGGATCTTTCCTTTGGAAAAAAAAACTATAAAGACCACATTCTTGGAATGTGAACTGGAAAGACTGCTCACAGAGAAATGGGGTTTGATTACTAAGAAACCTTAGATCATGTAGGATGTGCACAAGATTAAAAGAGAAATTAGCTGACAAGTATCTGCTTCTCTCCAGGCGCAATCAAAACCAAGTTGATCTCAAAAGTTATTAGAGTTATAATTTCCAAAAAGAGACTGTAGTGTGCCACTTTTTAAACATGGTTTCTTTACTCAGTAGTTAATTATTATTATTATTATTTTGCCTTTGTTGTGTTATAATATTCTCCAAGCATTCTCCATGCCAAGCTTCAGGAAGGACAGGAAATATGGTTGTTCAGGGACATTAAATGCTTTGGATTTGTGTTCTAGTCTCAAAGGGCAAGACCAAACCACTGTAGATGCACTGTTTCCCCGGAAAATGTGATCTCTGAAATTTACCCAGGCACGAGATAGGGATATGCTATGAAAATACAACATGAGGTAATAACTATCTAATTTGTTTTCACCTCACAGCATTGTAAATTTATCTCCTGACAATACAATGACTTTCAAGCAATTTCAACTGTTTCTTCCAAAAAAAGGACTTGGTATCTCACTAGTTAGGAGGAATCTAGAGACACTGGGAGGAATTGTTGGTATGTAATTTAATTGTTTTATTACCTCTGGTCTGCAGCAACTGGATATCTTCCTTGCCTGCCAGAATATCTCCACCATATCCTGGCATTAAAAGGTCTTAAAATCATGACCTGAAAAAAAATCTGCTTTTTTCCTCTTTTTTATTTTGTAATATTTGCCTGATGAGTTCTGGAGAACTTGAAACTTTGCACACTAATAAAACTTTGGTCCTAATAAAAGGTATTATATGGATTGTGTTCCTGGCCTTTTTGGAGTTTACTTTAGGACCAATATGTTTGCAAACAACTTGTCTATAAGATAAAGCCTAGATAAGGCTGTAAGTATTAATATTAGATGAATTAAGAAGTAGTGCACAAGCAGAGGTTGCTACAGCTCTATGATTCATCCCTGCAATTTAGATATGCAAGGTGCTTGAACTTACTATGATTTCTACCTATCAAGTGACCCTCTGATGACCAGAACAGTCTGTAAATGATTTTGGCTTTCTTGAGCTGCAATGGGTTGCCTGGTCACCCTTAGTCACCAGCAGGGGAGGGGGTGGGGTAGCGTTGCCAGATCCAGGTTGGGAAACTCCTGGAGATTTGAGGATGCAGCCTGAGGAGGACAGGGATCTCAGCGGGGCACAGTGTCATAGAGTCCACCTTCTGAAGCAGCCGTTTTCTCCAGGGGAACTGTCTCTGTAGTCTGGAGATGAGCTGTAATTCTGGGGGATCCCCAGGCCCCACCTGGAGGCTGGCATCCCTGTGGGGTAAAAGGAACTTAAAAGGAATCTGTCTGTTCTGGAATGCTTCTCTTATTTCCAGGTGTGCACTTTTCTCAGGAAGGCTGGGTACAAACAAGATGTGGTGCACTGTGTTCTGCTTGTCAGCTTCTAAGTGTTCTGACAGACCATGTCTACAGACAAAAGGACTGAGCAGATATCCTTCAATCTGATTCTGTGAGGCAATATGTTGCTATGGATACGAGATACTTCCATCTTTGCATAACCTTAAGTTTTCATCAACTACGGTCACCTTTCATATTTCAAGGGATGCTATTGTCTCCAGACAGTGATATGGTGGCCAAAAATTAATATCTCTTTATAGCAGTAAGAATCCTTGTGGGCCAGAGTCCATTTTGTCAGATATCCAAAGTAGCAGCCTTAAGAACATAAGAACATAAGAGATGCCAATGTTGGATCAGGCCAAAGACCCATCCAGTCCAACACTCTGTATCCCACAGTGGCCAGAAATACCAGTGCCATCAGGAGGTCCACCAGTGGGGCCAGGACATTAGAAGCCCTCCCACTGTTAATCCCCCCCAAGCACCAAGATGACAGAGCATCACTTGCCCCAGAGTCCCTATCTATACCTTGTGGCTAATAGCCACTGATGGACCTCTGCTCCATATGCTTATCTAATTCCCTTTTGAAGCCGTCCATGCTTGTAGCCGCCACCACTTCCTTACCACTCCATGCATCTGAAGAAGTAGGCATTGGCTGATAAAAGCTTGGGTCACTATGAATTTGATAGCCTTGAGCTTGTCACAAGAGATTGCTGTAACAATCTAATAGACTTCTGGAAGGCAGGGGTGCCTAATTTGTAGTGGAGCATTATGTACAAAACCAAGTGGAATGTATAATATCAAAGTATGGAAAATATCTTTCACAAAGAATAAGTGAGTAAAATAGTGGTGGCGGGGGGTTAACCTCATTATGATAAAAATGTGGCCAGGCTACTTGGGGAGTAGGAATGGGAAGGGTAGATAAAATTGCTTCATAGATCACTGGTTGACTATTTCTGCTTTATATCATCAAAATCATACTGTCCATTTTGTAATAGTTCTCTATGTGTCCATGGTATGCAACTAAGAGTGCAGTCTAGGCACATGATCGTGTCAACTAAAATATTAGACATGTAAAACAAAACATTCCGGAACCAGGATAATTGCATAGTTTGACCATATCAGCTAACCATTTTAAAGCTGTTAATAAACCCTAATGAACAAAAATCTTAATGACCTTATATTTCATCAAAAGACATGAAAACATCTTAAAAGGTCAAGTAGAAACATTTCCTGTTCGTTTTATTAGATTAAGGCTGAGCAAGGGAAATAGTAATCAAATTACAAGATGATTACAAAAACTGTAACTAGAGAAATCTTGAATACCAAGTGGCATTTGCTACAAGGAACCATGATATAGTCTCTTTATGAAGACGAATAAACATAAAGCAAGATTAGCTGACTACTAACCGAGGGAAGTAAAACACATCTGCTTAAATTGCTCTTTCATTTTACTATATATTTAGCTGTAACATTCATTTATAAGCTGATGAAATGTTATCCGAATAAAAGAATGTTGCTTTGGTGGATGTTCTGGATAAATACCCAGGGATACTATAGCACAGAATCATATCATGTATCCTGTTTGCTATGTTATGAAGACAAGATTGCAGGACCTGGAATTTCAGCTGGTGAAAAGACATTGTATGTCCAAACATTTTCCCATGCCTTCTTCCAGCATAGCATGTACTCCTTGGAGCTGTTATAACCACTCAACACAAGTTACTAATCACTTCTTCACTGATGCGTTGGAGGGCTGGAGTAACATTGTCCTGTCCACCCTCACGCCTGGGGATTACTGTTGTACATGGTACATTATTTAAGGGAATAACACATTGAATAGTTAGAAGACATTTACCTCATCATCTATGTACACAAAGCATTGCTTCAAAAAATTTTTAAAGCATCGTTCCCTTATAATATCAGCAAGCTGCTTCATATTTAAACAGTAATGTTCAAAATTTACAAAAGTTTAAATTGACTACGAAAACTCATTTTATTGACTAAGTCATATCATCACTATAACGCAGTGCTGATTTCACATGAGGCAGCAATCCCCCTGTGCCTGTGTTAGGGGCACAAAGCTCATCGCCACACCACTCTGACCAGCCCCATGCCAGCAGTCACCATGCAATTGGGCCAGACTTTTCGCAGGAAGAGGATGCCATGGGGAGGGAAGAAGGGAAGGCTGAAGACAGGGGAGAACATAAAAGTAGGTTAGATGGTGGTAGGGTTGCCAGGTTCTCCCTGGCCACTGGCAGGGATATGTGGGGTAGGGTTGCCAGATGCAGGTTGGGAAACTCCTGGAGACTTGGGGGTAGAGTCTGGGGAAGACAGGGACCTCAGTGGGTACAATGCCACAGAGTCCACTTTCCAAAGCATCCATTTTCTTCATGGGAACTGAGCTCTGTAGTAAGGAGATGAGTTGTAATTCTGCGGGATCACCAGACCCCACCTGGAGGCTGGCATCCCTAGCTGGTGAGTGGGAAGAAGAGAAGGAAGCAGGAAAAAGGGAGAGGCTGCCAGAGAAGTGCTCTTTTCAAGAGTAACTGACATTGCAAGCTACATAATTTTAATTAATTTTACCATATTATTTGTGAAAATCAAATCATCATCGGTAGAATTACCTGCCACATGAATTTGGGCATTAAGTTATGAGTCTCCACTAGTCCCTGCTCACTTCAGGAAATTCCAGGAATCATGTTCCATGGGGACACCATTATTGTTAGCTTCCCTGTCACAAATGGAACATATTCCTAATCATTTAACCTCTGTCTGTGGGATGGTAGACGACTGGAAATCTTGCCTGGCAAACTGTATAATGGCATAAGATGTAGTTTATATGATTAAGGCACATTGGTTTGATGGTCTGGGTCATGTAAGAAGAATGAAATGGCCAGCAGCACATTTACCAGTGACTGCTGTTTTCTGTCCGATCTTGTACCATTTTTTTGAAATGCCTTTAACAAAATTGTCTAACAGTGCTTCAGTTGGGAATGTGATTAATTAAGAATACCCGCTTTGTTTATCATGAGAACCGATTATCATATCTTAATTCAAATAGAGTCCAAGCTGTAAAATGCATCTAAGAAATTAATTATCTCTTATGCATCAGGAGGCGATGAAGAGCTAATAAGAATCTGTACTGCCAGACTTGTTAAATCCAAGTTGTTCTTCCATATGACTGCAACCCTTGAAAGGTTATCTTTGGGTCTTTTCCCTTGTGTTAATCTATAACTTTGTAATTTATCAGCACAGCTAAAATAACTATCTCAAAAAAAAATGTACAAGAATACTTTTCTGTAGTTGCACCGATCCTTCCTATGTTGCTATGCGTTTTTAAACTGGGACTAGCCCTTGTATTCCACAAAGTTTAACAATTCTTATGATGGGCATGACTAAGTAACAACAAACTTCAGCATCAGAATGCCTTCTGGCTAGTTCCAGTTTAAAAACACATAGCAACCTAGGAAGGATCGGTGCAACTACAGAAAATTATCATACAACACATGCTAAATATTACTTCTGATGAAATCTACTTGCGAAACGAAGTTGAAGCCGGACTCTTCGTGAATTTGAACTATTTGCACTAATTTGTATTTGTCTTCTTGTATATTTGTATGGTACAGTTTGCAGTGTGTTACATTCAGAGATAAATAATATAAGATTCCTTTTGCAAGTGTTAGTGACTTCCCCAGTTTATTCCTCGTTGTTGGCTCAAATCCACCCCCAGTCCTCCAGCTGGTCAGCGGGCCACATGCTCCCCTGATGAGCTGAAGCCCTTTAAACCTTTTAGCAGGGAGGAAGAAGGGTGACTGCAGCTTGGGGGTGCAGTTGGGGGCATCCCCACCCACCCCCAGAATGCCCCCAAATCCCCCCACTGGATTGACCAGGGGACCTGGCAACCCTACTGTCAATGGCTACTAGCCATGGTGACTAAGGGGGACCTCCACATTCAGAGGCACTAAGCTTCTAAATCCCAGAACCAGGAGACAACTTCAGGGGAAGGCCTTGGCCTCTATGCCCTGTTGTTGTCCATCTAGAGAAACTGGCTGGCCACTGTGTAAGACAGGATGCTGGACTAGATGGACTATTTGTCTGATCCAGCAGGGTTCTTCTTATGTTTTTATGTTCTCTGCTGTCAGAAATAAGTTGGGAGGCTGTGGAGGAGAAATAGTTCCTCCTTGCTGGGTTTCTGATGCTGGTTTTGTGAACATGAGCTCCATTTTAGGTCCACATTCACATGGACCTGTGTCTAGAGTTAATCCTGTGCACCTAGCCACTTGTCAACTATCTGGTGCAACATAAGTGATTATCCATTATCATTCTAATAGACATACGTAGTATAGGTAAATGTCAAAAGCACAAATCTCTGTTCTTCAAAAACAATATAACTTTTTGTCCTGTGGCGATAACAGTGTTACTCTTACAATGAAATTTAGTTCTGTATCCAAAAGTGGAACTTTGGACCTTTCTAACCATTTATTATAGAGCTAACCATTAATTTTGCAAGTTCAAAAATGTCTGAACAAGTTTATACAGCTTTGCCATACAAAATTGTATCATGCAGCAAAGGTTTGGTTAAAGACTGATGGAGGGAAATTATTCTATTAAATGAGACTGTGTAGCTGAGATTTTCCTAAAAATCTCTGCTTGTGATTTTTATGAACATAATGCTATGCCCTGAGAAAGGACATTGCCTCTTGAAAGTCTGTTTGGCTGTGCTTGATCTAAGTGGAAGTTCATGTTGCAGTTTTCCATCCCTGTCTTTTATGAACAACATTTTGAATGCAGCAATAATGGTCAGTAGTATAGCAGCCATTTATCTGTCAGATAAAGATCAACTAGGGTACTTATGGGTCTTAGGCAAGGCTGGTGGTGCAATTCGTCCTTATCTGACTTCTAAAGAATTGCTGTCAAGATCTTTACTGCTATTATAAAACTGAATTTTTAAAAAAGAAGTTTGGATGAGATTCCTTTTAAGGTCTAAGAAGATGAAACTGCTGTTTCTCAAGTGCCTGACTCCATGTAAATTGCAGGGGGGGGGGCTCCTGGTTGTCGAAAAGCACAAACTGCTAGAAGCCTTGAGCAACAAACTATTTCTCTAACTTCTAGATCAAGATGAAGAATAGTAAGCATAAACTGTTTCCTGAAATACATGTATACATTCATATAAGACTTGGGAACCGCCATGTGTCTAGGATTAAGTAGCTTGTCGATTGCATCTGAGCCACAGGAAACACATCTAACCAGAAAGACATGTGTTGCTATAAAGTATTTAAGAGACTAACACAGTAGGCTGAAAATACAACATTTAACTCAAAAAAATGTGAGGTCTGTTCCTAGATTAAAGATGTAAACAGCCCTGTAGCTGCTGTCCTAGTCCCATAAGATAAGAATAGAAGACTCGTGTGTGATGGGTCAGATGACATTTATTATTCATTTGAAATCATTATGAGCCACTTTGCTTCCTTACAGAGCTCGAGGCGGTTTACGAGATTAATAAAATACATAGATTACATAAAAAATAGACAACCAAAATTTAAAATCACAGTTTAGGACTGTTTTTAAATCACTGATGGCAGCACGCTCACGGACTCACCTCCCGGACCTCCCGGACCTCCCGGGGGTGTCTCCGTGCTCCGGCAGATGGAGGGGGTGAGCAGGCTCGTAACCCCCCCCAGGAGCCCGAAGAAGGGCACTTCGCCAAGGAGTTTTGAGGGGGTAGTCTCTTCTCTGGCTGAATGCCAGAGAATCGAGGCTCCCCCTTGCTCCAGTGGTCCATCCAGCCGAGAGACCTGATGGTATAAGTGAAGCTAGCCGGGTCAAGCACAGGAGATCAGGCGTTTGAAATGATGAATTAGGGAGATTTTCCGGTTTGACAGCGCTGCGGCACGGTCGGGTCTTGGACGAGCTCCGAGCCAACGAGCTCCCCCACGTCTTTTGGGGGCTCTCCGCTTTGGCGGTTGAGCCCCGCTTCCACTCCTGGAGGGAGAGGAAGTTGTAGGGGGCTTACTGCCCCCCCCCTGCTGATGGCAAATCGCGGGGGGTGTAGCCGGCTGCCCCGAAGCAGAGACGAGGTCGGAGGAACACGGCAACGTGTTCAATAGCAGCGACCAACCTTTTAAAGCCTTTTTTTGTTTTTTTTATGCCTTAACAAGAAGAATTTCGTCTGTTTGTCTTTGCGGCTGCACACCTCGGCAAGAGACAAGGAGCACGAGGGATATACCCCACTTGTAATACCTCAACTATTTTGTAGGCGGCTGTGGAAAGTGAGAGGAAAGATGGAAGAAATGAAGATGGGGTAAGAATAAACGTATAGCGGGCTATAAAAAGCTAGCTGAGAAATGCGGAGGACTGTGAAATGAAATGCGAAAAGAACAGTGGAAATGAATCTGAGGCTAATGTTGCTGTAAGCTCTAAGGACCAACTCTGAATCGGTAATAAGTAGAGAGAGAAAATGGCGGCGGCGGCAAAAATGGAGGTAGCGAAAGAATCGGAGATAATCTTAAAAATAACAGACTTTAATATGGAACAGTTTACATTTCACTTGGAAGAATCTATAAAGCAATCCATTAAACAATCAGTTGTGGCAGCAATAACAACAACATTTAAAAATTTATTTGAAAGACAACAGCACCCTCAGGGTGAGGGAGAAAATAAGGAGGGGATGGAACGACTTTCACCTGCCCTGAAATAGCATGAGCTAGATCAGGAGAAGGAGCCTCCAGCCGTCCAAGCTTTGCGCACAGAGGATATATTGCAGGACTATGAACTTTTGACGAGGAGTCAGGTTAAGAAAGGAAAGCGCCCAGGACTTAATTAGGAACTTAAAAGACATTCAGAAGGAGCAACTGAGAAAAGATTACAGCTTAAAAACCCAAAGGAAGGGAAAGAATGGACTTAAGAAATTCAAAAAGAACTTTCAATGTTATAAAAGAAAGAAGATACACCCATGGGCTGGGACTTGGCGAAGTCGGACCCTAAGAACAAGGGAATTCAAGAATTTTAGGCACCTAAAAGAAGTACAAAGAGAAAAAGAAGAAATAGATAGAGGAAGGGGAAACAAGGGGCAAGGGGTGTATCTCTTTATGGATATTCTTAGGTGGTATTAGATTGTGATATGTGAGGAAGATTGGAACAGTTGAGGGTGAGCAAGGTAGTTGGGAGTCTAGAGGTAAAGACATAGAAGTAATAGACAGGGCAATTGATTGCATACAGGATAGCCCAGATCTGTAATAGGGAGGAAATTAGTCTGTTAAAAAATAAAAATTTAAAGAAAGAAAGAAAGGAAGGTAAAAATAAAAGAAAAGAAAAAGTTCAGTTACAAATAAGCATATGGATTTAGTTTGTTGTACGCAAGAATTATTAAAAAGGAGGAATTGTTATGAAGTTAATAGAATTTAAGTTGTTGGGGTAGTGCAGATAGAGAAAATTTTTTGATTAACTCTTATGTTGCTGAACATGCGCAAGGGAAATGAGATACAGTAAAGGAGTAACTGGTTATAAGATGTGCAGTTAGGGAATATATTTTGGAGAAGTACTAGTTAAAAGAGGGATATCAGTTATGGTATAATCTTGTAAAGGTATCCAAAATATTGACATCCATCTTTTAGGGGTTTTTTTTGTTGTCTGTGTGTATTGTTTCTATGTTGTTTTGCGGAAACTAATAAAAAGACTATTACGGAAAAAAAAAGAAATGATGAATGAAGACCAACTATGAACGTGAGTCAAATGAGAACTGATTTTTAAATGAAAAGACACTCCCTACCCGAAGCGGTGAAACGGCAGAAGCGAGTGGTGGGAGGGACGCCTCCCATGTCCATAAATCGTTGAGCGAAAGGGGGAGGGAGTGGGAGAATAAACACAAAATTGCCCAGAAGTACTCACCCATCGAGCTATACAGATAAGCGTGTATTCAGAGACTTTAAAATTTATTGCGAAAGCAAACAAACGAGAAAAATATGGCGGGGAAGAGGGACAGAGACAAAGAGAAACTTTTAAAAGTGAAACTAGAGTTCCCGAAGCCGGAAACGACCAGTGAGATGACGAAGGTGATGACAGAGGTCATGCGCCCTCTGCTGGAACAGCTCAATGTCTTTAAAGAACAGATGTCTGTTGTAACAGCGAATATTACTGCACAACAAAAGCAGCTGCAAGTTGTGACAACAAGCATTACTGCTCAACAAACGCAA
>NW_015164665.1:1276513-1365374 GCF_001447785.1 Gekko japonicus | reverse complement strand
ATTGTAGTAAGATTCTCGAAGAGGCACGTCATGGATGCTATCCTGAAAGCAGTTGCTGCGACACCCCTGAAGGTGGGGGGAAATGCTGTCAGAACGCTAAAGGATACTCCATTTGAAGTAAGACAATGCAGAAAGAAATACAAAGAACTTGTGTTTTTCCTCCAAACAAACTCAATTGGATATAAATGGCTGTTTCCAGAAGGAGTAATATTCAAGATCAAGGAGAAGAAGGTCAAGATTGACTCTGTTCTTAAAACTCAAGAGTTTCTAAAGGAGCAGCTGGGAAGGCCAGAGGACGAGAAAAAAGAAGAGGACGATAAGTCCAGTGGAGAGCTGGAAACTGGTTCGTCTGGTGAGGACTCTTTGTCTGAGCAGGGGGCATCAGCCCCGAAAAGTTCCTACAAACTGCGGAAGAGAGAGAAGAAGAAGTAAAGGCTGAAGGACTCTGAATTGTGCCTTTGAGAACTTTGGTTCTAGGGGATGATGGGGGGCACTGTTATTGGGCAATTAAATGTAACTGGGGATGGTTAAAAGGGTTAAAAGATTGACACAGTTCATAAGAAGTACAAAGATGAAAAGTCTGAATGAAGTATAAAAAGCTAGTTGGAGATCTCCTCTCTTGGGTTTTTAGTTAGTAGTGGGTTCTTTACTTTCTCCCTTATATGTAGCTTTCCCTTTCCCTTTTTTCTGTTCTAGTTTTTGTAGTGTTTAAAAAAATCAATAAAAAATCCCCTCCGGGGGCTTAAAAAAATGTATCCTCACTGTAGCCACACAACCCATATCCTCACTGTTTGTTTCTTTCATTTGTACCCCACTTTTCTGCCCAATTTATACCCCACGATAGCTTACAACCTTCTCCCCTCCTCCATACTGTCCAGAGCAGACAAAAAAAAAAAGGTGGTGGATGTAATGGTAAAGTTCTGAGTGTTAGACCAGTGGAAATTCTCCATTGATTCCAGCTGAGTCAACAGGTCATTGTGACAGCTGGTCAGAAGTGACATCTGTGTTCTGATGCTCTTTCCCCCATCCAGTCTGCAATACTTATATAATTGTCCACCTCTGTGTAATGAAGCTTGTGGCTCAACAGGACTTTTGCCCCATTTCTTCCTAAAACAGTGGAACTTTCCATAAGACATATTAACAAAATATTTGCTTAGCTGTAGCATATATCTTGCATAATTCCAGAGACACAATAAAAAAGGATCTTCATAAAGTTAACATATGTAATTTCAATCACATATTTGATTAAAGAAAACTCTTCAGGGCTGGGGGAAAGCAGTCCACTCACCCCTGGTGATGTCAGCTACGCAGTGTCTTATCTTTAAGTTCCTAAATGGCTTGGGTCCAGGGTATCTGAAGGACTACCTCCTCCCATACTGTCCAGCCCACCAGGTTACTCACAGTCACAAGTCCTGCTCACTCTCCCTCCACCTGTAAGACAGGTGATGACCACAGACAGGGCTTTTTCAGCAGTGGCACCTCACCAATGGAATGCCCTGCTTTTGAGGCTTGCCTGCATTTTCCCTTTTCTCTTTTAGGCACTAGGCAAAAACATTTATTTTTATATATGCTTTTAATAAAGGAGCTAATCTTTTAACATTGTCCTTTGGATACTTCTGGCTGGAGAACTCTTCTATGAGACTCATTGTAAGCTGCTCATGGTGGCAAAGAAATTGTACTTCTCTGCTACTATATTGTCAGCTAGTTCACAACCATCCCAATTGTTCCAGGTTGCACAGCACTTGCTAACATTTAAATCTGAGCCTTTATTGTCCCAGAACAGACAATTAGCTGTGATGCTTTTGCCAGGTTTTTTGCTGATAAAATATAGAGAATATGCTCGTATCTGGATGACAGTTGTAACATAGGTACACCAGAAGAAAGGTCTATTTCCGGATCATTTTAACCCACTTTCCTTGAAGTATGGCAACAAGATCCTGAGGTGGGTGAAAGCCACTACTCATACCCTGGATCCTTGCTGGTCCTGGCTGCTAAAATCATGTAAGGCCCACATCAACAAACCCTTAGGATCTATTATAAATCAGTCACTAACTCAGGACACCTTCCCTCGGCCACTCAAAGAGGCAATTATCCACCCACAAGTTTAAAAACTTCCCTATAGAAAAATGATGTGGCTGAATCATAGAATCATAGATTGTTAGAGTTGGAAGGGACCTTTCAGGTCATCTAGTCCAACTCTTCAGGAGTATACTGAAAGATAGCCCTGCATACCTACAACATACCCGAAAGATGGTTGTCCAGCCTCCACTTGAAAACATCCAGCAAAGAAGCATCCACCACCTCCCGAGGCAGACTGTTCCACTGTTCAACCACTCTTACAGTTAGGAAGTTTCTCCTGATATTTAGCCAGTAAGAACTCCCTTGTAATGTCCACCCATTAGATCTAGTCTTGCAATCCGGAGCAAGAGAGAATAGATCTGCTCCATCTTCTACATGACAGCCCTTCAAATACTTGAAGACTGCAATCATGTCCCCTCTAAGCCTTCTCTTTCCCAGGCTAAACATACCCAACTCTTTCAGCCTTTCCTCATAAGACTTGGATTCTAACCCACTCACCATCCTGGTTGCCCTCTTCTGGACACACTGGAGCTTGTCAACATCCTTCCTAAAATGTGGTGCCCAAAACTGGACACAGTACTCCAGGTGGGGCCTGACCATAGCAGAATAGAGCGGAACTACCACCTCCCTTGATCTGGACACGATGCTTCTGTTTATGCATCCTAAAATTGCATTAGCTTTCTTCACAGCCACATCGCACTGCAGGCTCATGTTTAGGTTGTAATCAACCAGAACACCTAGATCCCTTTCACGTGTGCTGCAATTATTGCCCAATCTTTAATCTACCTTTTCTGGGCAAAGCGATTGTGAGAGCAATAGCAGACCAACTCCAACTCTTCTTGGATAATTCATCTGCTCTAGACCCTTTTCAATCTGGCTTCAGGTCAGGCTATGGGACAGAGACAGTGCTGCTAGCTTTAGCTGATGGCCTCCATCTGAGTATAGACAAAGGCCATGCATCTCCATTGTTCTTATTGGATACTGTACCTCATGCCATCTTGTTGAAGCAGAAGTAGGTACCAGGGGATGTGTGTTGAACTGGTTCAAATAATTTCTCACAGCTTGGACTCAAATCGTTACCTACTGGGAACCACTTGTCTTCAGTGTCGGACCTACCTTTCAGAGTTCCACAGGACGCAATTCTATTTCCTATGCTTTCAATCTCTATGTAAAGCCTTTAGGACAAATCACTCATGTTGTCATCAACATGCTGATGCTTGGTGTGTGTGTGTGTGTGTGTGTGTGTGTGTAGCCAGTTTGGTGTACTGGTTAAGAATGGCAGGCTCTAATCTGGAGAACTGGGTTTGATTCCCCACTCCTCCACATGCAGCCAGCTGGGCGACCTTGAGTCAGCCACAGTTCTCTCAGAGCTGTTCTCTCAAGAGCAGTTCACTCAGAGCTCTCTCAGCCCCACCTACCACACAGGGTACCTGTTGTGGGGAGAGGAAGGGAAGGAGATTGTAAGCTGCTCTGAGACTCAGAGTGTGCGGGGTATAAATCCAACTCTTCTTCATCTACAAATCTTCTGGTAATGCACCAGGGATCCTGAATAACTGCCTATCTAAAGAGAGAACAAATTGAAAGCAGAGATCTGGAAAGACACTGGACTCCCCACTTTCGATGGAGTTCAGGTGAACCCTGGCTGAATTAGTTAAAAGCCTTGGAGTTATACTGGATCCAACGTTATTGCTGCAGAAGCAAGTTAATTCAGCTACCGAAAAAACTTTCATCCTACTCAGCCTAGCCCATAAGATGCCAGCTCATTGTGTGCATACAGCTGATCTGGCCACCTGGATCCATGCCACACTAACATCAAGACTAGACTATTGTAATGCACTATACTTTGGTTTCCCCTCAAAATCAACTCAGAAACTCCATGGTGCAAAATGCCATGGCTCGGCTGTTATCAGGAGCTGGACAAAGCATGCATATTTTTCACATTCTGCAGTCATGCCAATGGCTGCCCATCAATTACTGGGCTGGGCTCAATATAAAGTACTGGCTATAACATACAAAGCTGTTTGTGGACTTGTACCACCATATCTGTGGGACCAGCTCTCCCCTACGTTCCACTACCACCATGAAATCTTTGCTCATCTGAGAAAGTTCTTCTGCAGGTGCCAACCTGAAAATGGGCAAAATCAATAACTGCTTGTACATGTGCCTTCTCCATTGTGTTCCCCACCTTGTGGTACGGCCTGCCTGAGGAGGTTAGGGAGGCTCCCACTCTTCTGGTTTTCCAAAAACTATGCAAAACTGAGTTATTCAAGAAGGCATTTCCTGCACAGGCAATAGGGTTGCATTGTACAGAATGATCCATAAAGTTACTTGGAGAAATGATCAGGGACTGTGGTCCATACTACTGTCCATAGCTGGCTATAAGTAGGAACCTATTATGCAATTTTGCATCACTTAATATGTCATGTTAATATTTATGCTTTGCTTCAATTCTGTCTTTAGATTTCTGGTTGGTTCTATGACCCTAATCCTATCGCATTGTTTATTTAATGTCCCATCATGTTGATTATATTGACTCACTCTGTGTGATCTGCCTTGAGTCCCAGTGAGAAAGGCAGACTATAAATAACATAAATATAAATAAACAAATGAACAAACAAATAAATAAATGGATTTTGCTGTCAAAACTGATTTCACTAGGAATTTCCTGACTTTCTGTGCTGTTATTCTCTCCGTTTTTCTCTTTCCTCCAACCCAGCCCTAAATATTTACACTAATGCATCATCCTCAGGGATAACACAATGTTGTGATGAAGTCTTGGCACAGCTTTCAGTGTTCTCCTAATACTTGTCCTCCTGTATTATTCACCATCTGACTGCGCAGCACAAAAGAATTATTATTGCTGTGAAATATTCAGGGCTGCTCTTTCCATTCTCCTCCCTTCCAGCTCATTGTGTGCATTCTGAAGAGGTAGCACTGAACAAATTTGGAGCCTTAAATTAAAACCATGCTCAGTAAATTCTAGGAACAGCCAGGCATTAATTTTGTCTCAGGGGGAGGGGGGGAATCTCTTTGTGCAATGCAAAATGTTTTATTAGGCGTTCACAATCCTTGTGTCACTTGGTTCAGTTATCACTGAATTATTTTAACGTTACTAACAAAAAAATTTTTAAGAAAAGGACAAAGAGCATTAATGGAAGCAAATAGAACTATATTTTATTTTCTTCCTTACAAGAATTCTATTTTCATAATTTGTCAAATATTTTACAAATTCTTCAAGTATATACATTTGTACTAATTAAACACATTTGTAAGCAGAATAATAGGTTTCCCCTTTCTAGTACCCCTTGGTAGATATGTTTCTGTTCTTCATTAACAGAGGGAATAAGTCAAGACAAAAAATCGACACTACAAATAGGCAAAAAGATGACAAGCAATAAAAGCAGATTTGAGGAATAGCCATAATGCATTTTATTATCTGAATCTAGCATGGAAATCAACCCACTATTTGGACTCAGCCCATTGGGCCATGCAGGCCCATTCTACAGTGACCTTGAAGATGGATACTGTAATAGACTTTTACATGGGCTACCCTTGAAGGCAATGTGGAAACTTTGGCTGGTGCAAAATGCTGCAGCTCACATGTTAGCAGTAGTTGGTAGGAAAATGCAGATTACATTGATATTAAAAACATTGCACTGGCTGCCAATTTCTATCTGGGTTCAATTCAAGGTGTTGGTTATTACCCATAAAACAGTTATGGAGGCCAGCTCTCCCACTTCAGCTGGAAACTCCCCCCCCCTTACCTGAGTGGTGGTAGAAAAGTTCTGGGTGTAATAAGGAGACATTGGCATCACTATTGGTGCCATGACATCACTTTCAACACAACTGCAAAGTGATGTCATAGTATCCGGTAACTCTGTAGCATTTTCCCAAAACTCTATGATTAAACCATAGAGTTTGAGGTGAATGCTAGAGCGTTGCCCTCAATGCAACGCTGTTATTTCCAGACTGCAGTGGAAGTAGCATCACCACCCATGGAAGTCTTCCACTGGTTGCCAACCTTGAGCTGCCAACCCTAATTGTAACCTATCTTGAGTCTCTCTGGGAGAAAGGTAGGTCAGAAGTGCTTTAAATAAATGAATAATAGGAAATTGAGTAGAACGGACTCTAGAGTGTCTAAAGACTGGTTCAAATTACATCGATGCAAGGAAAACTGGGCGTTTGCAAAGCTCTATAAACAGGATGTCATTCAAAACTGGCCCATCTTCAAAATGTTTATGTATTTCCAAATTGTAAAATGAAGCTCACCTCTTTTGACATGAGTACCTGAAGAATATCTTAATAGACTGTTGGATAAGATCACAGTGGTAGAGATGGGGCATGAGTCCCTTTGTACTCACCATCTAATGAAGAACAATCTGTTTTTCTGCATGAACAAAAAAGTATGGGAACATAAAATAACATAAAATAAGATCTACCTTATTGCTACTTATAAGCAGTACCACTTCTCCCAGTATGACTCCCCTCACCTCCTTAGATCATCACTGCAGGGCCTTCCTCAGATGCCTGGCTTGCGAATTGCCCACTTGTCAACCACCAGGACAAGGGCCTTTTCAGTGGTTGTCCCCTCTCTCTGTAACCAGCTCCCTGGGGAAGTTCATGCTCTGTGAGATCTTCCAAAATTCTATAGAGTATGTAAGGCTGCTCAGTGTCAGGAGCCAGGCAGAGAATGTCACAGGGTATGCCATGAGAGTTTGAAGTGAGAAGGCAACATCAAGCAGCATAGTCAGATTCTGGACCAAGGTCAATCCATATAGCAAGGTCTGGAAGTCTGACATTCATCCACAAGCAGGGTCAGGGGCAAGACAAAAGGCAGAGTCAGTGAACGGTCCAAAGAATCACAGGAGTAAGGCAGAATCCAATGCAGTGATGACAGTCAGAGGAATTTGCAGTTGTTTCTTCAACACTAGGGATGTGCATTCAGTTTGGCTAAGCCGAATAATTGGCTGAATATAGCTGATTTGGCCCTATTCGGCCCAGCCACAAGCCAAATCAGATTCTCTGATCTGATTCGGCATGCCAAATAGAAGCCGTCAAATACTTGCCGAAGTATTTGGCAGGTATTCAGCAGCCAAAAAAATGGTTGGGGAAGCATGGACAGCTTCAAAAGAGAATTAGATAAGCATATGGAGCAGAGGTCCATCAGTGGCTATTAGCCACAAGGTATAGATAGGGGCTCTGGGGCAAGTGATGCTCTGTCTTCTTGGTGCTAGGGAGGGTCAACAGTGGGAGGGCTTCTAATGTCCTGGCCCCACTAGTGGACCTCCTGATGGCACTGGTATTTCTGGACACTGTGTGACACAGAGTGTTGGACTGGATGGGCCTTTGGCCTGATCCAACATTGGCGTCTCTGATGTTCTTATGTTCTTAAAGGCGGGAAGTGAAAGTTCACTTACCCTCTTTCTGCCTTTCCCTCTGAAGCTGGCCTTTTCCCACCTCTTCCATAGATCCAGGGAGGAGGGGAGGGGCAGGAGGCCAGTCATAGCCAATCACTGCCATGCGTTGTGCAGCCCTTGCAAGGTTGATATTGCTTGGGAGGGGGGAGGGAGAACTTGCAACTCTCCCAACAGGGGTGGGTTGCATTCTCTTTGGCCAATAACAGGACATTGTCATTTTTTTTGAAACTGTCCTGTGCTTGGGCAGAGAGGATATAAGGAGTCCTGCCTAGTAGCTAGACTCCATTGCTTCCTTCCTGCATGGTGGCTGGCTGCTGGCTGTGAGAGATTGTGCTGTGCTGACCTTGGCTTCAGCTGCTGGCTGCTCTCTGTGCCTGGCCTGCTCTCTCCCTGTGGACTGGACTCCTGAGAAGAAGACATCACCAGGTTTCATTTAAAGTGGGAAATTTTAAAAGGGCTTTTCTCTACTTTTCTCTATTTCTAATGGGTTCCCCCCCCCCTTCTCTGGGTTCGGTGGATTGGTCTGGGCAGGTGGGTTCTCTGGGTTCTCAGAGTTCTCTGGGGTGGGCTATTGGGGAGTTAGGGTCTGCTGGTATAGTTTGACTGGTTAAAAAGTTAAAAAAGTTATTTTTTCTCTTTGAAAGTTTAAAAGTTTTACTGCTTGTTGCTTGAGTTTGGGGTGTGGGGGTTTCTTTTGCCTTGGAATTTTTTCTGTTTGGTGGGGTTAGGGTCTGCGACTATAGCTATAGGTTGACTGTTTAAAAGTTTTACTGTCTTTTGCTTGAGTGTGTTTTTCTACAATTTTCCATGTTTGGTGAACTGTTGTTGTATGAACTGTTGTGAACTGTTGTTTTGTTGTGAAGGTTGTGGGTAGGGTTTAGGAAAGTTTCCCAGTTTTTTGTCTTTCTTTCTTCTGGTTGCTGGGGGGGGGGAGGTGCTGGGGAGGTGCACTTAATAGTTTTCCAGATAGATAGATCAATTAAAGATAGATAGTGTGTTTGTGTTTGATTGCCTTCTGGTTAATAGATTAATAGATTCCTTCCTCTGTGTGTGTGTGTGTGTGTGTGTGTGTGTGTGTGTGTGTGTGAGAGAGAGAGAGAGAGAGAGAGAGAGAGAGAGATGATTTCCTTCTGGTTGCTGGGGGGGTGATGCTTGTGAGGCAGTTGAGGGCACTAGTCTCTAGTCTCTGCTGTTAGTTAAGTTGTGTGGCATTGGTTTGGGGGGTTTTTTGGTTTAAAAGGGTTTTGCTGGGCTTGGTGGGTGAGTGGGTGTTTCTGGCTTCTGATTTAAATAGGTCACTCTAATAAGGGTCTGTTCGGGAATTCTTTTATTTTAAAACTGTTCTGAGTAATCTAGTGTAGGGCTCTAGTTCATATACCTAACCAGGCCAGAATAGGATACTATTAAAAGAGGTGAGGAAAGGTTTCCTTAAAAGCAGCGCTTATAAGTAGCCTTAACTACTTACACAAAACAGTGTTCAGTGTGCCTGACCTTCATTGAAGGCCAGTGCTTATACATTGCCTACGGTGAACCCCAGCTTTGTAGTTCATCTCACAGGGGACACCTGAATTTCTTTCCTATAGGAAATCAGGTTTGTCCCATTAGATTAGCCAGAAGAAGTTTAATAAGACCCAAGCACTTCTAACAAGGTTTGTTTCCATCTCTAGGATAGCTTTAGAAAACATTCAGCTAGGGAGAAGCAGAATCACCAAGTTTTAAACCAGTACCAAAATAAAAGAAAACCGAGGAAAGAATAGCTTAGGGTCCTCTGAAAATCAAAGTAGATATTTGGTAGGAGGGTTCTTAAAAAGGTGTCAGGCTCTGTCAGTTTCAGGTTTCAGTGCAGTGGGTTAGGTGCCTAAACACCCTACCTACAGTCAGATTAATCAGAGTTTGGATGCTTATCTACTGTATGAGAAATAAACACTGTTGGGCTTGCCAGACCACCGCATATTCAGTGGCATCAGCATCTGCTGGAACTCCACCTGTGCCATGCTGGGGCACTTGGTGGAGCAGAAGAGAGCCCTGACTGCCCTGATCTTAGAGAGCAGGGTTATTCGGGAAGACAGCTGACTCATCCACAATGAGTGGGTGATCATCTCTCAGACTGTGGAGGTTCTTGCACCCTTCAAGAGCCACACAGACATGCTCTTGTCTCCCAAGCAGTTCATCTGATCTTACAGGTGATGTGACAAGCTAGGGGGGTGACAGTGAGGAGAAAGTTTATATAAGGTTGTGTGGAATCCACTTCCACCTATCCTTCCTTTCCCAATTTCCCCAGGTCTGCAGGGGGGGGGATGCCTGTCTTGATGTTTTTGCATGCAGTAATGCCGTACAGGTTGGCAGGCACTGGCAGGCACTGGCAGGCATAGGATTCTGTCACAAGGCTGCCACTACTTCATTCAATGCACTGGTTCTGGTGCCCTTTCAGAAAGACCCCCATTGACAGAGATTCTCTGGTTTGATGTTACATAAGAACTTAAGCCAATGTTGAATCAGGCCAATGGCCTATCCAGTCCAACACTCTGTCACACAGTGGCCAAAAATATCAGGAGCCATTATGAGGTCCACCAGCAGGGCCAGTACACTAGAAGCCCTCCCACTGTTGCCCTCCCTCCAAGCGCCAGAGCATCACTTGCCCCAGAGTCCCTATCTATACCTTGTGGCTAATAGCCACAGATGGACCTCTGCTCCATATGTTTATCCAATTCCCTCTTGAAGCTGTCCATGCTTGTAGCTGCCATCACCTTCTGTGGCAGTGAATTCCATGTGTTAATCACTCTTTGAGTGAAGAAGTACTTCCTTTTATCTGTTATAACCCAACTGCTCAGCAATTTCATTGAGTGCCCATGAGTTCTTGTATTGTGAGAAAGGGAGAAAAGTACTTCTTTCTCTACCTGCTCCATCCCATGCATAATCTTGTAAACCTCTATCATGTCACCTCTCAGTCATTGTTTCTCCAAGGTAAAGGGCCCCAAGTGCTTTAACCTTTTTTCACATGGAAAATGCTTCAACCCATTATCATTCTAGTTGCCCTTTTCTGCACTTTTTCCAATGCTATAAATATCCTTTCTAAGGTGTGGTGACCAGAATTGCACACAGTATTCCAAATGAGGTTGCACCATTGATTTATACAGTGTAGGGCCTGCATAAATCTTGGTCCTGTTGTTCTTGTTGGGTTTCTTTGTGGCACACTTGCACTGCCACTGTGCTACTTGTTCTAGAGTGTGCCACTTGTTCTCCTGGCAAACAAGCAACCTCCCAACAGTTCACTTTCCCTGAGATTCTCTGGGGGTTGTCTGCCTTGCTAAGTGTCTGCTGGGTGGGTTAGGTTTCTTCCCCATTAGAAACAGTGGAGGGAATGGGGGCAACCTGTTTGGGTGCCCATAGAATTGAACCCACTGGTCCAGTATCTTTGGGACTTGGAGGTTTCTGTGGGGAGAGGCTCCAAAAGCTACCCTGAACATTTGGAGCCTCTCCCTCCCACCCCCTTTCCACCAGCCCACTAACAGCATCATAGGAAAAATTGAAGTTTTCCCCCACCATAGAGAACAATGGAGGGGAGGAGGGCAACCTGTTTGGGGGCCCACAGAATTAGACCCCCTGAGCCAATATTTTAGGGGCTTGGTGGTTCTTTTGGGGAGAGGCTACAGCAGCTACCCTGTGAGTTTGGAGCCTTTCCATCAAACTCCCTTCCCCAGCCCCTATATTATACCCTATGAGTTTTTGCCATTGACTTCAATGGCCCATAGGGTATAATGGGGTCAAATATTCGGCGCTCCCGAATGCCTTCCAAATCAGCTTGCCTTGCCAAAAATTGTATTCAGGGGGGCTGAATATGATGCCCCCAAATTCAGCCAAATCTGAATTGAGCTGAATTTTTTTTCAATGCACATCCCTATTTCACACCTAACAGCCTCCCTTCCTGGTTTTTATAGCCATATGCTTAAGGGTCCTACTTGCAGCCAGCTGGCGTTGGGCCAGGAGGTGTGCACTTTGTCATCCCTCCTGTACCTCTGCTCTTACCTCCACCTGCAGCATTCTAAGGGTGTGAGTGATACTGGAAGGCTGGAAACAAACAACTGAGTTTCACCTGTTGAATTGGGGCTGAATGGGGCTGGAGGGTGTCAGTGGCTCTGCACCAGCTGTTGCTTGTGAACCCTGACAGGCCTGCAGCTCATCTTCCTGCCTGCAGGATTCTGCTGACTCAAAGCTGACTGCACAGGGATCCTCTTCTCCTGAGGAGTCATCTTCTACTGAGAAGTCCACACTATCACTGAGCCCTGGCTGACCCATGACACTTTGTTTCATGCAGCCTTTGGTTAGTGTTATGAATCGGGGAGTTGGCCAGTTGTTTTAATTCTTCAGGGTGGTTTGTTGTCAAGTTGATGTTTTAATTGGTTTTATTGTTTTATATTTATCACATTTATTTGTATTTGTATTGTATCCATATTTATTGTATTTTAAAATGTTGTAAGCTGCCCTGAGTCCCCTGTGGGGCATAAAATAAACAGACAAACACCAAAAAAATCAGTCACAATTCAGTAGAAGGCCACTTCCATAGCTTACAACAATAGAAGCACATTCTTCAGGTAGTTACTTGCACTTTATCTCAGTTTTGTCATGCTAAAAAAGTCACTTTCAAAAGCTAGGATGGGCTTCAGAGCCTTTGTTTCTTTTATCAGGCACTCATTTAGACTGTTATTTTTATACATGAAAACTGCTGGGAAAACAGATACCTATTCAAGCACACACAGAGAAAGAAGGTGGATTTACCTTTTCACTTACTGTGTCAGTCTTCAGAGTCAGGAAGCATGGATTACAGATATGCCTTGGACTCTTTTTTATACTCACTCAACAAAATTGAATACTGAGTATTCAGAGTCTCTGCAACATAAGTAGAAGGTGTGTTAAGTATTAGAATGACAAACAGAACCCCCAGCTGATATAATACTGCCATGGTCCAAAAGTATTATTTAGGACAGTTTTAGCCCACTTTTCTCCATACAGTATGGATCCAAAGAGGTTTACAATGTACAAAACACACAAAAGACAATCAAATTTCACAAATACAAAAATAAGCAAATTTCAGAATTGCTACTTGCCATTAACAAACTAGTTCATAAGGCGGAGTGGGTGGCAACAACTCTGCCCCTGATTAAACAGCATCTGTCCCAGACAAACATGCCGGCCCTCACTTCCTTCGCTATTCCCAGGAGGTGAAAACCGGTGAAAACCAGTGAGGATTGTGAGGCACTCCAAGGGGATCTGTCAAGGATGGGCGAGTGGGCGTCAACATGGCAAATGGGGTTCAATGTGGCCAAGTGCAAGGTGATGCACATTGGAGCCAAAAATCCTAAATATAAATACACATTGATAAGGTCTGAACTGGCAGAGACTGAGCAAGAGAGAGATCTTGGAGTTGTAGTGGATAACTCACTGAAAATGTCGAGACAGTGTGTGACTGCAATAAAGAAGGCCAATGCTATGCTGGGGATTATTAGGAAGGGTATTGAAAACAGATCAGCCAATATAATAATGCCCCTATATAAATCAATGGTGAGACCTCATTTGGAATACTGTGTGCAGTTCTGGGCACCACACCTTAAAAAGGATATTATAGCTTTGGAAAAAGTGCAGAAAAGGGCAACTCGAATGATAAAAGGGTTGGAACACTTTCCCTATGAGGAAAGGTTAAAGCGCTTAGGGCTCTTTAGCTTGGAGAAAAGACGACTGAGGGGTGACATGATCGAGGTTTATAAGGTTATGCATGGGAAAGAGCAGGTAAAGAAAGAGGTACTTTTCTCCCTTTCTCACAATACAAGAACTCGTGGGCACTCCATGAAACTGCAGAGCGGTCGGGTTAGAACGGATAAAAGGAAGTACTTCTTCACCCAAAGAGTGATTAACACATGGAATTCACTGCCACAGGAAGTGGTGGGTGCTACAAGCATGGACGGCTTCAAAAGGGAATTAGATAAGCATATGGAGCAGAGGTCCATCAGTGGCTATTAGCCACAAGGTATAGCTAGGGGCTCTGGGGCAAGTAATGCTCTGTCTTCTTGGTGCTTGGGGGGGGTCAACAGTGGAGGGCTTCTAATGTCCTGGCCCCACTGCTGGACCTCCTGATGGCACTGGTATTTCTGGCCACTGTGTGACACAGAGTGTTGGACTGGATGGGCCTTTGGCCTGATCCAACATTGGCGTCTCTTATGTTCTTATGTTCTTATGTTCTTAAAGGAAAGGCAGAGCACATGGAAACAGCTCTGTCCTCAAGGAAACAGTCTCTCCCCAGGCAGGCAGGCAGGCAGGCAGGCAAGAGGCAATCAATTCCTTCACTGTGGTCACAATGTATATTTTATCCTACATCACTATTCCATATTCCATGCATGAAAATGTTCTGCCAAAAATGCATCTAGGAGGCACAGGGTAGCTTACATGATACTCCTGTCCTCCATTTTAATGTCAAAGCAACCCTATGATGTAGATGAGAGGGAGAATGTGCAAGTGGCCCAAGGCCACCCAGTGAATTTCATGGTAGAACAGGGATCTCAACCCAGCACCGATTTCACACAAGAGCTACGTCATGGTCACTCCTCCCTTTGCCCTGCTTCTATTGGTCAATTTCCCACTCGAAGCCCCATGGCCGCATTTTGTGATCCTGTTTTTTGAGGATCATGAAACCGTGGGGAAAATCGGGCGAAGCCGCGGGTCAAAATGCGGCCGCACAGCTTCAAGTGGGAAATTGACCAATAGAAGCGGGGCAAAGGGAGGCGTGACCGCGACACAGCTCTTGTGTGAAATCGGTCCAGGTCTCCCCAGTCCTAGCTATTATCCTCCAGTTGGCTCTCTGGGGGGGGGGGGGGCTAAGGTAAAATAATTCTTATGTATGAATTTCCAGAGCAGAGAGCAAAAACTTATTTTATCCCAGTCCCAAAGATATACTTGTCTATCACCCTCAAGCAATGAAACACCTTACAAGCCCTGCTGTGATATTAAAAAAAAACTTGAGACAGCAAAAATGCCTTTTTTCAATATGTGAGAAAAGTTTATATTTCACCTGTAAGCTACCATTTTTATGAACTGTACACTTTTACAGATTTTGAGTCTTGTAGGTAACCTGGGTTGGCTTGAAGTAAAAGCATAGTTATGCAGGAAACTGCAGAATTTTTGAATATAAAATGCTTTCAAGCAATTCAAAGTCAGGTCACTAAATGTATTTATTCTGTAGATAGTAAAGGAGGGGGGAAGCTGAGTATGCAATGAGAGGAATCAAAGCATTTTTAATAATATGCCGTTAAAGGCTTTCACGTCTGGAGTTCATTAGTTGCTGTAGATTTTCCGGGTTTTGTGGCCGTGGTCTTGGCATTGTAGAACCTGACATTTCGCCAGTAACTGTGACTGGCATCCTCAGAGGTATAACACAGAAAGATGGAGTGTTCTCTGTGTCATTTTTAATAATGTTCCTGAAAGCTAAGGCAAGGAAACATTCTTCAGTTGGCTTTAACTCATCCTAAGCAAGAGAAGACTGTGCAGAGAAAGAATTTTTTTTCTGCCTGATTTATCTAGTAAACATTTCTTCAGGTATAATGTGTGACAAGAAATCACATGCATATCCCAGGCTACTTAAAATGTAGGCCTTAGGTGTATTCCCTGTTCCTAGAGCAGGTATTTCCAATATGAAATCCAGCAGCTTTTGTTGAGAAGTTTGTGTCCAGTCTTCATGGTAGGAAGACAGAATGTAGACCTTGGGAACTAACCACCACTTAGTGTTAGGAAACACCCCACACCAACAACTGGGACTCAAGACTCCATGCAGATGAGAGAGTGATTGCAGTTCAGGATGACTGGCTCCTGGCTTTACAGAACTTTCTGACCAAGTGAGAAAGGTACACAGTTGACTGAATCATCACTATAGGAATAAGTGTACTTGATCATGGCTGTGAATTCTTAAGAACGAGGTTTATAACATATATTCTTTCTCTTAATCATAGACTATAATTATCATAATAATTTCATCCTGGTCAGTTTATGATGTATGCATGTTATATTATGTCAGGAACCATGCTGCAATGTCATTAGTTTGACCACTGAGGAAGGCCAATAGGGCTGAAATATGTCTGGCCAGGATCACTATTTGTCACTTTTGGATGTCATTACAGATTATCAATGATAATTGAGGGTACTGTAAGGGCCAATATTGGTTTTTAATCTATTGTGAAATAAATACATGGATTTTCATATATTTGTTAATTTTTATATTAACAGTATTATTTGGCTTATATGTATATGCTTTCTTAACCTTTATGTACTTAATTTAATTTGTTTTGAATGAGTCCGCCCCCCCATATTTTGGTTTGTGTACAGGAAAATGCACCAGATTTCCAGAATCACAACTTATATATTGCTAGTTGGATATAGTGGTTAAGAGTGCGGACTCTAATCTGGGAGATCCGGGTTTGATTCCCCACTCCTCCACATGCGACTACTGGGGTGACTTTGGGTCTGTCACAAGTTCTTTCAGAGCTGTTCTCTCATGAGCAGTTCTCAAGAGAGCTCTTTCAGCCCCACTTATTTCACAGGGTGTCTGTTGTGGGGAGGGGAAGGGAAGGGAAAGAGATTGTAAGTCACTCTGAGACTCCTTCAGGTAGTGAAGGGTGGGGTATAAATCCAATCTCCTCCTCCGCCTAAAATACCTACTGGGCAAGCCTAAGCAGGTCTACTCAGAATAAGACCCATTTTATTCAACTGGGCTTAGTCCTAGGAAAGTGTTTTTAGGATTGCAGCTCTAATGACTGAAAGGCACACTTCATATGTTTTTTAGAAAGCCTGAAGCCTCTAAAATGAAAATATCTTTGTTTTTAGGCTGATGAATCTGCCTTGCAGGAAGTGACAGCAATCTGCTGGCAGTCTTTTTATTGCTCAGTGATTTTTTTTATGGTGCCCTTGTATGTCCAAATAATAGCTCTGCCTCTTTGCTGTTGATGAAAAGTATGGCCCCTGTCTTCCCAGGATATCACAGTTATATAACTGTGTCTCACTCTCAAGGATGTTTCACTACGGGACATGCACAGATGTCAGGGCAAATTGCAATCCAATCCTGCAAAGGCAACACAAGCATGGTTGGAGTTAATATGCTGAGTAAGGCTACAGACATTCCTTGGAGAAAGAAAGCCACATCTGAAGAATATTTTCCATGAATGTGTCCTTTACTATTTAGATAAATTGGGAGTCATTTCCATTTGTTAGCATCAAATTTTCAGTTCAAACATTGTTAGAGTGAAACATCATAAACCACAGATGGGTATTATCTGTCATGTCTTGCTGTTCTAGGGCTACAAGAAACTACTTCATCTTGTTTTAAAATAGAGTAATATAAAGAAAATAAATCAATATGCTAGATATGAATGGGAGATGCTATGGAGACGCTGAAGGAAAAATATAAAACAGAGCAAGAAATTCAAGGCTTAACAAAAGGAAAGAAGTGGAAAGAATGAAGAATACAAACTGAGACATGACAAAAGAGGAGATCAGCACAAAGGCTAATAAATTGAAGCACACTCAAGACAAGGCAAAGGTTTTGTTAGTCAGTGGTCACTTATGCTGATAAGGTAGTGTTTCTTCTGTTCTATCCTTGACCAGTCAGGTTTGGTGTTGTTGGATTCTGCCTTGCAATTGGGTATTAAAGTGGCATCAGTTGTTCCAAGTGCCTTTCTCCAGCTTCACCTGACATACCAACAATGCCCCTGGTCACACGGGCCAGATATTGCAGGCTGTTTGCCCCGGAGCGAACTACCGCGCGGCAGCCAGATCAAACGTCCCACCCGACGTCCCACCAACGTCCCATGGTTGGGGGGAGTTGCCGATCATACCCCACTCCTGTGGCGCGGCAAAGGTGGTTAGTATTTGGCTAGGAGATGACCAAGTAAGTTCAGAGTTGCTATGCAGAGGCAGGCAATAGCAAAACACCTCAGTTGGTCTCTTGCTTTGCAAACTGTATGTGGTCCCCATAAATTGGCTGCAACTTTATGGCACTTTATACACACACACACATGCATGCACCTTGGGTTGGGCCCAGAAGCAAATTGATAGCCAGTGTAGGTAGAACAAGAATAGAGTTATACAAGGGGAGACCCGCAAGAAACATGCGGGGAGGGGGCATTTTCCCCACCTTTGCTTGCCTCTCTCCCCTTCTCTGTCAAAGTTCCCTCCTGTCTTATCTATCAATCTTCCCTCACCTCCCCTTCTCCTCTCACTCCTTCTATGTTAGTTCTCCTCCCCACCCCCTTCTCTAGGAATCTTTTCTTCCCCCCTTTCTTCTCTCTCCCCTTCTATGTCTCACCCCTCTTCCCCCACCCGTTGTCAGTCTGCCCCTCTCTCCTCCCTGTTTCTCCCTCCCCAAACAATCTCCCCTCTCTTCTGCCTCCCTTTCTACTGCTTCTTTGTTGTTTTTCTGGCCGTGGTTAGGTCACTCGCTTGGGAGAGACCTGGCGGCGGCCCCTGTTCCACGGCCAACTGCTGGCTGCGGGGAGGCCGCTTACTTGGGAGAGGTCCGGTGGCGGCCGCGGCATCCCCTGCCCTGCAGCTCTGGGGCTGACTTGCTGGCTGCAGGGAGGCCGTTTGCTTGGGAGAGACACAGCAGCGATATTTGCGGGGGGGGACACTCCATGGGAGAAGCACCCGCAGGTGAGCCTTCTCCCCTGCCCCCCCATCCCCGGAACCCATGGCGAGGCCTGACCTCAGCCCGCCAAGCTTCCCTCTCCCCTAGCTGCGGCAGCAGCACCTTGCTGGTCTGCCGAACTTCCCTCCCCCGGCGGCGACGCTTCTCCGGTCCTCCAAGCTTTTCCCTTTTCCCCCTCAGCGGCAAGGCCGTTTCTCCCTCCCTCCTTGCTCCCTCCCCCCGCAGCGAGGCCTCGTCGTCCCGCCCAACTTTTACCTTCCTTTCCGGCCGGCAGCGGTCACGGCAGCGAGGCCTCGCCGGTTGGCCAAGCCTTCCCCTCCCCTCCCCTCCTGTTGCTGCTGCCAAAGCCATTCCAAGAGCGTTCCCTGTGCACACGCAGTGGACGCTCTGTTACTTTTGGGGGGATTTAAGTATCCCCCCGATACTCTTTCTTTCTTTTTGGTGTCTCCCAAACTTCCTTTGTCAATCAATCGGGGAGACTACACAGACTAACCCGGCCCCCCATTTAACCCGGCTGAATTCGCAGCGCCGTGGGGGAGGGGGACAGGTAGACGGAACCATTCAACCGGGCATCGGAGGGAGGGAGAGAGGGAGGGGAGGAACAAAAGAAAGGCGATTTAAAGAGATGGAGATGTGGCCTAAGCAGGGCTCTGCTGAGTGGGAGGCGGTCCGAAGGCAGGAGAGAGAACCCACCCATCAGGTGAGCCCAGCCTTCTCCCTCCCTCTACCCCCAGTGGTGATGGTGAGGCCAGCCCGGCAACCTTTCTCCTTCCCCCCTCCCTCCCCTCCCTTGCTTGCTTACTTACTTACTTCCCCGCCCCTGCCTGGCCCCGACGGCGAGGCCCGTGCGGATCCGAGTAGCCGGGCTTACAAAACCTCCAGCTCGGCAAGCCTTCGACCTTCCCCTTTCAAGTGGCAGCGGCGAGGCCTTGTCGGCCCGCCAAACTTTCTCCCTCCCTCTTCCCCTGGCAGCAGCAGCGAGGCTTTGTCGGCCGCCAAGCTTTCTCCCCCCCCAGCAGTGGCAGTGAGGCCGGAGCTCCGCTCGCCAAACTTTCTCCTTCCCTCCTGGGCGGCGGCGGCGAGGGATTTGCGGCTTATAGCCGCCAGCCAGCCAAGCCTTCCCCCCACCCCCTCCCCTCCTGTTGCCGCTGTCGAAGCCGTTCCAAGAGCGTTCCCTGTGCATGCGCAGTGGATGCTATGTTACTTTTGGGGGGATTTAAGTATCCCCCTGATATTTTTTCCAACTTTTCAGATTTTTGTGCCCACCTGGGGACCGCCCCAAGTGTGCACGAAAATCTCCCTGCCCCCAGTTGCCCCCGATGCGCGGATTTAGGTATCTGCACGCCAGGGGGCACCTTCGCTATTAGATATATAGATGGTCCCTATGACCCACTCCAGTCAATATTCTGACTGCAGCATTATGTACCAACTGTAGCTTCCAGGCTGTCTTCAATGGCAGCTCCATGCAGAATTTTTAATAGTAGTCTATTCTAGATGTTACCAGGGCATGCAACACAGTGGCAAGATCTTTTCTGCCCAGGAAGGCTGCAACTGGCTCACCCGTTTTTAATTATTTAACTTGACTGCTTTTACTTGTAGAATAAGTAGATTATTTTAATGGAAAGGATTGATAATTTTGAATATATAAATAAAAGAACCATAGTGTTCAAGGCCTTAGAGAATCCAGAGTTTCATTCAGATTTTTTGGAATATATGGAAAGACATAGTAAGCTGAAAAAAGCACGTCCCAATAATTTGAAGGTTATAGTTATATATATTGAATAGCTGTTTGGTTTTAGTGTTCTTGTGTTTTTTGTGCTTTTAATTGTGCTTTTGTTGTAGGGATTTCCTAATAGTATGTACTACTGTAAATCATTGCTATATTATATAAATAAAAGTTATTTTAAAAAAAAGAAGTTTAAACTGGATATGAAAGATAAAGGAGGAGATGAGGGATATTTAAATATGAGAAAGAAAAATCAGAAAAAGCAAACTCAACACCAAACCTTCTAGGGACCAGAGATGGGTGATTCTGAGGAGGCTGACGTTAGGACCAGTGTTCCCTCTAAGCTGAGCTAGTGTGAGCTAGCTCACAGTTTTTTAGCCTCCGGCTCACACATTTTTGTCTTGGCTCAGGAAGGAGGGCTCCAGGGCAAACTAATTTACACAGTAGCCAAATCGCTCGCTCACAACCTTAATGCCAAAAGCTCACAAAGTAGAATTTTTGCTCGCAAGACTTCACAGGTTAGAGGGGACATTGGACATTGATAAACCTTGCAAAGAAGACTTATAAAGGAAATGAAATGCTAATTTTGTAGATATTATACCTGAAGTATGATTGTGAACATCTTGCAGATGTAACCTGAGCCCATAAATCAGACCTCACATGAGAGGGGATTGTTTTATAGACCAGCTGGCGCAGTGTGGCTTCAAAAGATGAGAGTAATGAGCAGCACGTGAACTGCTTGCAAGAGCTCTCATAAACTATGATGAGCCATTTATGCCTTGATCCCGCAATTCACCTCTCTAAGGGCCAATTCCACGACCTATTTTTACTATGTGACAATTGCTCGGAAACCAACCTTGAAGTCAAGAAACCTGGTGTAGTGGAGCAGCTAGGGCAGGCTCGTACTATAGATTTTAGCATAGCCATGAACTCAACGGATGGCCTTAGGCAACGTACTGTCACAACCTCAGCCCCACATCTGCATTGTATAGATATTAAGGCTGACTTACCTTTAAAATCTCAGCATGATTAGTGAGATTACATAGATTAAGCAGTTGGAGCATTACCTGGCTATGTCGTTCTATGGATAGGCCAGAAAAATGGCAAATAAAGAACCAGCACTAGCAAAAAAGAGGGGTTAGAATCTTCCCCCTCCCCCATGCTAGTTTTCTATGGAGTTCTTTATGCAAAGAATATTTGAAGTTGCAATCTACCACTTTTAGTCTAAAGTAATTTGTAGTGCCATCCTAAATAGAGTTACACCCTTCTACATCCACTGAAGTAAATGGGTTTAGAAGAGTGTAACTCTGCTTAGGATGGCACTGTTAGTCTGTTCTACAGCCTCTGGTCTTTGCCACCTGCTTGCCACCTGCTTGCCACCTCACTATCGCGCATCTGTGAACAAGGCCTCAAATCAAGGTTTCTAAGGTCATCCATGGTCAAATCTACCCACAGAGTTCAATTAAACAATAAAAGAGATGCATATAACAATACAACATTTATGATTAAAAAAACCCAGAATAATCTCATAGTATAATATACAACACCTGCTCTTTCATTATATATAAATTCATTTAAAATTGTTTTGATAATGGTAAAGCAAAAGCTGTTTGTTCAATAAGAATCCATATGTCACCCATTCAATGTAGACCTTAAAGAAACATCTAGAGCCATATCATGCAATTATCATGCTTAACAGAAGACGTTATTGTGCTGCTATGGAATTGTCACACACAGCATCCAAGCAATGTTCGATGTGCATAAAATCAATTATAAAACTGAGCCTCTGTACAAAGACATTCATGGGAGACTGCTAGGCAGTCATGCAAATAAATATATTCTCCAAAGGAAAAGCATGTGCTGCTGAATAGCAACAATATTCAATTTTTTAAAAAACTCAAGAAAGGTACAGGAGAATGGGAATGCTATTTCAATTATTGACCACTGTGGTTTCTTTTCTATAATTCAGTGGCATAGGTGAAATAGCTTCTTATCAATTCAATAATAATACATTCACATGTGAAGACAGCATTATGATTTGCTACCAGCATAATTATTTTTACCTAGGTCAGCCCCACTTCAACTGTTCAGATGCATGCAACTATAAAGAGATGGCACAGGATGTATTTGTTTATTTATTTATTTATTGCATTCCTGGGGTTCTTTGGGCATCTCTTATTCTTTTCCTTATACTTGTAGTCTAAACTGAAAGATGGAGTCTAGTTGCCTTACTACTGGGACTCCAGGAACTGGGATACAACCTGTTTTTGATGCAGTTGAATTTCCCTATGGGTGCTGTAAGATTGATGCCTCTAGAAGGATATTCAAATAAATCATGTAATTCCTTTACAGTGCAATCCTGAGGGGGAGTTGAAAGCATACAGGAAGCCGATGAGGTACTCCATCAGTGTATCTGCACAATGCCCTGTGAGAATGGCCTAGTGGCACTGGTGCTGGTCCAGCTGGCCACCAGCATGGCAATACCATTCCACAGTGTCAGCACAAGCCACTGCACCAGTAGGGGAAGGGGTGGACCCAGGAGTTGGCAGGAGTTAGTGATCTCCTTAAACTGCCCCAATCCAGGAATGTCCCCCTAAACCAGCAGAAAGTTATGCTATCAAAAACCACAGTGTAGTCCATAGGTGCCCATACAATGAAAAAGACAAATGTCCCTGGAGGAGCACAGGATGTCAACTATAGCTGCAACCAATCACCCCCTCTCCCTAATGGTGGCCAATCCTCCTCTCATATACCCAATCACAGCCCCCTTAGCACTACATAAACCCCAGCCATGATGCCCTAGAGGTAGGGTGCACAGCACAGGACTCCCTCAGAGCTCCATGTCATGCAGAAGTGTTGCACTTGAGTGGCAGGAGATGCACAGGGAGCACACTTTGCACCTCTGATAGAGAGCAAGGTAGAGAGCAAAGTCCATGGCTGTAACATGTCTCATTCCAGAACCTTAACAGATATCCCATCTGTAGTGGCTCAACCCAAAGAGACAACCATGAGCTGACAAGTACGCATGGATGGGAATCCAGCTGCCTTTGCCCGGATGTCTGCAGCTGCCTCCCCTATCCCTTTCAGATGAGCCCAGATGGTCTCTCAGCAATGCTGGCTCCCACACCTGAAGCTAGTGGTGTGCGCATATGGGGGTGACCTGAGCCAGGCCTACCTAGCACTATGCCCCATGTCATACAGTGTGGTATACTCCTAGGATAGTGTCCACAGGAGAGTTTTCTATGATGTGGGGGAGGGGGGCTCTTGCAGTTCTATACCAGGATAGCACACTCTTTTTGCCAAGTGACCACTTCTGCTCAAAGCACTTCCTCACAAGATTAGTAAATGTCACTTGGATGGCTGCAGTATGTGCCTCAGGGGGTTCCCTGGCAAATGAAGCCCCCATCATGGGGTGGAACCACACACATAACAACGCCCAACAGGCATGACTGAGGTCAGCATGGCAGCTATGCTGTTTCTAATTGATGAACATGTGTCAGAGTTTAGGTCACACCAAGTGGAATCACTGTAGTGGGTCTTTATGGAGGACTTCTGTATTGTTCAGCTGCAAAACAAAGCAGAGGCCCAGTGTGGCTTTGAAGGCTGGCCGACATATTGGCTCTCAGCCCCTGCTCTCATGTATAAAATATGTTAGCTGCTGTGTGCAGCTTGCACAGGGAACAAGCTGGTGGGTGGTCTGAGGGGGTAGGTGCTCTGGCATAGGTGGTTTCTAGGGCCCACATTCTCCCACAACACTGCTGGAATTTAATAAACCATGCAGCTTGGTGATGTAGGTGCAGGGGACCCAGGGACAATGAAAAGTAGCTGTTGCCGTGGCTGCAGTATAAAGGAACTGCATGTTTCATCCCTGCCACAATCATGGCTCTTCAGGGGAGCCCACCAGCTGGGCCATCCCATTCCCCCTTTTGGGGTATGTGGGGGTGGAACATCCACTCTGAGATCCACAAATGTCTACCCCTCATGTAGGGATCAAACCAAGAGCCCTGGTTGTGCTATCCCAATGCCTTTCCGCTGAGCCATACCTGTCTGTTCAATGGTCTCTACCTGGCCCCATGCAGCTGGTGGTAATGTCACTGAAAAGTCTGCTTCCATTGAACCTACCCTCTTGGCCCAGTGGTTAGGAAGCTGAAGCTAGACTGCTCATGGGGCCATCTAGTGGGAGATATGACTCCGCTACTACAGCAATTGCACTGGCTACCAATCTGTTCCCAAGCCCATTTCAAGGTGTTGGTTTAGTCCTTAACAACCATACATGGCTTGGGAGTGAGTTATCTGAAAGACCATCTGCTTCCATACAGTCCTGCCCAGGAATTAAGATTGTAGGGAGAGGCCCTCCTGACTGTCCCATCAATTAAAGAAGTTAATCTGGTGGGCATATGAGAGAGGGCCTTTTCAGTGGCAGCCCCACAATTATAAAACAACCTCTTGGGGGGGTGCACCTGGCCTCCTCACTGTCCATCTTCAGGAGGCAATTGAAGACTGCATTTAGGACTGCATTTGACTGCTGTTTTTTTAATTATTGGCGGTCCTAATCAGAGTTTTTAAATCTAAACTGTGACCTTTTAGGTGTTGTGAAAATTGTTTATTTATTTATTTTTCACATTTATATCCCGCCTTCCCCAGTGGGCTCAGGGCGGCTAACAAGGGCAGGGTAATTAGCCGTGCCATAATTAAAAAACATATAAAACATAATAAAACATCCAACACTTAAAACAATGGTGCTCAGTCAATTACTAATCTCATACGTCCAGGATAGAATCAACACAGTTCCAGGTGGTACTCCCATGATATTTATGCCCAATGGCGACGGCTTATTGGATCTTCTTTATGTTGTCCAGGTTCTTCCACAGGGCCTCGTCGGTACCTCCTTTAAGGAACCATGACGATGGTGGAATAGTGGGGCGGCGGCTCCTACTCAAAGGCCTGGCGGAAGAGCTCTGTCTTGCAGGCCCTGTGGAACTGCATAAGGTCCCACAGGGCCCGGATCTCCCCCAGGAGCTCATTCCACCAGGTAGGAGCCACCACCGAAAAAGCCCTGGCCCTGGTCACAGTCAATTTGGTGTCCTTGGGGCCCGGGATGACCAACAGATTTTGGGGGCCCCACCGTAGTGCTTTTGGGGGAACATGTGGGGAAAGGCGGTCCCTCAGGTAGGTTGGACCCTGACCATATAGGGCTTTATAGGTAAGAACCAGCACTTTGAAGCGGATCCAGTACGCTATTGGCAGCCAGTGCAGCGCTTTCAGCACAGGCTGAATGTGGTCCCTCCTAGAAAGACCCATCATCAGCCTGGCTGCAGCATTCTGCACCAGCTGTAGCTTCCGGATTTGTGACAAAGGCAGCCCCATGTAGAGAGCATTGCAGTAGTCTAGCCTCAAGGTGACCGTCACATGGATCACTGTGGCCAGGTCATCGCGGTCAAGGTAGGGGGCCAACTGCCGTGCCAACCGAAGATGGTAAAAGGCTGCCACCTGGGCCTCCATTGTTAATGAGGAGTCCAGGAGCACCCCCAAACTCCTAACCCCAGACGCTAGCATCAAAGGTGGGGAGAGGGAGCCCTAACCCCACACTGGCCCGACTCAGGCCCAGGACCTCTGTCTTCACCGGGTTTAGTTTCAATTGGCTCAGCCAGAGCAAATCAGCCACAGCCTCTAAAGCCCGATGAAGGTCATCGGGACTTGAGTCCGACCGGCCACCCAGCATCAGATAGAGCTGGGTGTCATCTGCATATTGATGGCACCCAATCCCATAACTCCGGGCAATCTTGGCAAGGGGGCGCGTATAGATGTTAAATAGCATCGGGGACAACACCACTCCCTGAGGCACCCCACAATCAAGGGGATACCTATGGGATCGCCGGTCCCCAACTGCCACCCTTTGTCCCCAACCTTGTAGGAAAGAGGCAAACCATTGAAGGGCAAGCCCCTGAATCCCCACGTTGGCAAGGCGGTGGGTCAGCAGCTGATGGTCAACCGTATCAAACGCGGCCGACAGATCTAACAACAGCAGTGCCACCACACCCCCTTGATCCAGATGCCTTCAGAGATCGTCGGTCAGGGTGACCAAGGCCATCTCAGTCCCATGACCAGGGCGAAAGCCGGACTGGAAGGGATCTAAGACTGAAGCATCCTCCAGGAAGCTCTGTAACCGTAACGCCACCGCCCTCTCAATAAATTTGCCCATATAGGGCAAGTTGGACACCGTTGTTGTTTTACTTATATTGTTTTAATTTTTTTTATAATTGTTATATTGAGTTTCACAAGGGAGAAAGGTGGCTAAAAATGTTTTTAAAATAAAATATAAAGGCTTGCCTTGGATGTAGAAGCTGTGGGTTCACTCTCAAACAATTTCATGAGATCCCGTTCTCCTTTTAGTTATGGATAAACAAAAAGCACCACTTTTACACAAAAGATAATCTTATTCAAGAAGCCTTGGTAAAGGCATGGGATAAATGCAAGACTCCATAGAAAATGCACCAATCAGTACAAATGCCAGCCTTACTGATTATAGATACGGCCAATTTTAATTAATTTAAGCCTTGGGGTGAAGATGGATTATTAAGAATAATAATGTGATTTTATACATGAACATTTAATCTTAACCCTGTCAGAAATAGGAAGTAAAGTGGGACTAACACCAGTTATAATGTTCCAGTAAACTCAAATTAAAAATACCCTTTTGTCCCTATTAATAAATAAATAAATATGTCAGATAAATGTATTTCATCTCTTAAATAAATGGGCATGTATTATATCCAGACTATCTGATCAGAAAGGACTAGTCCCCAAAATATATAGTCCCCAAAATCATGTTGGTATTTCTATCCATATTTTGGTGGTTTTGGCCAGAATTCTGGCATGAAATATGTAAAATTATAACAGAAATTATTCATAGTAAGATCTCTTGTAATCCAATTACAGTTCTTTTAGGATGTCTTAGTAATGTTAGAAAAGGTAAGGAGCTTATAAGTAATTTGCTAATAGCAGTTAGATTTATGATAGAACTATATTAGAAGCACAAGAAACTCCCAAGTATAGAGGAGTGACTGTAAAATATTGGATATTATGTGCATGACGAAAATAGCTTATAGACAAAATTGAGAGGGTAAACAATTTGCATAAGATAATATGGTAAGAAATGATATCCTTTTTATGGTATTGGGGAAAAAGTTATATCACATAAACATGTAAGGAAGGAAGGAACATTGTACAATATTTAGATACCCTTTAATATGCTGTACATGTATGATTATTACAGTTATAATGATATTTGTATTATATTATTATGATAATAATTATTTTTTAAACTAAAAAGATACCACCCCATCCAAGAGTCTGCTACTTCGAGTGTCTCAAGCCCATCCTTGCCTTCAAATCAAGGCTTCCTTGGTTGCCATAGGGATGGCCATGCTATAATACTGGATGTTCTGCTAAATGATGCCACAAACAGATAGAATCAAAGAGTTGGAAGGGTTCTCCAGGGTCATCTAGTCCAACCCCCTGCACAATGCGGGTAATTCATGAATACCTCCCCCTCCATAGCCCCAGTGACCGCTGTTCCACACCCAGAAGATGACCAAAAAAAACCCCTCCAGGATCTCCAGCCCTACTGGCCTGGAGAAAAATTGCATCCTGACTCCAAAGTAGTGATCAGCATTTCCCTGGACATGTAAGAAAGGGCCACAAAAACGAAGCACTGATGCAACCCTTCCTGTCCTCCCTCTCATGATCATGATATTCACAATGCATGCACACAGCACTGGCTCTGCAGGCTGCAAACGTCTATTCTGTAGCATGGGTCCTGTCACCATGACTTATACCCACTTCTTCCTTGTGATCCTACTGGTGGTGCCCCTTATGAGTTTGGATGGAGCTCAAGGGCCTTGCCTAACCCACTGCTGCAGCAGGATCCTCAACTGCAGCAGGATCACCAACACTCCCAGATTCCATTGAGTGTCCCTTCCTGAGCCTGCTGTTCATCCTCATCCTTTCATGTATTATACTTTACTGGGAATGTGATTTCTTCAATTAGAAAAGAAGTGTGGAAGGCCTATCCTTGGGCCAATGACTTGGTCTTCAATGGCAACAGCCTGAGCAGACTTCAGAACTCATCTCTGGAAGGGTTGCTGTCCCTTACTTACCTGGACGTGTCCTGAAATAAAATCCAAATTATCAAAGGAAATGCATTTGAGGCTGTCCTATTCCTACAGATCATTAAACAGATTTCTTATGGGATGTTTCAGGCCTGGCATGGCATACAGTTTTTGCTCAGGGTGGATCTCAGCCACAATCCACTGGCAGTGGATTCAGGATTCCTCTTTTTACAGACTGCCCGCACTGATGCTCTTAGATCTTGGTGCCACCAAAGTAATGCCGAGGATAGTGGAGGATCTGCTGCAGAACAAGGTGTGAAACTCAAGAAAAATGCTAGAAGAAGTCATAAAGGCATTAGTAACCATGAAATTAAATGGCAGCAGCCTGCTTAACATCTTGCAAGAGAGAGCCATACCCAACAATGACATGCCGGAGAGTGCTGAACCCAACAATGGCACACTGGCACAGCCCAAGACTACTCCAGCTTAGCTGCCAATTTTAACCAGGTGAAAATCAGTCAAGTGGTTAATAAAGATAAAAGCAGATAAGTCCTTGGATGTGAACTGAGCTGAAAAGGTGAACTAAAAAGGCTTTACCTGCTGGCGGGTCTACTGCAGGAGGCACTCAAAGAAAAAAATAAAGAACTTAATAAGGACAGTCTGGAGGTGACGCTCCAAAAAGAGTTGTTAGCCCAAGTTTCAGAGAAGTCCACAGACAAGGCCACAAAACAGTCTGTGGATAATTCCCTCAAGAAGGAAAGGCACGTGAGGAAAATTAACAAAGAAAACTGACTGTTCAGGCTTGGCAGAGATGTATGAGAGTTTGCCAAAGCTGCAATGCAGTCTACAGACCACACCAATGTCTTTGAGTTGCACAATGAGGCTGAAAGCCAGAGGGAACTAGTGGAAGCCATAGACCCTCAGTGTGCCCTTTCTTTTCTCAGGTTTCAACAAGTAGCTCTTGGAAACGCTCCATTTCCAGTTGCCAGATGAGGCCAACAAGCTGGCAGGGGACTTATCAGGAGATTCTGGAAGAGATGAGGGAAGAAATGTGATTGAACTCCAAAGGGAGTTCTGGACATCACATTTAAAGGGACTGCATTCCTTTTAAATGCTTTCCCTCCACTGGAAATAATGGAGGATGGGGGCATCTTCTTTTGGGGCTCATAGAACTGGACCCCCTGGTCCAATGTTTTTGAAAATTGGGGGGGGGGGGTTTTAAGGAGAGGCACCATCAGCTATGCTGAAAATTTGGTGCCTCTACCTAAGAAAAACCAGCCCTCCAGAGCCCCAGATACCCACAGATCAATTCTTCATTATATCCTGTGGGGACTGGTCTCCATAGGGTATAATGCAGTGCCCAGCAGCCCTTTCCCCACACACACACGCTTTCTGACAGCCCTGAAGCACGGGGAGGGGCTCCAAACCAGGTGATCCCCTGCCCCCAACTGGGGATTGGCAACCCTATGACTAACACTCTCAAACTGACAGGCTCCATCATAGTAAACAACAATTACTATGATTTGACTAGCCTTTTTAGTGACAGAAACTCCATGGCAGTATTGGGAAATGAAATGAACTTGGGAGCACAGATCTTGACTAAAAAAAGAGCTGCTCAACCAGCTGCTATACAAAAGTAACCTTCCTGCCAGAGATACCAAATCTAAAATCTAGCTTGATAGAACATTGTCCTGTGGGAAATACTGGGAGCATCTGATTTTTCCCCACTGAACTCCATGGCACCACAGGATGACTACTTTCTTCAGGGTGACCTTCTTGAAGCTGAACAGAACAAGCAGGTGACTGCCCTCATCCGAAATGAGCCAGTAAGGGAGCTCATCTCCCACATGATCCATGTTCTGAAAAAGGATTGCACAGTACCCACTATCTAGGTGCTTTGTGCTAAACTTATCTCCAGAACAGGCCTCCTCATGAAACTCTTTACTGAAAATATCAAGAAGACCTTCTCCCTGTAGAAGATGTATTTCTGGACCTCCAAGAATGTAGCCAGCATTACCACAGCAAATTCAAGGAAACTAGAGAAGCCGTCTAATGTGACAGCAAGGGATTCCAGAATATGGATACAGAAACAAGGTGCTGTTGGCTATTTTGGGTTAGCTCTAGGAATTGTCAGAAGCTCTATGGTTTTATCACTTCTGGTAAGTATGTAAGGCTGCATTAAAAAAAAAAATTCTCTCACCACTGCTCCACACAACAGCAAACAGGACTTGCAGGTTTGGCAGCCCTTTTTTGTCATGGTGCTTCATTTATGTAACTATGTGCCTGGCTCTGATACCAAACCTGATGCAACTTGTGGAGACAGATTAAACTTGTCTTTTCACCTAAACTTTTATTGGTTTTATTTTCTGTACAGAGCATGTTCCATATTGGCTATTTAATGTGCAATCTCCATGTTTACTCTGCTTTATGGAACTTTCCAAATGATGTCATAGTCAACTTGTTGAGTTGTTTTGTTTTTCTGTCTTTTAAAGGGTCTCATTTGTGCTACTTTTCCTTACTTAAAACCCAGTTGCCATGCCAAACTGTCCTGTGTAGACAGTCAAAGCACTGTGGAGGCTTCCAGGGCTACTGACCCCTTTTGTTTAAAAAGTCTTTCTTCACTTTCCACAGTCAGCTTAATTACTTCCTATTTTCTCCATGCTTGCTACTTCTCTACCAGCACTCTTGATTAAATGCCTGATCATAAGAGGGGGGGGGGGGGGCTGGGGGGCCTTAAGAACTGGGAGAGGGTTTTTTAAACACTGCTGCAAGCCAAGTTACTCATCATATTTTCCAAAAATCATAATTTTGTAATAGCATTATAAAATAATAAGCAATAAAAATATGAACAGAATGACTTTAACTTGCTATGAAGTAAAAGAAAATTCCAAAGCCCCCTTACTCCCCTCCAATAGCTGATAATCATGCATTTATTCAGAAGCAGAAAAAACAGAAAGTAGTTAATTAGCCTGAAAACAACAGAACAAAAGAAAATGGTAGGGAGAAGCAGGACCTTTGCAGAAGGGGATTTAATTCCAAGGAGATCTCTAGCAGGATGGTGTGAGGAAATGGATTTGTATGGGGAGTTCATACTACTTAATTAATATACTGGTTGGGATTCAGTTCCATGGTGCCATGCATTACCAAAGTGGTTTTAGTATATTTTTATTGGATTATGTTCTCCAGAGGTTTTTTTTGGGGGGGTGAAATTGTGCTAGAGAAGCACAATTTTTTTTTGCCTTCCCTCTCCTGCAGTAGCCTGAACTGCCTGCCAAAATCTTGTTGCTGAGAGACAGGGGACCCCCCCCCCCAAGAAACAGTATTTCCATGAATACAAATCCCTCTGCCCATTGAAAGCCTCCAGGGATCTAAACCATAGACTTCATTAATAATGTCATTTGCACACTACCTAAGGGATTCTGTTGAGAGCATGATATATATTGGATAAATAAATAAATTGCCCTCAAACCACCAACAAATCAATAGTTGCCATAACCTACTGGGTCAAAGAGAAGTAGAACTCATGTTATTATGAGGGAGAGGTCTAAGTGCCAAATTACTATTTTGCCATTTTCTAATCTTTCTGCCCAATTTCCTGAAAGGTTTCGTGTGCAGAACGCTTTCTCAATAACCTTAGCTAAGAGGTTCTTGTGGGGTGAGATATGATTATGTAACACCCCACAAACATAATAGTTCTCCTTGACAACAACCAAAAAACCCCATAAAATTACAACCAAGAAAGAAAAGCAGAAAAAGGTTTATTCCACCTAATAATTGCCCTAATCTTGAAAACTAATTAACAAAATATCTGTGTTTTATAGATCTGCTGTGGTTCTATCCTACATGGCAATAGATGATCTATGGCAAAATATGGCAGTTTTGAGTCCCTCTCTGCCTTCCTGGCAGAAGATGGAGTGTGGAACCCGGGAAGCGCTTCCCGGGTTCCACACTCCATCTTCTGCCAGGAAGGCAGAGAGGGACTCAAAACTGCCATATTTTGCCATAGATCTGCTAGCTCTGGATTGAAGATGCTTAACAAAAATCTTGGCAGTACATTTATAAGAAATGTGGCTGAGAAACTGACATGATGGCAGAACCATAGAACGATTCCTCCTCTTAAAGTGTAGGGCAGGACAAATCAGCACTTCTCCTGGCCTCTTGTTTATTTATACATTCAACCTTTTCCTTGAAACTGGAAGCAACTTGGTGCATTCAAATATAGATATACAGAACTCTATGCAAATCTATAGTTTAACATTTCTATAACTGTCAACATATTCAGCAAAACTTTCATAGCTAATCCAGAAAGCGTACATGTTCCCTAAGAAAAAAGTGCATGAATTATTTTGTGCATTATGTTTGCATACATATTAATATATGGCTATTTAATATTTATATGAAGCCATTGGGAGAGGTCATCAGGAGGCAAGGGCTGCAATGTCACCAACATGCAGATAATACCCAGCTCTCTACCTTTATTTTCCACCTAATTCCAAGGATGCTGTTTATGTTCTGCAGCCAGTGCTTGGAGTCAATAATGGTTTGGATGAGGGTAAACAAGCTGAAACTTAATCCTGACAAAATTGAGGTTCTCTGGGTTAGTGTAAAGGCAGACCAGGGAATTCATCTCTCTCCTGTCTTAGATGGGGTTATACTCCCCTTGAAAAGCCAAGTTTGCAACTTGGGAGTGCTACTTGACCCAGTGGTCACCTTAGAAAACCAGGGGCTATGGAGGCTTGGAGTGCATTTGCCCAGCTTTGGCTGGTGTGCCAGCTGCACCTGTTTGTGTCTCAGTCTGGCATAGCCACAGTGATCCATGGCTTGGTTACATCAAAACTGGGCTACAGCTATGCACTCTACTTGGGGTTATCCTTAGACTGTTCAGCTGCAGCTGGTGCAGAATGCTGTGGCTAGACTGGTGGTCATGGTCAGCTATCAGGAGCATATAACTCCAATACTACAGCAACTACACTGGCTATTGATCTGCTCCCAAGCCCATTTCAAGGTGTTGATTTTATCTTTTAAAGCTCTACACGGCTTGGGGCTGGGGTATCTGAAGGAACATCTTTTCACATACTTTCCTGTATGGGAATTAAGATCACAGGGATCTAAGGGAGAAGCCTGCCTGACTGCCCACCAGTCAAAGAAACTTGTCTGGTGAGCACACAAGAGATGGCTTTTCTACTTCAGCCCCATGATTATGGAACAATCTCCCCAGGGGTGTGTGCCTGACTTCCTCCCTGTCAATCTTCAGGAGGCATTTAAAGACAGTTTTATTTAGGACTGCATTTGACAGTTTTAGGCTGTGGTCACACACCCTAAATAATCTACTTTCAGTCCCCTTTCAGTACACTTTCCAACTGGATTTTACTGTGGCTGTGGTCACACAGCAAGCTTATTGCGATTTGTTCCCGCTATAGATTTGATCGGGAATATTTTTTTTCCTGGGTTGGGATGATCACACATCCCTCCCCAAACCACAAGCATTGCATGACAAGGCTCTGGGCACCATCTAGATAGCTGCACCACCACTTGGGTGGCACAGCGTGAGGGTTTTTTTATTGTTTTCCACATGTGCATATGAACATGGTGGAATCAACGCCCCCATTTGGACTTGCTGTACTCCTTTTTTTACAGTAACCCCCCCCCCCCCCCCGAACAGTGAACAAAATGAACAGGTGATATACTACCTCGCACTGGAGTCTATATGTGTGCTTGAATGTTTAAACATTGAATTTATTCAGTGCAGGATTGCTCATGCGCACAAAGGCAGAAGCTGGGGGGGGGCTCATAGCGCGAAGGACGGTCAGAAGACCTAATCGCAATCATTGTGAGAGATGGCTGTCCAGATTGGCAAAATCACGGATTCAAAGCGCAAATACCTAGAAAGTACTTGATTTCCTTAGTGTCGGAAAACTTGCTAGGGCACCAGGAGGATCGTGTGAGTGAGTCCACTTTGGTGTGGGAGATGGATTCGGGCGGCTGATCAGCAATTTTAAATGCAAGAGAGAACAGCGGTGAAACCTGATCAAAATGATCATGTGATCATGCCTTGAGTGAACTGGCAAAATCCAGTTAGAAAGTGCAGTGAAAGTGGATTGAAAGTGGATTATTTAGTGTGTGTGACCACAGCCCTAGATTTTATTTACTGGCAGTCCTAATTGGAGTTTTTATTTTATGACCTTTTATGTGAGCCAGTTTGGTGTAGTGGTTAAGTGTGTGGACTCTAATCTGGGAGAACCAGGTTTGATTCCCCACTCCTCCACTTGCACCTGGCTGGCTGGCCTTGGCCAAGCCGTAGCTCTGATAAGATCTGTTCTTGAAAAAGAGCAGTTTCTGTCAAGAGCTCTCTCAGCCCCACCTACCTCACAGGGTGTCTGTTGTGGGGAGGGGAAGGGAAAGGAGTTTGTAAGCTGCTCTGAGACCTTTGGGTAGTGAAGGGTGGGGTATAAATCCAATCTCCTCCTCCTCCTCCTCCTCCTCTTCTTCTTCTGTGTCTTTATAATTGTTTTATCCGTATTGTTTTAATTGCGTTTTTAATAACCATTTTATTTATATTGTAAGCCTCCTCAGGTTCAGCAAGGAAGAAAGGAAGCTAACAAATATTTTAAATAAAATTTTAAAAAATACACCAGTGGTCCATTACATTACATTACAAACTTGTATCTGTTTTATGCCACTTCCGCTGTGATAGCTTACTGTGACGACACCTGGTCTCCACACCTAGAAAATAGGGACTTAAGTTTTACACACTACAAACTTTGTTTTAATACACACTTTTATTTTTATAATTGAGTCTTCTGGGACTGCTTAGTCTTCTGGTCCTCAATGAGTGCAATGCCCTGTGCCACCTCACATTCACTTGGCCTATCATGAAGAGATTATAGGCTTGGAAAACACACACATTAGGTGTGATAAAAACAGCTGAGAAACAGGTTTATTTCAGTGGTGTGGCTTGGTCATGTCTTTGGTTTCCTTTTCTCCAGCCCTCTCAGTAAAGTTAATGGAGAGCTGTGGCCTGGGAAAGCATAAGTTACAAAGTAGGTTTCTTGTTCAACTATTCAGACTAATAACATGGAACAGAAAGGTTTTTTAACGTTTCACAGTTTTTGACAGGAACAGCATGCAGAGCTTTATAAAACAGAGCAGATGGGACTCCCTGCTTCTAATTGTTTTTGATAGGAACAGCACCCAAACCCTACCTGTCCTCAAAATACCTCAAGTCCATAGTGAACTCCCTGCCTAACCAGCAGACCTCACAACCCTTCTCCCACCAAAATCCAACTACCTCGAATTGGGACTGCTTAGTCTTCTGGTCCTCAATGAGTGCAATGCCCTGTGCCACCTCACATTCACTTGGCCTATCATGAAGAGATTATAGGCTTGGAAAACACACACATTAGGTGTGATAAAAACAGCTGAGAAACAGGTTTATTTCAGTGGTGTGGCTTGGTCATGTCTTTGTTTTCCTTTTCTCCAGCCCTCTCAGTAAAGTTAATGGAGAGCTGTGGCCTGGGAAAGCATAAGTTACAAAGTAGGTTTCTTGTTCAACTATTCAGACTAATAACATGGAACAGAAAGGTTTTTTAACGTTTCACAGTTTTTGACAGGAACAGCATGCAGAGCTTTATAAAACAGAGCAGATGGGACTCCCTGCTTCTAATTGTTTTTGATAGGAACAGCACCCAAACCCTACCTGTCCTCAAAATACCTCAAGTCCATAGTGAACTCCCTGCCTAACCAGCAGACCTCACAACCCTTCTCCCACCAAAATCCAACTACCTCGAATTGTGTCATTTGGCCAGCAGTTAAACTGCCAAACTCCTACTTTTGTTTTTCAGTTTTCCAATCTACCATTTCAGAAAGTGATTGGCTGAGGCTCCTGGACAGCAGAATCTGAAAACATTTGTTACACTCCCCCATAGGGTTACCAGCACTGCCTTGGCAAAAGGTAGATTTTGAGGGCAGTGCCAGGGGTAGATGGAATTTGAGAAGGCTATAACATCACTTTGGGGTGCTAAGAATTTCCCCTAATTTCAGTTTCTTGGAGGCAGGGGATTGGCACCAAGGCACCATTGGCACCAAGCCTTGCCAGCTGCTACTTCACCAAAAGAATTCTGGGAAACATAGCTTCACGAGAAGCTGAGAATTCCATGTCATAGATCTCTGCTCCCCTCAGAACAACTGTTCTCAGGATTCCTTAGGTTTGAGCTGTTATACCAATATGCTCAGAATTTTTGTGGCAACACAAAACTAGAAAAAACTCTTTAACATCACAGAGATTTCTTTAACAAAATGGGCACTGCAAAAGATGGCACACTAGCTGAATTAATTAGCTCATTATTAGCTCAAAAGGAAAACTCCTGAGAGAATATCAGTTTAATGAGAACTTACACTTGCAAGATAAATTTTGATTCAATAATGTATAAAAGTTTCCATAGGACAAAGGCAGGTTAGTTTACTAGCCATGCTAAATTGTGAGGTCTTAAATTTTGGTTTCTGTGTTTTTATCCATTTTATTTTATGTATTTTTAATGTTGCAAGCCTCCTTGAGCTCAATTAGGAAGAAAGGCAGTATGTATATATATATGTGTGTGTGTGTGTGTATATACACACACACACACACACACACACACACACACACATCTTCCTGAAGTTAAGAGGAACCAAAAACAAACTCAGGATAGTTAAATATGAGCCATATCCATCTGATTATCTGTAAACTGCAAGGCAACAGAGATTCCATGACCACATCATGGTATTTATATTAGTGCAAAACTTAGTTTTTCATAAAACGTTTGAGAGGGTTAGAGGCTAATGCAATTAGAAACAATGGTGCTGTGCTTGCATTTGCTGGGAATTATAATCCTTTTATACCTATTAGTCATTGCTCTTTCTCCTTGTCAGGAAGAGATTTGTTAGGTCTTTTCATTGTCAAAAGACACCAAAAGAAACAATGAAACAGTTTTCATTGTACCTAAGCACATGACTTTGATAGCTAACATTTTGAATTAAATTTCTGTAACACTGGATTTTCTGACCTTCACATTTGATTTTATACAGTTTTCTGCTTTACCATTATTTTGCTATTAATTTGGTGACAATATGAGATGGGGTTTTCCCCCCATCCTAAATCACTATCCTAAATAATGGCCACATGTGATGGACCTGCAGTAAAATTAATTTTCCTTTTTTCCGGTTGAAATTGAAAGAGTTATTAAAGACATGAAAGGCTGTGAACTTCCATTCAGATGATTCAGCCTGAGATGTTGAATATGATGTTAATAAGTAAAATCAAAAAGAACAGATAATTGACAATGCAATCCTATGCAGAATTACTCCAGTCTAAATCCAGTAAAATTAGTGGGCGTAGACTTGAGTTCCTGATCAGAATTTAAAGAGCAGTCAAATAGGGAGTTTGAAAATGCAGATATATGTTGCTATTATTATATTAATCTGTTGGCTGAAACAGATCCTGGGTAAAGACACTACAGGGTAAAGAGAAAAATCACCCACTGGTCTGACTCACAGTGTGTTACGATCAACATGGTTGAATATTCAACATACTGTTCAATGGTGATTGTACTAAAAAGCTGATTATGTGTGCACAATCTTGTTTAGCTTTCCCACATGTTACAGCCAGTGTGGTGTAGTGGTTAGAGCACTGGGCTAGGATTTGAGAGACCCAAGTTCAAATCCCAGTTCTGCCATGGAAGCCACTGGGTGGCTTTGGTCTGTCACTTACTTTTAACATAACCTACCTCACAGGCTTGTGAGGATAAATTGGAACAATATAAGATGCTTTGAGTCGCCATTGGGGAAGAAGGCAGGGGATTGATAGGTGACAGATGATAGACAGACAGACAGACAGACAGACTCTTCCCTGCCATGTCTACCACCATCACCACATTATTTAATGTGAGAAAACTCTTCCACAGTGACTGGCACAGATTTCTCCTTTGGGTCTGCCTGACTATATTTTGTCATCAATGAAAAAGGCTGGTGAATACTTATGGAGAATATTTATTGAGATGGTGGTGAGACCTATCAATCCCTACATAACCATGCCATGAGAAAGAGCCACTCTCAGTGGCTGTCTTCACATGCTTCTTTCTTTTCAACTTTTTTTTAAATGGAGGCTGATGAGGCACAGTGAACTCTGTCTGCCAGCTTCAGTGGACATGCACCACTGGAGAGGCATCTGTCATAGCTTATGGACTGCAGCAAGGATCCCCATGCCCACCTCCAGCAATGCCAGAGAAGAACAAATCACTTACCAGTGTCTGTTCGGGGCACATGCAAGCTTTTTTAAAAAATGAAATAAGGCCCATTGCATTACAATACAAAACTTAAATGTGAACATTAGGAAGCTGGATGTGTGCAGATACATTTATTCCCTTCCAAAGTTAAAACGAAGCTTGGGGGCATGTATGGCTTATGAAAACATCATGAAGACACGAACACACACCTCCAAATACCCGTTATAAATGAGTGTGGGCACACAAGCAGTTTTCCTCACTTTTCCAAGTCCAAACAACAGGGGTCGTTTCGTAGAAAAAGAGCTAGGGGAACTCATTAGCATAACTCATTAGCATATGCCACACCCCCTGACATCACCGGAAGTGTGTCATGAGGCCACACACCCCCACCCCCAATGGTCCCGGCCGCCGCTGCCGGCCTTGCAGCTCCACTGCCGAGCCCCATGAGGGGCCCGGCGGTGGACCTGCAAGGCCAGCGGGAGTGCAAGGAAGCCCCGCAAAGGCCCTCCCTGGCCCCAGGCAGGCAGGGGTGGGGAGAGGCAGGGAGGAAGCAACTTACCCTCCCTCTTCTCCTGCCTCCTCCTGGCTGAATAAGGGCCGGAAGCGGGGCGGCCGGAAGCAGGGGGCGGGGCTTCGTCATGTGCCCCTCCCCCGTACCTCACCCGGGGGAACTGCGATCCCCCACGTTCCCCCCCGAAATGACCTCTGCCAAACAAATAAATTACTCATCCACCTACTCCTTTCAACTTTACCACCCTGTCATGCCACAGGATTATGAAGTGCCATTTTATCCTTTCACTGAACCATTTCTCAACTTTGCCTGTAAACCTGTGACCACTGTTCACCTTCAACCATTTTGATAATGCATATTATCAACCCAGAAGAAAATCAGAAAGAGAAGAGAACACAGAGAGAAGAGATAGTGCATGAAGCATCGCAAGAATCTAGGAGAAACAACAATGTTTTTGTTAATCATCATCATCATCGTCATCATCTGCCTCTTCAGAGACATGCTTGAGGTGGATAAATACACATTATGATTGTCATTCTTCCAACACACACACTTAGGGACCCATGTGGTATCTCTATGTATCTTGTTCTTGTCCAGCAATGAAATGGGCCCGTGTATAAGACAGGCATGTCAAAGGCACAGGTTTCTTTCCTTAAAGATCAAGGGGGTAACTGTGGGACACATGTTCTTAAAATGATCTTAATCTTGAATATATACAGTAGGGACATGCATAACAAAATTGCCGAGCCAAAGTTATACATGAGAATCTGTGGTTCAGGTGGTACAATGATTGTCAAGAATGGCAATACAAATCAGCCATAGTTGTTGTAAAGAAACACTCTTCCCTGAAACAAGCTGTTTTTGTTTTGTTTTTTAAAATTCAGGTGCTTACCAACAATACAGCATGCACTCATATTTTTCTTTGATTCCACTGATTTTCAGGGAAATGGCATTTCTATCTTTCAATCAAATCCATGCAAAGGAGGGGAAACAAAGCACTCCCAGCCAATCACCTTTGGAAATGAACTGTGGAGACCTGCCACTTATCTTTGCTCCCTCATTTGTGGGGGCAATGCCCTTTTCCCCTTTGCAAGTAGTATGGCTGGGGGCACCTTGTTCAAGTGCCCATTAGAATTGGAATTGTTGGTCCAATTCTCTTGAAACTTGGTAGTATTGAGAAGACAGGGAGTCCTCGCTCTCCTGCAATTTTGGTGTCATTTGGCTGACAAACAATCACCTCAGGCCCCCCTCTGAAAAATCCCCTATACAGAATAACAGACATGACACACATGAAGCTGCCTTATACTGAATCAGACCCTTGTTCCATCAGAGTCAGTATTGTCTACTCAGACTGGCAGCAACTCTCCAGGGTCTCAGGCAGAGATCTTTCTCATCACCTACTGCCTTGTCCTTTTAACTGGAGATGCCAGGGATTGTAGCCGGGACCTTCTGTATGCAAAGGCAGATGCTCTTAGAATGACTGATTTTTAAGAATCTTTCTGCTAAAGACTCTGTATTTGCCATGCTTCTTTTTTTGGAGGGGCTGTGGCTCAGTGTATTTGTATTCATAGCCCGCCCATCCCACAAGTGGGCTCAGGGTGGGTAACATCATAAAACATACAATTAATACAATTAAAATTAAACAATGTAAAAATTTAAAATTAATAAACATTAAAACACAGTCACACTTCTAACAAATCAGCTGGCTGCAGGTTCCCTGGCATATTATTTGGGTTGATAAGTACCCTGTTTCCCCAAAAATAAGACCTACCCCCAAAATAAGCCCTAGCAGGATTTCTATCCATTTGTGGTATAAGCCCTAGTGTGTCTTCTTGAGAAAAAATAAATATAAGACAGTGTCTTATTTTCGGGGAAACACGGTAGATGGGTGACAACCACCTCAGGGAGGCCATATAGAGATTCTGCTGCGTCAACCAAAGGCCTGGCGAACAGCTCTGTCTTACAGGCCCTGCGGAATTGAAGATTCCACAGGACCCTAATCTCGACTGGGAGCATGTTCCACCAGGCAGGGGCCAGGGCAGAAAAAGCCCTGGCCCTGGTCGAGGCAAGATGGATGTCCTTTGGGCCAGGGACAACCAGGAGATTGATCTATAGCGCGTAATGCTCTTCAGGGAATATATGGGAAGAGGCGGTCCCTCAGATATGTGGGTCCCATATATCAAAAAAATCAACCTATGGGCCACAAATAACCTTCTTAGATTGTGTTGCCACAATAATTACAATAATTACTGCTGTTTACTTGTAATTATTGTGGCAACACAATCTAAGAAGGTTATTTGTGGACCATAGGTTGATTTTATATCTACTGGGCTAGTGATTGCACTAAAAAGATTGTATGCGCATATTCACTTTGTGCCTGGGTATGTTTTTACTGAACAATTTCCTTTATGGTCCTAATTGAAATTATATTTTGTATACATTTTTGATTGTGTTTTGATTGTGTTTTATGAGTGTAACTATTTACCCTCTGTCTCTGACCATAAAGAAAGGAGGAGAACCACTGCAAGGCAGTCCCCCGAACTCCCACGTCGGCAAGGTGGTGGGTCAACAATTGATAGTCGACCATGTTGAACACTGCCGTTAGATCTAATAGCAATAGCAGCACTGCCCCACCCCGACCCAGCTGCCTACGGAGGTCATCTATAAGGGCGACCAGAGCCGTCTCTGTCCCATGGCCAGGATGGAAGCTGGACTGGAAAGGATCAAGGACAGAAACATCCTCCAGGAAAGCTTGGAGTTGTTCAGCCACTGCTCTCTCAACCACCTTACCCAGAAACAGCAAATTTGATACTGGACAGTAGTTGGCCAGGACCGTAGAGTCCAATGGTGGCTTCTTCAAGAGCAGATGAACTACCGGCTCCTTCAGAGCCCCGGGGAAAGTCCCAGAAGAGAGGGACAAGTTTACAGTTTCCCCCAGAGGGGCCCGAATGCTTTCCCCACAGGCTTTCACCAGCCAGGAAGGGCATGGGACAAGGAAGCAGGTAGTAGGCCTCACCGCTGCCAAGATCCCGTCAACTTCCTCCTGGGAGAGTTGGCTGAAGTGATCCAATATTGGACCTGAAGACAGAAGGGGCTTCCAGTTCCTTTACTATGTCAATTGGGGTTGGGAGGTCCTGGTGAAGCATTATGATCTTATCTGCGAAATAGTTCATAAATGCCTCACAGCCAATAGCCAATTCCCTACTATTTGGTCTGTCCTGTGGCAGAGTCGTGATTGACCGAATAGTTCTAAACAATTGGGCTGGGCATGAGCTCGCAGACACAATGGAGACGGCATAGAAATCCTTTGCAACCTTCACTGCCATTTCATAGGCTTCCATAAGCGTCCTATAAGATGTTCGTGTCGCTTCGTCACAGGCACGCCACCACCTTTGCTCTAGCCGTATTAGCTCTCGCTTCATCCTCCGCAGCTCCACAGTATACCATGGTGCTGCTTTGGTACAAGGGCATAGAGGGCACTGGGGGGCAATCTCGTCGGTGGCTTCAGAGAGCCGGTTTCCCCAGTCCTCCACCAGCTCATCTAACAATCCGCCAGGGGGCATCGGATCCCACAGAGCATCTTGTAGCCAACCAGGGTCCAATTGGCTCTGTGGGCAAGCATAAATGTGCTTGCCCCTAAACAGGGCAGGTGTGATATGCTCAGCTGGACCTTCAGGGCGAAGTGGTCAGACCATGGAACTACCTCTGTAGTCATCAAATCCACATGTATCCTCATCCCAAATATCAAATCCAGAATGTGGCCTGCTTGCTGAATGGGAGTCCATACAAACTTGGAGAGTCCCAGTGCCTCCATGGATGACACTAGGTCCCTGGCCTGAGTGGATGCTGCATCGTCAGCATGGATATTGAAGTCACCCCAGACTAAAAGCCTAGGGAACTCCAGTGCCCAGCCCGATAAAGCATCCAACAGGTTGGACAGGGTATCTGCCAGTGCATTAGGCGATCGGTATACCAACCAGATAGCCAAACTCTTCTCAACATACATGCCAGGCCAACACATTCAATGCCAGTGACTGTTGGGGTGGGGAGCAGCCTGAAGGAACAAAATTCACGAATGAGCAAAGCCACACCTCCCCCTGCCTATATGACCGAGACTGGTGAAAGACTGAGAACCCAGGTGAGGCAAGCTGGTTTAAAGTGACAGTTTCACCCTCCCTCACCCAGGTTTCAGTCACACAAGCCAGGTCTACCTGTGAATCCATGAGATAGTCATGGAGTGTATTGGCCTTGTTATTGATAGACCTGGCATTGAATAACACCAGTGTCGGAGAAGGGTAATTTTTCCTAGCCCCACAACCAACATCTTTCGGGATGGGACATAGGTGGGGTCTGTAAAACTGAACCATCTACTTTGAGGGTCTGTAAAATTGGTCCAATTCACTTGAAATTTGGGAGTTCTTTAGATCAGAGGGAGGTGTATGTTCTGCACAAATTTGGTGCCATTATCTTTATAAACACAGACCCTCCAATAGATTTCCCATTGAAAGTAATGATCCCAAAGCTGCAGAACCCAAAAAGCCATATGGATTTGAATTCCAGGCAGTTAATGTCCTACATGAACATAAGCAACTCCAAAAAAAATCCCCCTAATCCCGTATATGAAAACATAATGATTTTTTTTCTTGGTACACACCTTTAATATACAACAACAACCTTTGAAACTACCAGTTCAACCCCCTGTCATCTCAAAAATATGAAATGGTCCTCATGACTTCTGAATTCAAACACTGAAAGAATTTCAACTGTAGAGAATTACCGGGGATTGTAAAGGAACATTTCACAAGCAGTCAGATATCAGTATCCTCTGTAAAATAATAACCATGCACTTCCAATTAGCCAAGAGGACTTTAGAACTTAGGGTCACCAGGTCCTGAAACTCAGCCAGTGAAAATGATTGGGATTGGATTCTGGCCATACAAAAAGTATGTTCTTCTTCAAGAAATGAGTAATTAAGCAATGGAATTTATTGCCACATGATATTGCTACTAGGAGAGAGAGCTTTAAAAGGGATGAGTTCATCCAGAATGGCTATCAATGGCTATTAGCAACAATAGCTAAGAATGAACTAGCATGCACTACAGTAAATACCTGATGCTATCAAATGCTGAAGACAGCCAAAGGAGTACTGCTAGTACCTACATCATGCCCTCCTTGTGAGTTTCCAGGAACATCTGGCCAGTCAGAAGCTTGGAAACAAAAAAGGGAGGGACTTAACTCAAACTGAATTGAATTAAGAACCTAAAGCTTGAAAAGATCGGAATGTATAGGCCCAATAATTCTGTTAGTCAAATTAAAAACATTAAATATTGACATGTATATAAAAATATACATGTATTTATTACAAAGTGGATTTAAAAAAAACAGATATTGGCCCTGGTGATAGCCTCACTTAAGAATCAAATTGTACAGTGACAATCAAAAATTACCATTATTGACCCTGATCATATGCGTTTCAGCCCATTGGCCTTCCTCAGTGATCAAAGAAATGATATTACAGAATGGCTCCTGACATTACAATACAACAATAATTTCTTATAAATTGACCAAGATGAAATTTGTTAATGACTATTGTCTGGGACCAAAGGCATTAATCAGAGGCCTCATTCTTGATAGTTTGCTGCCATAGAATCATAGAATCACAGAGTTGGGCCATACAGGCCATCTAGTCCAACCCCCTGCTCAATGCAGGATCAGCCTACGGTATACCTGGACAGGTTTGTCCAGACGCTGCTTAAAAACTGCCAGTGAAGGGGAGCTCACCACCTCCCTAGGCAACTGATTCCTCTGTTGCACAACTATTACTGTAAAAAAGTTATTCCTAATATCCTGCCGTACCTTCCCACCCTTAATTTAAACCCATTATTGCGAGCCCATCCTTTGCTGCCAACTGGAACAGCTCCCTGTCCTCCTCTAAGTGACAGCCCTTCAAATACTTAGAGAGAGCAATCATGTCCCCCCTCAACCTCCTCTTCTCCAGACTAAATGCTCCCAAGTCCCTCAGCCTTTCTCAAAGGGCTTGGTCTCCAGACCCCCAATCATCCTTGCTGCTGTCCTCTGCACCTGCTCCATTCTGTCCACCTCCTTTTTGAAGCAAGGTCTCCACAACTGCACACAATAATCCAGGAGCAGCCTGACCAATACAGTGTACAGCGGGACTATGACATCTTGTGATTCGGATGTTATGCTTCTGTTGATGCACCCCAAGATCACATTAGCATTTTTTGTCACCACATCACACTGGCTGTCCATATTTAACTTTCAGTCCACCCTTACCCCCAAGATCTTGTTCATACACACAGCTGCTCAGAAGTGTATCCCCCATCCAGTATGCATGTTCCTCATTTTGGTTACCCAGATGTAGAACTCAGTACTTATCCTTGTTAAATTGCATCTTGTTCACAGTCGCCCACTTTTCCAACATGTCCAGATCTCGTTGACTTCTATCTCTATCTTCTGGTGTGTTCACGCTCCTCCCAATTTAGTTTCATCTGCAAATTAAATGAGTAGCCCCTGCAAACCCTCATCTGAATTGAAAAGTACTGGGCCCAGAACTGAGGCCTGTGGCACCCCACTGGACACCTTCCTCCATTCAGATGAAATGCCATTGACAACTGCTCTCTGAGTGCAGTTCTCCAACCAGTTCCCTATCTACCTAACTATCCTACAGTCCTTTAGTTTACCCATCAGAACATCATGGGGAACCCTGTCAAAAGCTTTACTGAAATCCAGGTAAACAACTTCAACAGCATTCCCTCAATTTAGTAAGCTTGTCACTCGATCATGGTCGGGTACACTTTCCTATAATACTGGTTCAATTGTGTACCTTTCTTGCTTGGTCAGAAAAATTTGATGCAGCCAATAGGAGTCAATAGTGATGTAATAATACATGGTCAATGTCAATAATGGTCATTTTTGGTTGTCACTGTACAACTTGATTCTTAATTGTCACTGTACAATTTGATTCTACCACCAGGGCCAATATCTGTTTTTTAATCTACCTTGTAATAAATACATGCATATTTTTATATATCTGTCAATATTTAATGTTTTTAATTTGACTGACAGAATTATTGGGCCTATACATTCAGATCTTCTTAGGTTCTTAATTCAACCAGAAGCTTGGTTCAGATGTAACACTAAACCACAATTTGGCATGATACGAACAAAGCTAGAATGAGTCTTGAGAACACATGGTGTCTCTTGGTCTTCTGTTTTCCTTTCATTTGCTGCAGTTCCTTCCATCTGTCCTGTCTTCACCATTACATCTATGTATTTATTTATTTATTTCAATTTTTATCCCGCCTTGACTGACAAGCAGGCTCAAGGCGGTGTACAATAATAATTTACAATAAAAACAGATAAAATTCAACAATAAAATATAAAGTGCAGATTACATACAAACATACAAACAATAAAGTGCAGATGGCTATCATTGTAGTTGGCCCCATATGACTATCCCAAAGAAAATGCCAGTAATAGATGTTCAGTAGCTAATTCAGTGGCGGCTCCTAATCAAAGGCCTGGTGGAAGAGCTCCATTTTACAGGCCCTGTGGAACTGTAAGAGGTCCCACAGGGCCCTGATGTCCTCCGGGAGCTTGTTCCACGAGTATGGAGCCACCACTGAAAAGGCCCTGGATCTGGTAACAGCCAGTTTGGTATCCTTGGGACCAGGGACAGTCAGGCGATTTAAAATCCCTGACCTCAGTGCTCTCTGGGCAATATGTGGGGAAAGGCGGGCCCTCAGGTAGGCAGGCCCCTGGCCATATAGGGCTTTAAAGGTAAAAAACAGCACCTTGAAGCGAATCCGGTATGCTATTGGCAGCCAGTGCAGCTCCCTCAGCACAGGCCGGATGTGCTCTCGAATAGAGAGGTCCATCAACAGCCTGGCTGCTGCATTCTGCACTAGCTGCAGCTTCCAGATTTGGGACAAGGGCAGCCCCATGTAGAGAGCGTTGCAGTAGTCCAATCTCAAGGTGACCATAGCATGGATCACTGTCGCCAGATCATTGCGTTCGAGGAAGGGAACCAACTGCCTCTTCAGCCGTAGATTGTAAAAGGCTGCCTTGGTAGTGGTTGCTACCTGGGCCTCCATTGTTAAGGTGGCATCCCAGGAGCACTCCCAGACTCCTGACCCTCGGCGCTGGCACCAACGGCACCTTATCGAAGGTCGGTAGTGGGATCCCTACCCCCAAGCTGCTCCGACTCAGGCACAAGACCTCTGTCTTCATTGGATTCAATTTCAATCAGCTCAGCCTAAGCCAGCCTGCCATGTCCTGAAGCACCCACTTCAGGTCACCTGGGGTAGAGTCGGACTGACCGCCCAGCAACAGATATAGCTGGGTGTCATCGGTGTATTGATGACACCCAAGCCTGTGCCTCCAGGCTATCTGGGCAAGGGGGCACATGTAGATGTTAAATAACATCAGGGATAATAGTGCCCCTTGAGGGACCCCGCAGACCAGCGGGTACCTCTGGGACGTCTGCTCCCCAACCGCCACCCTCTGTCCCCGACCTTGGAGAAAGGAGACAAGCCATTGTAAGGCAAGCCCCTGAATCCCAGTGTTGGCGAGGCGGTGGATCAGCAACTGGTGGTCAACCATGTTGAACACCGACGACAGGTCCAACAACACAAGTGCCACCATACCGCCTCGATCCACATGCCTCCGGAGGTCATCTGTGAGGGCGACCAGTGCCATCTCCGTCACATGGCCTGGCCAGAAGCTGGACTGGAATGGGTCTAGCATGGAAGTGTCATCAATAAAGCTCTGCAACTGAATCACCGCCGCTCTCTCCAGTAATTTGCCCAAATAGGGCAAATTGGAAACCGATCGATAGTTGGCCAATTCAGCCGAAACCAAGGATGGTTTTTTCAGGAGAGGGCAGACCATCGCTTCCTTGAGTTCCCCTGGGAACAGCCCCTCAGCAAAGGACTTGTTGATAATATCACTAAGGGCACCTCACAGCCCCTCACAGTCAGCTTTTATAAGCCATGAAGGGCACGGATGAAGGCTGAACATGGTTGGATGTACCGTTGAGAGCAATCTCTCGACTTTCTCAAGGCTGAGTGGACTGAAATAATCCAGAATGGAACTTGAGTTCACTCACTGTCTCAACTGTGGTGGGGAAATCGCAGCGGAGCAGCAAGACTTTATCTGCCAAATAGTTTGCAAAAGCCTCACAGCCAATGTCCAATTCCCTAGCATTTGGCCTACCCTGGGGCAGCTCTGTTAATGACCAAATAGTTCTAAACAATTGTGTCGGGCGTGAGCTAGCAGATGCAACCGTGGCAGCATAGAACTCTCTCTTTGCGTTTTGACTGCCATCTCATAGGATCTCATAAACGTCCTATAGGATAATCTTGTTGCTTCATCGGAAGTGTGTTGCCACCATCTTTCTAGTTGTCTGAGCCTTTGTTTCATCAGCTGCAGCTCCTCGGTAAACCAAGGAGCCCGCTTAGAGCGAGGGTGCAGAGGGCATCGTGGGGCGATCTCATCGATGGCAGTCGAGAGTCAGCTATGCCAGTCCTCGACTAGCTCATCTAATGACCTGCCAGGGGTCCAACATTGGTGTCTCTTATGTTCTTATGTCCATTTGGCTCCACGGGTGAGCCAAAACATGCTCGCTGCCCAAACAGGGTTGGGGTGCCACATTCACACAGGCCTTCAAGGTATGGAGGTCTGACCATGGAACTGCCATAGCAGCAATCCGGTCCACTGTAACCCCCGCCGTGAAGATCAAATCAAGCGTGTGACTGGCTCTGTGGGTGGGAGCTGTTACATATTGGGAGAGTCCCAGTGCTGCCATGGATGACACCAGGTCCTTCGCCATTGGAGAGGCCGCATCATCGGCATGGACATTGAAGTCATCCAAGACTATCAGTCGAGGGTACTCCAATGCCCAGCCAGACACAGTCTCCAACAGGGATGACAGGCCATCGGCCAGTGCATTGGGCGGTCAGTACACTAACCAGATAGCTAAACTCTCCTCCATATCCCACACAAAGCCAGCACACTTTATGCCTGTGAGCCTCAATGGCGTGAGCGCCCTGAAGGAGTAAACCTCCCGTTTGAACAGAGCCACTCCTCCCCCCACCCCTTAGTCCATGACTGATGGAGGACGGAGAACCCAGGTGGAGCCAATTGGGAGAGTGCTATGGTCTCCCCCTCTTGGACCCAGGTCTCCGTCATGCAAGCCAGGTCTACATTTTGCTCCTGAAGAAAGTCTCGCAGAATTGCAGTCTTGTTGTTTATGGACATGGCATTGCACAACACTAGTGTCGGAGAGGGGTTATTCCTCCTAGCCCCACTGACCGCCACCTTTGGGATGAGGTGCAGGCTGGAAGGTGGCCGAGCTTCTATCTTTCTCTGTCCCCTTCCCTTTGTTTTCTGCCGTGCCCCACCGCTGTACTTTCCCCGCCCCAAGAGCACTGGAATACCCTGACCCGTTGTCATCATTTTGATGGTCTTTGTAGAACCACAGACCAATTTGTAGCTGTTAGTGGTTGGGTACCAGCATGTGCAACAGAACAATGTTAACAGTCACTAATTCCTAAATAAAATACAAATTTGACACAGCCTACAATTTGAACGCCCTCCTAAAAAATCCAGTAGCCTTTGAAGCCTATTTATTTACTTTTTTAAATTATTATTATTATTATTATTATTATTATTATTATTATTATATCCTCATTTGTTCCCTCCCCCCCTCACCTGCCCCCCCAGCTCGCCAGTATCACTATAGCTAATGGCTAAACTGATCTATGGCAATTTTACACTAGGCACCAGATGACCTCCTATAAATTAATTTGTAAATTGAAATAGCAAACTAATTAATTAACAAACATCTCTATAGGGCATCCAATAAATCATTTGTCAAATTAATCTATAATTAATTGGGGAATAACAATCAATACCAATAGGACAACACAATCAATAACACAATCAATTATTCATCCCTACCCTAGTCCCATTAATTAAATTAACCTATCCCTTCTTAATTCATCGCTTGTATCCATTGCCTCTGTTGCCAGCTGCCAGCCAACAAGTGGCAGTCCAACCTCTAAGTCCAGTCCAATGATCGTCCTTGTGTCCGATAGTTTGGTCTATGGGTTTCCGCCTTTGTCCCTTGAGCCTGCTCTCTGTCAGCATTGCCAGCCTCTGCCCAACTCTCCATAGCTCTCTCAGCCCACTGTCCAGGGACCCGTGGGCTGTCTGTTGTCCGAGCCCTCATCGTTTCTGCTGCTGCAGCCCTTGTAAGCTGGCCAGAGAAAACCGGATGCTGCGGGGGCTGTGGTCTTGGCTGCCGCTTCCCCACCTCAGGCCCGGTCCAGGGGCCTCGGGAGGAGGCAAAACCCGTCTCTCGATTCCCCGGCTCCAGCCCTGATGACCGGCACGTTCCCACAAACAGCACTCGAAGCTGCCGCCGCAGCTGCAACCGTAGTTGTAGTTGGGCCCCATCAAAAATGGTGGCCGCACAGCTGACCAAGACAAGCAGGGCCCAGGACGCCTCACAGCTCACCCCTGCAGTGCCAGGGAAGCTGTTGGGAAAGCTCTCAAGCTGTGCCACAGCTTCTCTGCACAGCGTCGTTGGAGTGAGGCCGCTCCGAAAGAAGGGAGGTAGGCATCCGTTAGAGGAAAACCAGTGCTGATGTCTCAACGCACGGTTTGGTCTACAGTCCACTCTCCCCACTGGCATAGTTGATGGTATGTGGCGTGCTCCAGGCGTTTTTTGGCTGCTTAGGGTTGGCTGGTATTTGCTGAAGTCAGTCTAAACGCAGGAGCTCTTGCACCGAGATTCCCTGCCGGCCGCCATCTTAGTGGACTTGGAAGGCTGTTAACTCATTATTAATGATCTCCCAATGTGGGAACACTATGGCTTGCTCCTGCCCTGTAGTCATGGTTTGTGGGAATGGAGGGACTGTTCCATCCTCCCTGATGAAGCAACTCCCACTGAGTAGTATTGTGCCTCAGTATGAGAGGGAAGAGAGTTACATAGCCACTCAAATCCTTCTCATCTCCCCAATCAATGTCCTTGACATCAGGAGTGACAGTCCAGAGTGTCCACCTAGGCTAGCTCCGTTCCTTTCTTTAAAGGCAACCCAAGAGGCTACATCGGTTTTGAAGCCAATCCTGGACTCTCCTCCCTGTGAGAGGCCAGAGTGATCAATCCACACAGTATTTCCCCTTCCCCTGGGGTAGCCCCCTCCCCAACCTCTGATCATCTGGATGGTAGATAAGCCTGGCCTGAGGACAACCACGCTGCCACCAATCAGCTGGGTGTGGGGCAGGGGCAAGTCACTTTGATCATTGCTTGCAATTACAATCTTCCTGTTTACTTAGCTATCATGTCTGTGGTTTTCAAACTAAAAAGGGAGAGAATGAATCTCAGTGCATGAAAAAAGGAGGGAGGGGGAAGGGGGAGTGCACAAGCCCAAGGCTTAGTTCAAGCTAACACCCAAATCTGCTTTGGCTATGTGTCTGAATCTAGAGTAATCTCACCTAGCAAGGGAATTCTTACAACTTTAACACTAAGGTTCTTAAAAGTCAAACAGCAGCTATTTATACTGGGGTTAGTTCAACTCCATTTCTGTCTTTTACCTAACATTACTGGAAATACTGCCGAATACCTTAACTTCTGTGCAAAGAGAGTGTTTTATTTGTTATGACTCAGCAAAACCCAAGTGCATACTGCACATAAATTTTGTGATGAGCTCAAACCGGCAAAGCATATTTGCAATAAACAGGAAAGCAGAAGGGCAGCAAGCTGGAAACAAGCTGGCAGTCCCTTTCTAGAGCACAGGGCTTTCAGTCACATCACATGATCTATTAACTTACAAAGAGTTGACCAAGTAAATAAAGTGATATTCATCTGTTCCATGCCATTTTAATTCTCTGCTGTTACAGAGAAGTCATTTCCACCAAAATCTTTAAATGAATGTGCCTTATACTGAACTGGCCCATTGGTCTGTCACAGTCAGTGTTGTCTATTTTGGTATGCAGCACCAGTGCAGGGTCTCAGGCCAAGGCCTTTCACAGCACTTAATTACCTGAGCATTTTAACTGCTGATGCCAGGGACTAAACCCTGTTTTGGCATCCAAAACAGATACTCAACCACTGAGCTGTGACCCCACCCCGGTATCTTGAATGTCTAAATCATATCAGATCATATCGATAGTTTCCTGTCTAGATCATATGATGCAAGGTAAACATTACTGACTGAGAAGGATCTCACGCAGCACATCAGGTGCTGAGAAAGGGCCTTCTTTGCATGAGACATTTAGAGAGCTGCTGCATTTTAGAGGTAGAAAGTACTTGTTTTAATTAATGTAATTAATTAATATAATTAATTACACTTCAAACTATTAGCTAAAGAAAGGTGGTATAAAAGTGAAATAAATAAATAAAGGCTACTAGGCAATATATCTGCCTATCTGTATAGTCACCATGCTTTGAAGGGTGGACTCTATGGCACTGTACCATGCGGAGGTTCCTCCCCTCCTCAAACCCTACCCTCTCCTGGATCCACCCCCAAAGTCTCCAGTCATCTTCCAACCCAGAGTTGGCACCTAGGTTGGTGGGTGGGTGAGAAATAGAAAAGGAGGCAGGGAAAGCTGTGGAAATGGGGGTTGACAGGAGGAGACAAAGAGGAAATAAGTGTGAGGAAGGGGGTATATGTAGCCTGCCTTTGTGCCTCCTAAATATTTATACTATGAACTGTTCAGCTGTGCTTCAACACACAGACATACACATTTTTGCATTATATTCAAAGATAACTAGACCAGCTTTATTTCTCCTATTATTAAGAAGCTTTGTTTGCCAAACAAATCTCTTCCAAATCTTTAGTTTTTCTCATTCTCTCCTGGATCCACCCCCAAAGTCTCCAGTTATCTTCCAACCCAGAGTTGGCAACTCTAGTTAAAAGGTAGGTTGGTGGGTGGGTGAGAAATAGAAAAGGAGGCAGGGAAAGCTGTGGAAATGGGGGCTGACAGGACAAATCCAGTAAAGTAATGCACTTTCTGATCTTTGTGAAAGCAGAAGGGAGTAAAATGTTTAACCATTCAAGAACAAATACTCATTGAGTGAAAATCAGTTGACTAAGTTTGCCATTTTTTCTATGTGTGCAGCTTTAAAATAAGATATATCCTTATCCTAGCCAAGCAGGTTCAGTGATTTGCAAATTAGTATTGTATTCCAAAAGTCATCTAATTAATTGAAACTTAAACTCATCACATCCTTTTAAAGGATGTCATTGTAGCAGCAGTAAAACATCTGTCATCTTGTCATGTGTATGAACATTTTTTTCCTAATGGTCATCTTGTCACAGTTAATTAGTTTTTAGACATATAAGCAGTCATAAACCAATGTGACTTTGAAAACCCTGTTTCTAAAAACCTGTAACATCAAACAGTGTGTGGGGGGGACTCAGTATATCCAATGAATGTGTCTTTGCCAATCTGTTATGTAGCAGTAGAAGCTACCAGTAATTGTTCAAATATAGACAAGCTTGAATATGTCCAAAGGAGGGCAACGAAGATAGTGAAGGGTCTGGAGACCAAGTCCTATGAGGAAAGGTTGAAGGAGCTGGGTATGTTTAGCCTGGAGAGGAAACGACTGAGAGGTGATATGATAACCATCTTCAAGTACTTGAAGGGCTGTCATATAGAGGATGGTATGGAGTTGTTTTCTGTTGCCCCAGATGGTCAGACCAGTACCGATGCATTGAAATGAAATCAGAAGTTTTTAGGCTAAACATTAGGAAGAATTTCTATGGATAGAGGGAAATGTATAATGAAAACTCCAAAACATGTTGTAAAGAGTTTATATTTTGTTTACTTTTTTGTAATGACAAACGATAAATGAACTATATATATAAAAAAGGAAGAATTTCCTGACAGTTACAACAGTTCCTCAGTGGAACAGGCTTCCTCGGGAGGTGGTGGACTCTCCTTTGGAGGTTTTCAAACAAAGGCTAGAGGGCCATCTGTCAGCAATGCTGATTGTGTGAACTTAGACAGATCATGAGAGGGAGGGCATCAGTGCATAGTTCTTGTGGCCCTTTCTTACATTCCCAGGGAAATGCCGATTGCCACTTTGGGGTCAGGAAGCAATTTTCCTCCAGGCCAGTTTGGCTGGAGATCCTGGAGGTTTTTTGTCATCTTCTGGGCATGGAACAGCAGTCACTGGGAGTGTGGGGGGAAAGATATTTGATAACTTCCTGCATTGTGCAGGGGTTGGACTAGATGACACTGGAGATCCCTTCCAACTCTATGGGTGCATTCAGACGCGGCCTTTCTGCCGGCATAAACTGCACCGGTTGGAACCGGTGCAGTTTATGCCGGCAGAAACGCGATCAGACTCACCCTCCTTCTTCCGGATGTCTCCGTTGGACGCCCGCTCACACGCTGCGGGCGTCGGCGTTTTTTTTTTTTTTAAGCAGTTTGAGCATGCGCACAGGCAGCCATTCAGAGAATGGCAATTTTTGCGCATGCTCAAAACCCCCCCCCCCATTACATTTAAACTTTAAAGGTAAGGACTTACCTTTAAAGTTTAAATCCCAACCTGGCCTCCCTTAAGTCCCGGACTCCTCCGAGAAGGTAAAGTAAGGTTTTTTTAAAAATTTAAACAGACGCTCAGGGCGAAGCTTCGCCTGAGCGCATATCGCTTAGGGTTAAAATAAAATGGTGGGGGAAAGCCGGAAGCCTCAGGCTTCCGACGGAAATGCCTAGGCACCGGTGGAGAGCGATCAGACGCCGGGGTGCATCGTTTACCACCGTTGCACTCTGTATACCACCACTTGGGACCTGGTAGCAGAGTGCAACGGTGTAAAGGGCTTTACACCGGTTAGGGAGAGGAGGCAGATGTGCCCCGTCTGAACGCCGGTAAGTACATCGATTGGAACCGGCACCCTAACCGGTGTAAAGCCCCCGTCTGAATGCACCCTATGATTCTATGATTCTATTCTATGAAATAGGGTTCCAAGGTAATTAAGCAAAGATCTGTTTGGAGATCAGGAATGATATTATGGAGTTCCTTCATCTTTCCTATAAAACTTCAGGGGCGACCACAAGCAAAAACAGGATTCTGGTCTATATATTTGCAGTATGTAGGTCTGTATTTTCAGACATCACAAACAAGCTGAGGCTTGTTCATGACAGGTATGCTCACACCCTCCTGCCATTCTTCTCGTCATTCCTCCTTTCACTTGGAGCATGCTTGAAGAATTCCTCTCTTCAGAAGTCTTCAGTCTGACACTAATTTGTCGTGACATCTGAAAGCTGGTTCCTAAACAAAATGGAGTTGGTTTCTTCTCTGCAAAACTGGATTCTAAGCCAGGATTAAACTGTTATTATTATTTGATCATTTTATTGTATTTTTGTTATTCCATGTGTTTGGATTTTTTATTCTATTACTTGTTTGGTATCAAGCACATTCCTAGCGTCCACTTCTAATCCATTCGCATGATAGTCTCTGTGATTCTACACCTCACCCAAGGAATCTATTGAGGTTAACTGGTGTGGTTAGTCCAGGCACCATTAGTTAGTGCAGTGCTTAAATAAAGCTACAAACACAGTAGTGTCACTTTACCAGGTTACTCAGCTTCCAAAACTACACAGAGCCATGTTGCAAGTTTAGAAGAGAAATACTTCCCTCTTTATTTGGGAAGTACACTTTGGATAGGAAAGACTAGGGATATTATAGGATACTAACTTACTAGCTAAAGGATGGAGGCAGATGGCTAGAGGCCCATCTGACTCATGGTGCCAAGAGAGGACTGCATGTCTCTCTCTTGGTGCATGCAGGAAGAGAGCTTGTCTTCATCAGAGTAAGAGAAAAGAAGGAAGGCAAAATGGTCCCTGAGAACACAATCTGCATTTCAAAGAGGACAGTGGCAGAAGAGTAAAGACAGGAAGAAAGGTCAGTGTGCCTATCTAGCTATCTAGCATCTCTTGCCACTCAGTCTGGAGGTCTGAGACGGGAGACATCACATCTGGAACTTCCAACACAATCTTCCCTATCAAAGTCCATGTTTTATAGGCAATTAAATTCTCCCATGTAGAGTAAGCATAGAAAGGCATGAAAACGTAGGCACCTAAATTTTCTACCTTTCATTGGAATCCTCAAGTAGACAATGGGAGAAGGCCTTTTTTATTTTTTACAAAAATGGAAAATATAGTCAAAGAAATATAAACCCTGCTCCCCTTGTACATTTCAGCACATTCGTACTTGGTCGATTTTAGTATTTTCTTCAAGCCTATCTGTTTTCCAGGACTGGAGGCATGCTGGATAAAATCAGCTTCCCACAGTGGCAGTGAGTAGGAGCATGGAGGTGCTGGCAGACAGCTTCTCTCACCCACGTGTGCCATGTTTGTGAAAAGAAAACAGCTTCTCTCTGGCCCTCGGTTTACTCATGCAGATGACTCATGCACATGGATATCATCCAGTTTGTCCTTAAACTAGAAAAGTTTTCCTCTTTTCACCTGAATTCCCCACAGTTGTTAAATAAAATCAATGATCAAATTAAGGAGAATTAATCTGTGGTTATCTCTCACACAGAGATTTCATCTTTCCTTACCACAGATCTTTGCCTGCCACTTCTTTAGGTATGCATATTATCATCAAAGAGGGGCAAACACTGTATAGTCCTAAGAAGAGTTATGCCCCTCGATGACCTCTTTTTAGGATTACACCATCAGTTTCTGCCCCTTACTTTCCTCAGTCCACAAAGCAGCTGAGTTGCCTCTATTCTCCCCCCAGTTTGCATAGCCCTGCCTGCCAAAGTGCAAGAAGAGCATTTGCTTCTGTCCCTGAACCATAGGCTCAGCCTCTGCCTCTGTCCCCACTCAGCTGGCAGCCCTGCTGGCCAGTGATGCAAGCAAAGCATGTCACTTTCCCTTGCAGGTCAGGAGTACTATCTTATCTCTGAGGAGGAGGGAATTGTGGGGGAATTGTTCTTCTTTAAAGAGAAAGATGCTTCCCCATATTACCACAGTTATCAGCACTGAGTCTGTTTGCATGGACGATTTAATGCAAACAATGATTTTAAAGTGGCTGCTTTCCACTACCTGTTCCACATTACCATACACAAGTGATTGGCTCAAAGTGCACATGTTTTGCATACAGAAGGTTCTTGGCTCCATGTCTCCCTTCTCCTGTTAAAGGGTGTCAGAAAATATTCATCTCACCTGAGAGTCTATCCGAGTACACACTACAGAGGTAAATGGTATCTCTCCTTATATATAATTGAGTAAGAACATTCTATATGAACATTCTAAATTTGGCCCCTTTAGTGTATGGACACTTGAACTGTCAGGCAGAAGACGCTGGCTGGGTTGACTGGCTGCTTTGTGCAGTCCCGCCCAGCGTTTCAAGGTCTTTTGCATATGGAAGCTGATTGGACTTCACTGCATTCCACACCTCAAACTCACCCCCCTCCCCGCAAGGCAGTTGGAATGTCAGTTGCATATGGAACCTTCAAGGTCTTTTGCATATGGAAGCTGATTGGACTTCACTGCATTCCACACCTCAAACTCACCCCCTCCCCGCAAGGCAGTTGGAATGTCAGTTGCATATGGAACCTTCAAGGTCTTTTGCATATGGAAGCTGATTGGACTTCACTGCATTCCACACCTCAAACTCACCCCCTCCCCGCAAGGCAGTTGGAATGTCAGTTGCATATGGAACCTTCAAGGTCTTTTGCATATGGAAGCTGATTGGACTTCACTGCATTCCACACCTCAAACTCACCCCCTCCCCGCAAGGCAGTTGGAATGTCAGTTGCATATGGAACCTTCAAGGTCTTTTGCATATGGAAGCTGATTGGACTTCACTGCATTCCACACCTCAAACTCACCCCCTCCCCGCAAGGCAGTTGGAATGTCAGTTGCATATGGAACCTTCAAGGTCTTTTGCATATGGAAGCTGATTGGACTTCACTGCATTCCACACCTCAAACTCACCCCCTCCCCGCAAGGCAGTTGGAATGTCAGTTGCATATGGAACCTTCAAGGTCTTTTGCATATGGAAGCTGATTGGACTTCACTGCATTCCACACCTCAAACTCACCCCCTCCCCGCAAGGCAGTTGGAATGTCAGTTGCATATGGAACCTTCAAGGTCTTTTGCATATGGAAGCTGATTGGACTTCACTGCATTCCACACCTCAAACTCACCCCCTCCCCGCAAGGCAGTTGGAATGTCAGTTGCAGATTTGAGGGATGGAGCCTGAAGAGGGTGAGGTTTGAGGAGGGGTGGGACCTCAGGCAGGTACAATGCCATAGACTTCCACCCTCCAAACCATTCAGTCCTTAATGGGGAACCATTGTTGCCAATCTCCAGGTGAGGGCTGGAGACCACTCAAAATTACAATTGCTCTGCAGAAGGGAGGGCGGAAGTCAGCTGAAGTCAAAGGGGCAGATAATGGTAGGTTGATGGTTAGCTGCGAAGGAGATGGGGTTGCCAACTCCAGGCTGGCAAATTCCTGGGGATTTGAGGGGTGGAGCCTGGAGAGGGTGGGGTTTGCAGAGGGGTGAGACCTCAGACAGGTAGAATGCCATCGACTCCACCCTCCAAACCAGCCATTTTGTCCTGGGTAACAATTGTTGCCAATTTCCAGGTCAGGACTAAGGATCACTCAAAATTACAACTGCTCTTCAGGGAGCAGAGATCAGTTCCTCTGGAGAAAACAGTGGACTCTGTCATTATACCCTGCTGAGGTCACCACAGCAAAATGACACTGTTTGCCCAAAGCCAGAGCATTCCCCCAGAGCCTCTTTCTAGATCTCGTTGTATTTATTTCCACAACGGGCTTTACTGCTAGTAAGGTATGACTCAGTAAGAGACATATTAAGTTTCATTCCTGACGGCATAACTTGTAAAAAAATCTTAGACTGGACTGCCTATTCTCTCCACAAATGGCACACCCATATGCAGAATGAAAGGGATATTTGAGAAACTGCTCTCCTGTGAAATCCCTTGAACAGCTTTTTAACTCATGCAGAAAAGTGCCCCCAAATAGAATGATTAAATCCACGAAGGGGAAAAGAGCGGTGTTTTCTTATCTCCAGATCTGTATGGCATTGCTGTGGTGCCCTCCCCAGTAGCTTACCAGCATTTCCCAATCTTGCTTTGCCGCAAACACACCTCTCCCATCAGGCATTCAGCAGGCACTCTGGCTGCTGTCGAAGACGTCCCTGACAGCATTACAGAGAACTCTCTACAAACAAGTTTTATGAATCGCGTGCCTGAGTTCTGCTATAGCTTCACGTACACCTAACAAGTAATCACACTAAATGTTTTGGACTCTGGAACAGGTTGCCAAATGCTGGGATAACAGAATGAAGTGAACAGCTTTAATAAAATGGAAGCACGACAGTGAAAAATGCATATGCAACAGCACATCTGAAATTAAAATCTAGTGCATGTATCCTCATTTGGTGTAAACTCCTTTTGCTTATATAAGCTTATGCTGACACCAGTCAGGCATTCAGCCTGTTTCTTCAGCATTTCACCCTCTTTTGCTTCTTTCTATCTAATTTGAGAGACAAATTCCACCACCAAGTACTCCTTGAATCATTGCTATAGAGCTGAGAGGGCAGTCTGAATATAAAGTCAATGTGGAATAATGGAAAGGGTGCTGGATCGGGGAGACATGGAGGCAAATTCCTGTCCAGCCAGTCATTCATACAATTAATGAACAGTTTCATCCTGTTCAGAGTGTTTCACAAAGTGGTTTACAATTTTTTATACAATCCAGTTATAAAATACAATTAAATTTTTTATAATTAAATCACACTCCATGTGTCATCAGTAGACTGAAACCCAGCTGTAAAAACCCAAGGAAAAAAATTGGTAGTCAAGATTAATATAATCCAGCAGTATGCCTGAAGGACAAACCCTGCAACTATCTCTGACATTTATTTATTTATTTATTTATTTATTATTTACATTTCTATCCCGCCCTCCCCGGAGGCTCAGGGCAGCTAACAATCGTATCACCAAAACAAAACACTAATACAATACAAAATATTAAAAATATGTCATAATTAAAACACATTTGGTGCTCCTATCAACCAATTCCAAGATTACCATTCCTAAAGACAAGATGGCCGTCCCCTAAATGCCCCGTTCTCACCCCGATGCAGTAATTATAGGGCACTGATGGTACATGCCCACATCCTGATGTCCTGATGTCCATAAATGGGGTGTTGATGATAGACTAGTGCGTTGGTGGTACACTGGTGGCGGTGGCTCCTATTCAAAAGCCAGGCGGAAGAGCTCCATCTTGCAGGCTCTGCGGAACTGTGCTAGGTCCCGCAGAGCCCTGATCTCCTCTGGGAGCTCATTCCACCAGATAGGAGCCACCACCAAAAACGCCCTATTCCTGGTCATGGTAAGTCTGATGGACCGGGGGCCAAATGCGGTGGAATACAAAAATGGGAGAAAAAACTCAATAAACAACCAAAACGTTATGGCAAATAATTCTTTAATATCTTCTTGAAGGACTGAAAAGCTAGCACAAGACAAATAGCACTGAAACTTATTAATACACTGAGAGCCAACCAATGTCTCACTCATTTCAAAATTAACATGTTTCTCCCACATGACCGTTTGACTGACATGTTCTGGGAGTTCTCTGTGCATAAGCCTGATTTGGATAGGGATCATGGACTACAAGGAAAAGAGGCTTATGCTTCCCCTATACGCTATTTTCCTGACATGAAATGGCCCAGGGGAACTGTTATTTGCCCATCGGAGAGGTTTTGTGAACTGGTTGCTACAGGTAAGTTTCTGAATGAAGCAAACAGTGGCGCCACAGAATATGGGGAGTACGGTATTAGAGTGGCCTGTAGAGTAACACTTAAGCCGCTTCCCCTTACACATCATGTCCACAATCCAAATCAAGCCCCTGCCTGCCTGGGAACTGAGTTACCAGCACTGAAATCCAGGTGCATGTCTCATCTAGATCCTTATGTTGGCCACAAGACTGCTATTTAAACTTTGTAATGTATAAATTAGCCTATCCTAACTAACAGGGCTTTTATCATTATAGTCAGTTCTGAAGTGACCCATAGATTGTGGGTTGACACAATGGGGCCAGAGACAGACACGTGGGGGATTTTTCAACAAGCCTATGAGAAGCCTCATGTTTGCAGGAAAATGTGGAATGTTTTTTGTTTTGTTTTTAAATAGTACATTAGGGGTTCAAAGTCAATGAATAAACCACATGTGCCAGCAGCTGTGCTGTGGTTAAGAGCAGCAGACTCTAATATGGGAGAACCGGGTTTGATTCCCCACTTCTCCAAATGCAGCCAATTGGGTGACCTTATGTCAGTCACCGTTCTCTCAGTACGGTTGTCTCAAGAGCAGTTCTCTCAGAGCTCTCTCAGCTCCACCTACTTCACACAGGGTGTCTGTTGCAGGGAGAGGAAGAGAAAGGAAGTTGTAAGCTGGTATGAGACTCCAAATGAAGGGTGGGATATAAATCCAATCTCTTCTTCCTCTTGTTGTTGTTGTCATTGCTGAATTTGCCTATTTGGAAATTGGCACTTGCAGAACCCCTGCTCAAATTAGCAAAGTTGTCATGACAGAGCATAGAGGGAGTGGTGGTCCCATAGATAGGAGAGACCAAGGCCGTTGAAGGGCTTTGTATGTGACAGCCAGTACCTTAAATTCTGCTTGGTAACTGATGGGCAATCAGTGAATGACTGCAGAATCGGAGTAATGTGCATGTTCCATCTAAGTCCTGATAATCGCTAAACCACGTCTTTCTGCACCAACTGGTGATGTCATTGTTGACACCAACACAATTGAGGGCTTTATTTTTTTTATTTATTTGTCAGTGTAATATTATATTGCTGTTCTTCAAAATACAAACATAAATCCCACTTTTCTGGTGCAGGTGGATACAGGTTGTGACCGGAGGAGGGAGTGTGTGTACATGTATGGTACACACTATGGTAACTCTATGGTAACAAGATGGCGACTGGGTGGATGCTCTGGTGCTGAGCTCCCCCGAGGTACATTAAGCGTTTGTATCTAATGTATTTTAACTGCAACTAGAGGGAAATTGCTCAGTAGGCGGGAGAAGAACTCTTTGGCTTGGGGGCCACAACATCGCCATACCGAGGAGAAGCTTGGGGAGCTGTGGAGCCGCGGAGCTGCGGAGATGTGGAGCTAGTTTGCTGTTGCGGGCCTGTATTAGCTTGCACGGTCGGACCCTGCATGGGCGAAACTTCACAAGGACTGGAGGAGGAGTACCTGAAGAGCGGAGGAGTATTTGGGGAGCAGAGGTGCGAGTCGCCAGGCTCCTGGGTGTCGTGGGGGCTTGCCGGGGGGTGTGGAACCTCCACCCCTCTTTCCTCCGGAGACTGACTTTTTTCCGCTGGGCGTGGAGCCTCCTCCCCTTTTGCCTCCGGAGACTGACTTCTTTCGCTGGGCGTGGTGGGAGCTCGCCCGAGGCACGGAGCGTGCCGTTCCTCTGGAGAAAGACTGGGCTCTGCCGCGTCCTGGGCGTGGTGGGAGCGCGACGGGGCGCAGAGTGTCACGTCCCTCCACTGAAGCCGGGGCTTGTTTTCACGGAGGCCAGCCGCGCTGTGCTGGGTTGTGTGTGAGAGGCAAGAGGCTGGGCTGTGTGCAAGAGGCAAGACGCGGAGGCGGCGTTGGGAGGGGCCAGCTGGCGGTGAGAGAGCCGGCGGGTCTGACGTGGGCCGCCTGGCAGTGAGAGAGCCGGGATCGTGCCCCCCCTGTCATCATCTCCCTCCCCCCTAGCAAGGAACAGCAAAACAACTGCCAGCCTGGACAATCTTCCGTCACAGAATTAACTATCAAAATGGCTGTCTTTCCTGACAAAGATACTTCTCTTGCTTGGCTCCTGTGAGACTAACTTTTCCCTCAGTGGCTATTGCTAGGCAACCAAGCCTAATTCTGTCAGTAAAAAGACAAAGGAAGGAAACCCTTTCCAGGCCTTTTTGGGGAACTTTTGGGGCCAGTCCTGACTAGGGTTGTCAGTTCCAGGTTGGAAAATTCCTGGATATTCTGTGTCTAATGAAGCCAGTCTAAGGAAGCCAGCATCTGGGAAGGGGAGAGGCCTCAGCTGAAGAGAATGCCATAGAGCCCACCCTCCAAAGCATTTATTTTCTCACGGGTGGGGGGAGATCTGTTGTCTGGAGTTCAGTTGTGATACCCGGCGATCTTCAGGCTCCACCTGGAGGTTGGCTACTCTAGGCGTAGCAGTTAGCACTTCAGAGCAGGGTCTACTAGACCCAGGTTCTTGCTGTGGAAGTTGAGTGGGTGATTTCGGACCAGTCACAGACTTTCAGCCTAACCTACCTCACAGGGCTGTTGGGCAGATCAAAAGGGGGAGAGGATAATGATGTAAGCTGCTTTGGTCTCCACTGTGGAGAAAGACTGTACTTGTCCTCCTGGGGAATCATTGCTGCCAATCTCCAGGTGAAGGCTGGAGAGCACTCAGAATTAAAACTGCTCTCCAGATGGCAGAGATCAGTTCCCCTGGAGAAAATGGCTGTTTTGCATGGTGACTCTGAGTCATTACACCCTGCTGAGGTCGCTTCCCCTCCTGCTTGGGTCCCCACTAAGGAGGAGAAAGACCGTAGTTTTCCTAAGTAGAGGTTTCTGGTGTGTGTGTGGGGGAGATGGAAAGCTGAAGTCAGAGGGGTAGATAATGGTATATTGATGGTTGTCTGGGAAGGAGATAGTGTTGCTACCTCCAAGAGAGGTACAATTACATAGACTCTACCCTCCAAACCAGTCATTTCCTCCTGGGGAACCATTGTTGCCAATCTCTAGGGGAGGGCTGGAGATCACTCAGAATTACAACTGCTCTTCAGATGGCAGAAATCAGTTCCCCTGGAGAAAATGGTAAGCTCTGTGTCATTATACCATGCTGAGGTCACCACAGCAAATTGACGCTGAGTGCCCAAGGCCAGGGCACCCACCCAGAGCCTCCTTCTAGAGCTCATTGTATTTATTTCCACAATGGGCCTTATTCCTAGTACCTTGAATAAAACTTTAGGAGGTCACAGTTGTACAACATCAAGATTCTAAATAAGACTTCAGTAAAATAGACCATAAGGGTTCATTCAGTCATCACATACAGTGCCTAAGCAAGTATACCTGGAAAGAAATTTTACTGAGGTCAGTGAGATGTCGTTCCTAGTAAGTGATCTTAGGACTGCAGCCTTAATTACTCAGCTCTTGATAATGACTGGCAGCTGAATGAAGGATGCTCAATATATTGGAAAGCATTATGTCTGAGGGAACACGAGCCGATGTGTGTGCTGTCAGGTCTGTGATGGCTCCTTCACAAAAGCTGCAGCAGCATCACTTGATGGCGCGGAATCTAAGTGATGGATGCGCTTGTGTGAACTTCCTTTAATGCAGCTGCCCCAGGAATCCTGCAGCCTAGCAAACAGATGAAGTTACAGCAGATGGTTCTGCATCATCCCGGACTGCCGTAGGATTGCTCATTAATAAAACAGACAAGTCATGTGCAATCGGGGAAAGAACAGAAACGAAAGGGGAATATTGGATCGTCCTTTTTAGAGCACTCGGAAGAAGGGTTGAGTGTGTTGGTTGTTTGATTGCAGGGGGGGGGGGAAGAGCTCCTGAGGAATCCTTCCAGAATACAACCCAAGTATATAAATGAGTGGACTAGCATAGGATGGTTATAGTGAGCAAGACATGGGATACAAGCAGGTGTACAGCCATTGTACCAATGCACCCTCTGGGGGGGGTCTTTTTGAGTATTTTATTTATTTATTTATTTATCTATACATTCAATTTATATTCCGCCCTCCCCGCATGTAATGAAATGTGGACCATTTTTCCTCCAGAAACAAGTCCTGCTGTTTTCAGAGACACCATCCCTTTCTGTGTGGTGATGCTCTTTTGCTGATTCACAACTGATCAGAAGAATAAATTAGGTTGATTTTACTGGAGTGAACCCTGAGCTGGTGGGGTGTGGGAAAATATCACATGCTATAAGATCGGATCAACAGCACTTCAATCAGGATCGAGCCCTTCAGCCCTTCAGCCTGCACATTTGAGGCTGCGTGTTCGAAAGCTTCCCTGTATCTCCCCAATGTTCCCTCTAAGCTGTGGAGTCTTGTGAGCAAAAATTCAACTTTGTGAGCTACTGGTATTAAGGTTGTGAGCATTGTTCCCTCTAAGCTGAGTTAGTGTGAGCTAGCTCACATTTTTTTAGCCTCCAGCACACAGATTTCTGCCTTAGCTCAGGAAGGATTGCTCCAAAGCAGACCAATACATGCAGCAGCGAAATCGCTCGCTCACAGCTTTAATGCCAGTAGCTCACAAAGTAGAATTTTTGCTCACAAGGCTCCGCAGCTTAGAGGGCGCATTGGTTGTGAGTGAGTAATTTGGCTACTGCATAAATCAGTTTGCTCTGGAGCCATCCTTCCTGAGCTAAGACAAAAATGTGCGAGCTGGAGGCTAAAAAGCTGTGAGCTAGCTCACACTAACTCAGCTTAGAGGGAACACTGCCCCCCCATGTTCCTGCATATGCCATTGCTGGATTCCAACCCCCAGGTTATGCTTGTTTGCACCAGATTCTTGGCCTTAGCCTATAAAATTCACAAATAATTCGTTAAGAAGTGACATAGATGATCCTTCAGCCTTTTGAACTTTTTAATTTTTGAAAGACTAAAAATTCTGTTCTTTTTCAAATACTTGTATTCTAAAGTTTTTAACTGATTATTTCCAATTTAATGTCTGTCTACCTAGAGCATGGTATCCAGCTGTTGATGGGTCTCTCGAGGAGGGACCACATCCAGCCGGTGCTGCAAGTGCTGCACTGGCTGCCTATAGCATACCGGATTCGTTTCAAAGTGCTGGTTCTCACCTTTAAAGCCCTGAATGGCCAGGGTCCAGTCTACCTGAGGGACCGCCTCTTCCCACATGTTCCCCCAAGAGCACTGCGATCTGGGAGTCTGGACCTCCTTGAGGTTCCAGGCCTCCGGGACATCAAGTTTGCCCTAACCAAGGCCAGGGCTTTCTCGGTGGCGGCTCCTACCTGGTGGAACGAGCTCCCGGTGGAGATCAGGGCCCTGCGGGACCTAGTGCAGTTCCGCAGGGCCTGTAAGACGGAGCTCTTCCGCCAGGCTTTCGAGTAGGAGCCGCCGCCGCCACTATACTATCATTGTGGCGGACTTACCACCTGCCTGGCCTTGGATGGGGGTAAAATGTTGCCTGAGGAGGAACATCATCCCGGCGCTCCGGCATTTATTCCATCGGCCGCCAATGAGAGTCATCGACCATCTTGGATTTTAAAATGAACTTTAAATGAACCTTATCATGTACTGTAGAGCACCATTTTAGCTTGTATTTATTGAAGTTTTAATGTATTTTATGTTTTGTTTCGGCTTGGCCGCTGTTAGCCGCCCTGGGCCGTATGGGTAGGGCGGGATATAAATCCCAAGAATAAATAAATAAAATAAATAAATGTGTCTGGCATTGAATCTTCATTTTCCCACAATTTTATAATTTTTTCACATTTATTACAAAATAGAGCAATTATAAAACCCCGAGAATCAAATTTTCAACACTGACTAGACCTACATTTTTAGGTGGCTTGGATATCCCTAATCTAACACTGTATTATGAAGCAACTATTTTGGCAAATATAATTAGAGTCTTATCCAATGATTTGGACTGTGCCTGGACAAGAATAGAAGAGTTTTATACCCCACCATTGACACTCTTAGAATTATTTTGGAACCTGGTCAGCTTTAGACCAGAAAAAACACAGGAAAATGAGTCATTACAGATCTCACTGGAAATATGGGATAAATATAGGAAAGTATTGATGCTTGAATCTTCCCAATTGGCCACTTTTCTCAACCAACAATGGTTCCCACCATGACAAGAATATGCAGCTTTTAAAAAATGGAGACAGGCAGGCATTATCCGTCTGAGAGATTTAGTTCAAAAAGGACAAATATATAAGAAGGCAGAGTTAGAAGTAAAGATTGGTGAAAAAATTCCGTGGTATAGATACATGCAATTAGGCCACATGGTTAGCACACTATAAGGTAAGGAAGTATTTTCAATTTTGATTACTCTTTTGGAATCTCTTATCAGCAAACAGAATGGAGAAATTAAAGGCCTTATATCACAGATATATAAGATACTGATAAACAAAGAAATAGAAAACAAAGATTTACAAGGTACAGCATGGAATATGGATTGTCAAAACAGGTTAAAAGATATGGATTGGCTTGAAATATGGAAGTCCCCTAGTATGTCTTCTAAAATCTTTTCTGTAAGTTTTGACTTATTCAAGATTGTACATAGACAGTATCTTCTGCCAAGCAGAATACACCGTATTAATCCCAAAGCAAGTGCAAAATACTGGAAAAACTGTGGGCGAATCGGGGATTATTTACATTGTTGGTGGCACTGCCCATTTATTAAATAATACTGGAAACAAATTTTTAAGCATATTTACATAATTACAGGATGTAACTTACCAGAAAGTCCAGAAACAACTCTCCTTGCACACTGGGCAAACTCTGAAGAGAATAAAAACACAACAAAATTAATATCTTACTTGTTAGCTATTGCACATATAGTAATTGCAAAAAAATGGAGAGATAAATCCTGTCCAAATTGCTAACATGGCCAAAGAAATCATGGGACCACTTTGTTTTAGGAAAAATTACATCACAATCAATGGTTACCAATTTAGCTAACTACCAAAAATAGTTTCAAATGCTATGGTTTCCTGTAATAGGGTATTTAACAGAAAGAAATATAATTCCATATAATCCGTATTATTGTCCCCCCAGTGGAGCAGAGGTCCATCAGTGGCTATTAGCCACAAGGTATAGATAGGGGCTCTGGGGCAAGTGATGCTCTGTCTTCTTGGTGCTTGGGGGGGCCAACAGTGGGAGGGTTCCTAGTGTCCTGGCCCCACTGGTGGACCTCCTGATGGCACCTGGTATTTTTGGCCACTGTGTGACAGAGTGTTGGACTAGATGGGCCTTTGGCCTGATCCAACATTGGCGTCTCTTATGTTCTTATGTTCTTATGTAATAGGGTATTTAACAGAAAGAAATATAATTACGAATAATCTGTCCTATCAGGACCTGTTATTCTTTTAAGATTCTTTGTATAATGTTGTATTGGTATATACAGTTTGTACTGCTCTGGAGTATAACTGACTCTAATGTTTGTAATATGCTTTATTAAAAATAATAAAAATATAATAAAAAATATCTCAGAAGCTAAGCAGGGCCGACCCCTGGCAAGTAATTGGAAGGGTGACCTACAAGGAATACCAGAGGCAGGATGCAGAGGGTTTTTCTTTGAAAAACATCCAAGCCCCCAGCAGGGGTTGCCAGTAGTCAACCATGACTTCCAGGCAAGCACACAATACACACACACACAAACACTAAAAAGACACTCATAGTAACAGCACAAATAAAATGTGGTAGTAATATGCACAATTGTTAGAGTACTGAACTAGGATTGGTGAAATCCCAGACTCAAATCCTCCTGAAGCTCACTGGGTGAACGTAGGCCAGTGATAGGGAGCAATTCCAAGCAGGTCTTTCACGGGGTTGTTGTGAGGACAAAATACAGAAGGGGAGAGCTACTCTGAGCTCCTTGGAGGAAAGGTAGGATAAAGATGTAATAAAGTGCTATAAAAATTTTGTGGCCAAAACCAGAGCTATCCAATAAGTCCTTATGACAGTTTCACATCCTCATTCCATGCGGCACCTAGAACTGCAGTAGGAACCCTAGTGATGAAAAATGATCATGTTTACGCACAGGCAAAGCATGCAGTTTGTACACTAGAAAACAGGATGGCTGATTTCCCACAAGCGCTGCTCCACGCTCACTCCTCCCTTTTGCCCCGATGGCACGTGTCAATTTCACACAAGCTGCTGTGCAGCTGCATTTCGCCCCGGAGCTTCGCACGATTTCCCCTGCGTCTATTCAATACTCAAAAAACAGGACTGAGTAGACGCGGGGGAAATTGCGTGTAGCTGCGGGGCGAAATGCGGCTGCACAGCAGCTTGTCTGAAATTGACACGTGAGGGAGCGCGGAGCAGCGCTTGTGGGGAATCAGCCAATATCACAACAGAAGTTTTACCTTGAGAAGTATGTCTGAATCCCACATAATAACTTAAACTCATTATGAAATGAATCAGGGCTCTTTTTGTAGAAAAAGCCCAGCAGGAACTCATTAGCATAATAGGCCACACCCAACTGCAGAAACATATTAGCATATTAGGCCACACCCCTGACAGCACAGCTCATTAGCACATTAGGCCGCACCCCCATGTTACCAGAAGTGTGGTTATCCAGCCACACCCACCTTTTGCTTCTTATTCTGTTTACCTTGTTTGTTGTCAAAACCCAGGGCTTTTTTTGTAGCAGGAACTCCTTTGCATGTTAGGCCACACACCCCTAATGTAGCCAGTCCTAATGAGTTTCTGCTGTTGGGTATGGCCTATTATACTAATGAGTTCCTGCTGGGCGTGGCCAACGTGGGAGCCAGCCGGAACTCCATTCCTGTGCGTTCCTGCCCAAAAATAGCCCTGGAAATGATCAAGCTCATCTCCACTGCCATAAGAACAATGACTAAGGATCTGGTGTTTAAGAAAGTGGAAATGGAGAAACCACATTCTGAACTTTTTCTTTCCTTGTACAGAAATAGAGAACACATACAGTTTAGTGGATGTGATGGCATCTTTCTCTAATGGTCGGCTTCCCTTCAGCTACTTACCAGCTGTTATTGCTAATCTAAATAAACTATCTACTGAATCAAGCATGGAAGCATCTGTATGCATTGCAGATTTTCACATATCCATGTGTGAGCAGCTTAGGTATGGTGTGTGATCCTCCCAGAAACTATCTCTCTCTATAATAATTCTGTTTTGGTTGTGGACTCTCCTGAACATTCTACACGGTCCCGAATCAGTTGGCTCCCTGATCAGTCACTCAAAAGCTGTCCCTGTCCACTGGTTGCGTTGCCTGAGTCTAGCCTCCAGTATTCTAAACAGTTTGCTGTTCTTCTCCCCCCAGTAGCCAATCATAACACAGAGGTCATTTGCATATGCGGCCTGATTGGCCTTTGCCTCTAACATTCTAAACAGTTTGTTATTGCTGTTGGGAATCACTGAATGTGTCCTGAGGTAAAATACATATCCCAATTTCCCCTTAAATGGTCACTGGAGTTGCCAATCTCCCTGTGGGGCCTGGAGTTTTCCCAGAAATCACCGTGTTCCCCAGACACAGCATATCATTTCCCCTACAGAAATTTCCCAGCTATTACAATGGCTGCTTTCGGCAGTGGACTCTATGGCATTATACCCTGCTGAGGTCCCTCTGCACCCCAAACCCTGCCCTCCCCAGGCTCTACCCCTCAAATCTACAGGTATTTCCCAACCCAGAGTTGGCAACCCTGTAACAGCTATGGTACCACTTTCCAGACCTTTGGAACCCAGAAGACATGGCATAGGAGGAGGTGCTTTTCTACCTAAACTGCCACTGCATAACCCCAAATCAACATAAGTCAGGGGTGGAGGGAACCATACCTGTTACCATGAGGCTGTCCTCCCATACTAGCCACTTGGGACAGCAAAATAACTTGAGACAGCCCTGCCTTATAGCTAAGCAGAATGACTTGAGACAGCCCTGCCTTATAGCTAAGCAGAATGACTTGAGACAGCCCTGCCTTATAGCTAAGCAGAATGACTTGAGACAGCCCTGCCTTATAGCTAAGCAGAATGACTTGAGACAGCCCTGCCTTATAGCTAAGCAGAATGACTTGAGACAGCCCTGCCTTATAGCTAAGCAGAATGAAATAAACATGCTTGCCTCCCTCTATTTTCCCCTTTCCTCTTCCACCCCACCAGCCACAGCCGGGAGGGGACACTCACCTGGAGCTTCCTTCTGGAGCTCGTTGTATTTCTTCCCACAATGGGCCTTACTCCTAGTAAGAGTTCTAATCCAGAAAATTAGCAGAGGGTTTGTATGTTCAGAAATAAATTACTACTGACTCTCAGACAACCGGAACAGCAGGATGGATTAGGCAGGCATATGCCAGTCACAGTCTATGTGACATTATAATTTATAATGTATCATTAGGTTGAGTCTGTATTCCTAAAAGTACCCCTCAAGTAGTATGTGTTTGCCATATTCTATAGATTTGACCAAGGACAGAAGAGAAAATCCTTGTGTTTTATTTTAGGAACAGTCTGGGCTGCCCTTCTATATATGAGCTGCACAATTTGCTGTTAATTGCTCAGACCAGACTACAGGAATGTCTGGTTCTCTGTTCTGTTCTGTACTCCTGGGCCCTGTCCCCTGGCTTTCAAGCACAGTCAATTCTCTAACTACTTCTAGAAGTGGTTCCTTCTGCCGACCTAACGAGAGGGGTCTTCTCTGAGTGCGAAGATACAAGAGAGCGAGAAGGCAGCGGACTGTTAAATAACTCTACTTCAGTAAGCTGTGCCTTCCATAAATCCCACTTCCTCATCAAACATGAAGAGGGCTCCCCCCCTCAAAAAAAGAGAAAAAACACAGTATTGTAAGGCATCAAACCATTGTGCGGCAGACCCTGAACTTCCACTGTGTTTTAGTGGTGACTGGCAGCTTAAGACTCAAAATGCTTTGGAAGTATTTTTTTTTCCCCTTTACTGCTCCTGCTTTTCTCTATTTTCTTCTAATGCTATTCAGAACCTCCGATTTTTCATGGTTTGCCTAATCCCATTTCCTTTAAATCACATTAAGCCCCTAAGTATGTATTACAGAGACTGACAGAAATGAATGGACACCTTGCTAGGGCAGCAGAATGGATCTCTCCTAACAGGAAAAGTGAACTGGCTGACATCCCAAAAACAACATTTCACTTTCTTAAATAACAAGTAGTTATGTCTACATTTATATGCTTTGGAAGTGCCATAAAACAACATATATTTGTATCTTCTATAGCTTGCTTAGAAAACACACCTATGACAAGAGTGGGAGGAGAGCCATTGAAAATGGTTGGGCATCTATTGTTTCACTCCATTCCCACGACAGTTCCTTGTGGTCTCCGGAGGAGGGAAGGGAGTTATCAAGCACTCTTTGTTCTTCACCCCTCCCAATACTACCTTCACCTCAGGACAGAATTGCAGAAAGTTTCTTCTCAAGCTCCCCTTTTCTTTTACCCTTTGTTAGGTTTCTCAGCTGAACTCACATCCTATTTTCCTTTCTTTACTCAAAAGTAGCCATCCTTTTTTCCTTCCCCTTACTTATAACATTTCAGAAAAGAATTCTGGTTTTCTCTGGACAATTAGGCAGCCTCCCACTATATCCTTCTAATTGCTTGCATCATCAAGCATCAACAAGGGCTCGCAGCTACTCCCATTTTCTCCCCAGGAATTCAAAGCACTGTTTTCCCCAACCAGTGTAAAATACAGTGGTGGAGCAACGCTTTTACTCCAGTTGTTTTCTAATTGAATTTTTTTATTTGTACTACTGATGACCAACTAGAGATAAACATGTTTTCCTTGTCAGTTTTCAATATACCTGCAACTGCTATGGCAACAACATACCTCAGTGTTCCATTTTGAAATGTGTAGTGTGTGGGGCTCCAGGGTGCCATCTAGAGAGAGCAGACAGAACAGCCGCAGGTATTTCAGACAACATAGGACTGTTCCTCAGGAGACTTTGAATCTGTAGCTGGCTCACTTAGCCCTAGAAACTGAATCATGGTTGCTATAAACAATTAAATTGTTCTGTGCATCAGATATCCATGCCAAAGGCACAAATGATTTTGCTTTTGAAAAGTATCCATTGTCCTCTGTTGGTAAACATTGCTGTCTTCATTGTAAAAAAGCTAAGGGAAGCAATGGAACTTCCACAGCTATTACAGAATGGCAGTGGAAAGACAAGAGCATTAGACCAGGCCTACTAGATCAGACCAAAAGCCACATATTTTAGCATATTATTTCCAGCAAAAGCCAGCCAGATACTTTCAGGTAGCTCAGAAGCAGTTCATTAAGGCAACAGCCCTATCCAGTGAAAATAGAAGTTCCATTTGCTATTGTAGCTAACAGCAACTAATGCACATTCTTCAAGTCTAATCCCTGTTTAAAGCCATGCTTCTCTAACAGCAGCAAATTCCATCAGATAACTGCTTTGAGATATGTGAAATAGTACTTCACTATTTTTGTTTGTTGTTGTTGTTCAATTGTACAGCCAAGTTCGACTCTTCACGACTCCATGGACCACATCGCCCCTGACCCTCCTGTCTTCCGCCATCTTTGCAGCATCAGACTTTCCTTTTACCATCAGACACATCCACAGCTGAACATCCTTTCAGCTTTGGCCCAGTCGCTTCATTCTTTCTGGGGTTACCAGTACTTGCCCTCTGCTCTTCTGCATATTGGACACCTTCCGACCTGAGGGGCTTATCTTCCGGCATCATATCTTTTAGCCTTTTGTTACTGTCCATGGGGGTTTCTTGGCAAAGATTCTGGAGTGGGTTGCCATTTCCTTCTCCACTGGATCACATTTTGTCTGAGTTCTCCACTGTGGCCTGTCCATCCTGGGTGGCCCTCCATGTCATAGCCCACAGCCTCATCAAACCACGCAATCCCCCTCACCATGTCAAGGCAGTGATTAGTTCTCTATTTTGTTTAGTTTTTCAGATACTTTCTGGGGGAGGATAATCTTGGCAAGCTCCCCACACCTCACCCACTCCTCACCCTGCTTGCCTAATCATTAATTGGGGTTTAGCTGCCTCTGACAATTCTTGGAGCAGGGGTGTGTTTCTCGGGTTTTTCAAAAGAAAACTTTTAAAGACACAAGTCTGGGGAGCTCATTTCAACCCCTCTCCTAATTTCTTCCTCCAAAGAAAATTTACCCTTATGAAGGAGGGGGGAGGCAGAAAGACACTCAGGATAGAGAGTAGAGACTCACAGACTAACAATATTTGTGGTAGGGTAAGAGCTTTTGTGACTCATTGCTCACTTCTTCAGGATAGAGACAGGTGGACATCATAGACTTGGGGACCTGGATGCTCTTGAGCATTCTTGGCAGCTTGATTTCCTGCCCAAAGAGGCCTTTCCGTCAGAAATCCTGCTTTTATTGTCACCTAATAGTTGTGTTAGGGCCGCGGTGGCTCAGAAGTTAAAACGCTGAGCTGCAGACCAGAAGGTCTGTAGTTCGGCAGTTCAAGACCCTAGTGCCATGTGACAGAGTGAGCTCACATCTCTGGCCCCAGCTCCTGCCAACCTAGCAGTTCAAAAGCAAGAAATTGCAAATAGATAAATAGGTACGACTTCAGTTCCATGCACGTCAGTGTTTAGTCATGCCCGCCACATGACCATGGAAATGTCTTCAGACAGCACTGGCTCTTTGGCTTGATGAGCACCACCCCCTAGAGTGGGATTTGATTAGCTTTCGAGCAAGGGAAACCTTTAATAGTCGTGTTAGCATGCTAGTTTGTTTCCTGCTTCTGCTCCCCAATTTGCCTTTCCTTGCCTATTTATGGCTGCGGTCACACGGAGCATTAGGCACACTAGAGAGACAGAAGATAGGCGGATTTTCCAGGTGTGATCTCACCGCCACATCTGGGAAGTGTAGAGCTCCCATGGCAAATCCGAGGCTTTCCGCTGAAGATGCGCAGTTAAAAACTAGTACCTCGAAGGTTCTAGTTTCCAGTAACCGTGGGGCAAGGATAGGCATCTGATCGCATTTCCAGTGGTAGTTCCAGCACCCGCCCATGCCCCCTCATATAAAGTTTTTTTTTCAACTGTCCATTGGATGCACACGAGCACCCAATGAGGCATGCGCACATTTTGGTGTCCAGAGGAAAAAACACCCGTTTGCCGTGCTGCGCTGCTTCTTTGCCATGGCGCAGGATTGTGGTGTGCTCGGCACCTCCCCCGTACCACGGGACCTCCATGGGACCTCCACGGGACCTCCACGGTATGTCTGCTGGTGCAACCGCGCGTTATTTTGCCGGGGGGAACACCGCCCCTCTCCCCCCCCCCCCGCGCGCGCATTTTCCTGCCCGTGTGCCCGTGGCCTATATCTGTTTTGCAAGAGTTTGTATTTTTTATTTTGTGTGAGACTTCCATTTTCTAAAGAAAGCCTTCTTACCTTTTATAACTTCATTGATTTCTTGTTAGCTATTTGAGTATCCTCTTGGACTTGTTTATACCTTTGCAAACAATTTATCTGAGCTTCCAATTACAGCGGGTTTTGCCATCTGAAGTGCCACCATTTGTTCAACATAAACTGAAGAGATTTTTTTTAAAAAATTACTCTCTTGACTTTCCTTTTCAAACTTTATAATGACTCTCCTTTTGAAATTTCTTGTGACTGTGCTAGACTCTCTAGCTAACTTTCCACTAATGCATATGTTGAATATGAAATCGCTAAGAATGCTGTTCTCTTGTGGTTCAACAAATGTTATAATCTCAAGCAGATCCTGGGCTCCACTCAAAACTAAATAAAGAGTTACCTTAGCTGCAGCTGACTCTATGACAAAAAGTGCCAACCTAAGCAGAGATACACCTTTCTAAACCCACTGGCTCTGCTGACAGCACAGTAGGTGTTCTAACACACGTTGTTTATCCTATCTTAAACTCAGGTGCCTTTGTTGCAACCTCAATGCACATTTCCCAAGTTAATAGCTCTTTATTACATTTCCTCTTTCTGCTTCTTCACACATTTCCTTTTTCTGCTTCTCTATAACAAGATTACCCACAGATATTTTAGCCATGAAAAAATAGTACAATATTGGGGGGGGGGGTTGCATTTCTTATAGAAGAAATACATTCATCCATCTTGTTCCTCCTAAGCATTGGTAACGTACAGAAGAAGGCAATGTAAACACTTTTGAACATCTCTTAATTTGAAAACCTTATGACGAGACAATCCGGGGGGGGGGGGTATAATGCTGGAAGATGGAACTCCCAGGTCTGATGGCACTCAATCAGCTACTGGGGAAAAGCTAGAGATGAGTAGCACTATTCTTAATGATGTAACTGAGTTAAAGCTGAAAGGACATTCAGTTGTTTACATGAATGGATGCAAAAGGAAAGTCCAAAGCTGTTTGATGCATATAATAGGAACACAGAACATGAGAAGAATGAATCAAGGTAAACGTGATACTGTAAAACAAGAAACAGAACATTTAAACATTGCAATCCTGGGAATGAATGAATTAAAGTAGACTGGAATAGGACATTTTCAGTAAAAAAAATTACAAAGTGCTTTACTCTGGAAATTACAAACACAGAAGAAATGGAGTTGCTCTAACAGTGAGGTGAGATGTACCACAAGCGGACAGGGGTTATAATGCAAAGTTTGACCAAATAATATCAAACACACTTCATGGAAAGCCTGTCAATATGACCATCATTGAAGTTTACATGCCAACTACAGGTGGGCATGAACTGGGAAAATGCAGTTCGGCTCAGGGTTCAGCTCGTGGCTCAGCATGAACCAATCCCTGAACTCACTTACAAACCAAACCAGTTCATGAGGGTCAGGGCCCTGCAAACCCCACTGAAAGGTACCACAGTCCCTTTAAACAAGGTTTGCAGAAAGCCCAAAGAACAGCTGAGTGGCAGGGAGGTGGTTTAAAGGCACTGCAAAGCAGCATGAAAAGCAGCTGCGTGACAGGCAGGGGTCATTTCAAGGGGGAGTGAACAGGAGCAGTGTTCTGGGAGTAATAAGCCCAGGAGCAGGGAACCCAGGCATGCTTGCATCATTGCCCTTTGCTTCCCCAGCAAGCCCGCCATGGCGGGTTGCTTGGGAAGGGAAAGGCAGGCAAGCAGACATGCCCCCTTTTTTCTCTAGCCGCTCCGCTTTTGCGGAGAAACTCGGGGAAATGGGGGGGGGTTAAATGCCTGCCTTTTGTCAGGGGGTGTGGCATATGCAAATAAGTTATGCTAATGAGTTATGCTAATGAGCTCCTGCGCCTCTTTTTTTATGGAATGACCCCTGGCTACAGGAAAGTGCTCCATGCCACACAGCTGTTTTGGGTTCTCTTCTGCAGTCCTTTTAAACAGTCCAAAAAACAGTGACCAGCAGAAAGGGGGGGAAGGGCCAGGAGAAAGGGGGGTTGCCAGAGAAGAGGCATTTCTTCATGCTTTCTCCTGGAAATGGCTCGGAGCCATTTAAACCCTTGCTTTCTGCTCCTCACAAACTGCCACAAATTGCATCAAGATTCATTGAAGTATGTGATGGTTCTTGTTGAGGGATTCTGGGGTCCCGGTCCCTTTCCTGCCCGCCTCAGTTCCCCTGAGTTCTTTTATTGGTTGGGTGGAGACTAGTATAGAGAGAGACAATGGTTCTTAAACAAAGCTCAATTTATTCCATTATACACTTTTAAAACAGAAAACACTTCGTAGCATTTCAATTTCAGTATTCAACATAGCCTTTTCAACATAACCCCAATACATAAACAGTGCACTTGTACTTCTATAAAGGATATCCTTGGTTGCTCTTTCAAGACCCATAATGGAGGGTGGTTGGCCATAACAACAATGAACAAGACTAAATCCAGACATGAAGTAACTTTTTCCATCTATAGAAACTAATGCAACTGTCAGTAAAGTTTGTTGCTAAGCATCTGATGTATACCTGATGTACATGACAAAGCTCAGCCCTTTCTTTGTATCTCTGGGGTCAGGAAGGTCAAGGAAAGTCAAGGGAAAGCTAGGGTGACTCAGAGAGTCAAGGAAGCTATTTACAGATACCCTATCTATTTTGATGATGATGAAGAGGAGGAGGAGGAGATTGGATTTATACCCCGCCCTTCACTCGGAGTCTCAGAGCGACTTACAAACTCCCTTCCCCTCCCCACAGCAGACACCCTGTGAGGTAGGTGAGGCTGAGAGAGCCCTCTGAGAATTACTCTTTCAAGAACAGGTCTGACAGATGGCTTGTTCAAGGTCATTCAGCAGCTGCAAGTGGAGGAGTGGGGAATCAAACCTGGTTCTCCCAGATTAGTGTCCACGCACTTAACTACTACACCAAACTGGCTCTCACTACACCAAACTGGCTGATTCTAATAATGTATAAACATTCCAAAAGTCAAGAGTTGGTACCGAGGCCATAGCACCAACAGAGTCCTGAAGCCTCCTGGGAAACAAAACCAAAGATTCAACTTTACTATAGAAATTAAAATAACATATGTTTAACACAGGACTGAGGTTCAATCCAGGCCCTAATTCCAGAACAGTTCTTCAGTTCATGAACATCACTTCATAAACCATGAACTGGCCAAAATTTGTGATGAACTTTAGTTCATCACAATTACCTGCCTACCATTTTTCTTCTCACCTTGACACAGAGAGTACTCCATCTTTCTGTGTTATACCTCTGAGGATGCCAGTCACAGCCGCTGGCGAAAACTCAGGTCCTACAATGCCAAGACCCCGGCCATACAGCCCAGAAAATCTACAACAAGTAATGAACTTAAGTTTGTGAGCCAGTCCATGCCCATCCCTAATTGCAAATTTACATTGGTTACAAGAGAATTTCAGAAGAAAATAATTTTGTGCTTCATAGATTATAACAAAGCTTTTGACTGTGTAGATCATGAAAAGTTATGGTTGGTTTTAAAAGAAATGGGTGTGCCATGACATTTGATTATTTTGATACACAACCTGTAGTTTGGGCAAGAGGACAGAATATGGAGAAACGGAATGGTTTCCCATTGGCAAAAGTGTAATAAGAACATAGGAACATAAGCCAATGTTGGATCAGGCCAATGGCCCATCTAGTCCAACACTCTGTCACACAGTGGACACAAATACCAGGTGCTATCAGGAGGTCCAGCAGTGGGGCCAGAACACTAGAAGTCCTCCCACTGTCCCCCCCCCAAGCACCAAGAATACAGAGCATCACTTGCCCCAGCCTGAGAGTTCCTATCTATACCTTGTGGCTAATAGCCACTGATGGACCTCTGCTCCATACGCTTATCTAATTCCCTCTTGAAGCTGTCCATGCTTGTAGCTGCCACCACCTCCTGTGGCAGTGAATTCCATGTGTTAATCACTCTTTGGGTGAAAAAGTACTTCCTTTTATCTGTTCTAGTTGCTCAGCAATTTCATTGAGTGCCCACGGGTTCTTGTATTGTGAGAAAGGGAGAAGAGTACTTCTCTCTCAGCCTGCTCTATTCCATGCATAATCTTATAAACTTCAATCATGTCACCCCTCAGCTGTTGTTTCTCCAAGCTAAAGAGCCCCAAGTGTTTTAAATTTTCTTCATAGGGAAAATGTTCCAACCCTTTAATCATTCGAGTTGCCCTTTTCTGCACTTTGTCTAATGCTATAATATCCTTTTTGAGGTGCGGTGACCAGAAGTGTACATAGTACTCCAAATGAGGTTGCAGCATTGATTTATACAGGGGCATTATGACACTGGCTGATCTGTTTTCAATTCCCTTCCTAATAATCCCCAGCATAGCGTTGGCCTTTTTTATTGCAGTTGCACACTGTCTAGATATTTTCATTGAGTTATTACTACAACTCCAAGATCTCTCTCTTGGTCAGTCTCTGCCAGTTTGGACCCCAGCAACATGTATTTACAGTTAGGATTTTGGCCCCAATGTGCATCACTTTGCACTTGGCCTCATTGAGCCCCATTTGCCACATTGATTCCCGCTCGCCCATCCTCGACAGATCCCTTTGGAGTGCCTCACAATCCTCACTGGTTCTCACCACCCTGAATAACTCCATGTCATCCGCAAATTTAGACACTTCACTGCTTACTCCCAACTCCAAATCATTAATAAACAAGTTCAGAAGCATCAGACTGAGTACTGATCCTTGTGGTACCCCACTGCTTACCACCCTCCACTGAGAAAATTTCACATTTATACTCACTCTCTGTTTCCTGTTAATTAGCCAGTTTTTGATCCACAAAAAGACTTGTCCTTTTATCCCGTGACTATTGAACTTACTTTGTTGTTGTTGTTGTTGTTGTTCAGTCGCACAGTCGAGTCCGACTTTTCACGACCCCATGGACCAGCTCCCGCCAGGCCCTCCTGTCTTCCACCGTCCTCTGAAGTTGGCTCAATTTTTCAACTTACTTTGATGAGGAACTTTATCAAAAGCTTTCTGGAAGTCAAGGTAAACAACATCTATTGGGTCCCCCTTGTCCACATATTTGTTCACTCCCTCAAAAAACACTAACAGGTTAGTGACACAAGATCTTCCCTTACAGAACCCATGCTTAGTCGGCCTCAATAGTTTTTGTTCATCAATGCGCCTACTATTCTTTATTTAATAACAGTTTCCACCAACTTTCCCGGTATCAGCATCAGACTGACTAGCCTGTAATTTCCCGGATCTCCTCTGGAACCCTTTTTTAAAGATGGGAGTGACATTAGCTACCTTCCAGTCCTCAGGAATGGAGGCAGATTTTAATGAAAGATTACATATTTTTGTTAGGAGATGCACAAGTTCACATTTGATCTCTTTCAGAACTCTCGGATGAATGCCATCCAGGCCTGGTGATTTATCAGTTTTTCAGTTGTCTATCAGTCGTAGGACCTCCTTTCTCATCACCTCAATCTGACATCTTTTATTTCCCTATCTGGATTAGATTTAGGTGAAGGTGGAGTGAAAATTGGTGGAAGGAATACTAACATTGAGATATGTAGATGACACCACATTACTAGCAGAAAAGAGTGAAGACTTGAAATGACTACTGATGAAGGTTAAAGCAGAAAGTGCAAAAACACGATTACAGCTGAACATCAAGAACACAAAAGTAATGACTACTGAGGAATTACACAACTTTAAAGTTGGTGAAGAAGAAACTGAAATTGTCAAAGACTCTCTATTCCTTGGCTCCATCATCAACCAAAAGGGAAACTGCAACCAAGAAATCAGAAGATTGAGACTGGGAAGGACAGCCATGAAGGAGCTAGAAAAGATTCTTAATCATAAAGATGTGTCACTGGTGACCAAGATCTGGATAATTCAGTCCTAGTATTGCCCATTCTTATGTACAAGTGTGAAAGTTGGACAATGAAAAAACTGATAGGAAGAAAGTTGATACATTTGAAATGTGGTGTTGGAGGAGAGTTTTACGGATACCATGGATCACAAGTAAGTGGGTTCTAGATGAATTCTCCCTAGAAGCTAAAATGACTAAACTGAGGCTATCATACTTTGGTCACATTATGAGAAGACAAGAGTCACTGGGAAAGACAATAATTCTAGGGAAAGTTGACGGCAGCAGGAAAAGAGGAAGACCCAACTTGAGATGGAATGATTCAATAAAAGAAGCTGTGGTCCTCAGTGTGCAAGACTCAAGCAAGGCTGTTAATAATAGGGCATTTGGAGGTCATTAATTCATAAGGTTGCCATAAGTTGTAAGCGACTTGATGGTACAGACACACAAGTGTTATAATTTATTGGATCCTGTGTCATCTCTAGTATATGAAATAATACTGCAACCTTTCCCATTCTTTCTAAAGATGTTCTACCCGGGGATAAATGTATCCTATTGATTTTTACTGTCCCAGAGGCATTTGACATTGATATGCTTTGTATCCCTCTACAACCATCTTTTCTGAATGAGTTTTTTCTACAATCTTTCAGTCCCTTTAAATGGCTATAATTTACTTCTGTATAATCATTGCTCAGGTCTACTCTATAAAGTACTATTATTCCCAGTTCAAGGCCATGGATAATGTATACAGTCATCTGAGTCATCCTGAAGCAGATGCTCCCCTCTCCAGGTAACTTTCTTTCAGAAGTAGAGTAAGGCTTCTGGGTGCTTTAATATTAAACAACAGCAATCTGGTTCCATTGCCACACAAGTGAGTTCCACACCTGGCTTTTCTCACCTATTCCCCTTTGCCTAACCAAATATAAACCTTTCCTGCTGCAACTGAAACATCTCATTGGCACACAGATATCCTGTGCATTCCTAAAAATATTACTAGGGAGTCCTGGACTTCAGCTTTTTACCTAGCAACCTAAATTTGATTCCTATGATAGTCAGTGAAATCCTATGAATGTAAGTCCAATTGAATAGATCAATGACATGAATGACATCGGTAAATGTAGTTGTGTGGTCTTGGAGGAAAAAATTAGGTTACCAGCAATGCTCCCTCTAAGCTGTGTAGTCTTTTGAGCAAAAATTCTACTTTGTGAGCTACTGGCATTAAAGTTGTGAGTGAGCAATTTGGCTGCTGCATAAATTAGTTTGCTCTGGAGCCATCCTTCCTGAGCTAAAACAAAAACGTGTGAGCTGGAGGCTAAAAAACTATGAGCTAGCTCACACTGACTCAGTTTAGAGGGAACACTGGTTACCAGGCAGAAAGTTAAAGGACAAAACCTCAGAGATAGCATTCTTAGAAGTGCTGCCAGTTCCACATGGAGGGTCAGCTAGACAGGCATCGATCAGGGGTCTCAATGCACAGATGAGAAAGTGGTGCCAGGAGGAGGGGGTTTAGATTTGTTAGCCACTGGAGAACTTTCTCAGACAAGCTGAACCTGTACAAAAGAGACAGGCTTCACTTAAACCAAAAGGGAACAGGCTACTGGAGATCAGTATCAAAAAGGCAGCAGAGTAGCTTTTAAACTAATCTCGGGGGAAGCAAACAGGAGCTGGGGAGCCCCCAGTTCAGGACAAGTCAGTCCAAAGGGATGATTGCACAAACACTCAGGATAATATTGATAGAAATTCGGAGTGAGGGCCATGTGTGGTGACTAAGGGGCCAATGGAAGTGAGGGTTACACAAGAGGGAAACAGAAGAGTTCAGTGTTGGTCAGTGTAAGGTGATGCACATTCGTACAAAAAATCCCAACTTCAAGTACAGGCTAATGAGGTCTGAACTTGCTGAGACTGAGAGGAAAAGAGATCTTGGGGTCGTAATGGATAGCTCAGTGAAAGCATCAACCCTGTGTGTTGCAGCAGTGAAAAGGGCAAACTCTGTGTTAGGGATTACTAGGAATGGGATTGAGAATAAAACAGCCGATCGTGTAATGCCCCTGTACAGATCTATGATGCAGCCTCATTTGGAATACTGTGTACAGTTCTGGTCACCGTATCTCCAAAAGGACATTGCAGAGCTGGGAAAAGTACAGAGGAGGGCTACCAAGATGATTAGGGGGTTGGAGCACCTTCCTTATGAGAGAAGACTGGAGAGTCTGGGACTTTTCAGTTCAGACAAGAGACAACTAAGGGGGAACATGATAGAGGTTTATAAAATTATGCATGAGGTGGAGAGAGTTGACAAAGAGAACATTTTCTCCCTCTCCCAAAATACTAGAACTCGAGGGCATCCAAAGGAGCTGACAGGCAGTAGGTTCAGGACAGACAAAAGGAAATACTACTTTACACAAAGAGAGTGATTAAAATGTGGCATTTGCTGCCGCAGGATGTAGTGATGGCCACAGGAATAAATGGCTTTAAAGGGGCATTAGATAGATCCATGGAGGATAAGTCTATCAATGGTTACTAGCCATGGTGACTGAGGAGAACCTCCACATTCAGAGGCACTAAACCACTGGATCCCAGAGTCAGGAGACAACATCAGGCCTTGGCCTCTATGCCCTGTTGTTGGCATTCCAAAGGAACTGGTTGGTCAATGTGTGAGACAGGATGCTGGACTAGATGGACTATTGGTCTGATCCATCAGGGCTCGACTTATGTTTTCATGACCAAAGTATGGTTCTGGACAGATTTGTGGAGGATTGCTCCCAGGATAACTTCTCAGTGTTGTCAATGCCCATGTATTCTTTGAACACACACCAATGCTTTCCTGCACTATCAGCCTATCTAAATAACATGTGTTGCCCATAAACTTTGCACCAAGGAAGCAGATAAACACATGAGATTTTCATCATAAAATCTTTGTCTCTCCCACCCCCCTAGTGTGCATATACAACTACCAACTAAGGATGCCACTTCATGCATCTAAAAAGTGGGTTCTGGATCATACATTTCTGCTACAATAAATGCAGCAGTTTTTAAAGAAGAAGAACAGTTGGTTTTATACCCTGCCCTTCACTACCCAAAGGAGTCTCGGAATGGCTTACAATCACTTTCTCTTCCTCTCCCCACAACAGACACCCTGTGAGGTAGGTGAGGCTGAGAGAACTCTGAGAGAACTGTGACTGACCCAGGAGTGGGGAATCAAGCCTGGTTCTCCAGATTAGAGTTCGCCACTCTTAACCACTACACTGAACTGGCCACAAAATGTAATTTAGTTGCAGCAAACTGAAATGGCAATCAATCTGGAATTTATTACAGAGCTGTCAAACAAGGCCAAGTGGACTGTCCAGACCTTTTGTAGTTTCTTGTATGGTCAAGAACATCTCTACTATACTCTTCACAAACCATTTTCAAGGGTATTAAAAGCATGATAATGTGCAGTCTGAAGAATGGAAAAACTGAGGGCTGTAAAGCTTACCTTTATAGTTAAGGTAAGCATTGCAAACTGCTTGTATTCTGATCCCAGGGCTGCATCTGTAATTTGGGCAACCTTAAAAACATGGGGTGACCAACAGGATGCCAAATTTAGCTCAGATCTGAAAGGATCATTTCATTGTGTACAGAATGTAGGCTGTAGAAATGTAAATGTGAGGAACTGGCCCTGAGTGCTGCCTTGAGAGTGCTGCCCTTTCCATTACTGTACTTCCAGAAAGCTGCCTGTCATCTTGCCCCATAAACATCCACCTTCTGTGTGTAAAACTGTGAATGTGGTGCCTTTTCATGGACTACCTTAACTCTGCCGTTTCCAGAATGTGAAGCTTGTGGAATTTCTCCAGAAAACTGTTAGCCTGCCCTTGTTTTTATATAATTTATTGGCATAGGCCAACCTGACAGGAATTTTTCAAGATCTCTGGGAAACTAATTTTGCTAGTGATTTCTTTTCTGCATTCCAAGGTACAAGAAGTTCAGAGTGTAAATGTATCCACTATATTTCCATGACCATGTAATGAATATGTTTCTCACTGCCCAATCCGATGTGATACTACTTTTGTACTGCTTGGTATTATAAATCTCTCTCTTCTGGATCACAAATCACCATAGGGTGGAAAAATTGGCATAGTTTTGTGGGACAAACCTATGACCAATCTCCTAAATCACTTTCATTGTATAGCACTTGGCCTGGAAAGCTCAAAAAAGGAGACAGTAATATAATTACTAATGCTACTGGCACGCTTTGGTCTGTTCTCAAAAAGCAGTGTCATTATCTTTTTCCTTCTCTGATACGAAAACTTCATTGGTGCTCTTATTAATAATGGTTCGAGAAAAAAAGTATCACTGAGCCACCTTTTAACAAAAATAAAAGAAAGGCATTGCATTTCACAGCCTTTTTTTAGCACTGTATTTTATGGCAGAAAGCACCATATCAGCTTGTCGCCAAATCCAATATGCCTCCATTTTGTTGGCATCACTCCCTACCATTTTGGCCTAATACTTGGCCCTGGGGCTTTCCTAGATTCACAGTGTGCTGCCAGATTTTACATGTATTTATTTATTGAATTTCTACCCCCGCCTTCCCAGCCAAGGCCAGCTCTGGGTGGTTTACAAAAGTCAGAACATAGTTTACAGTAAAACATAAGGTATAAATTACAAACAAAACCATTCTAAAACCATTTAACCATACAACATAGTAAATTGCTAGTGTCATTAATGTCACAGTGGCTGCTGCTGTCACTCAGTTCTCTCTTCTCGCAGTCGGTTCCTCAATCTTCTTTGATTGTCATCTAGGCGGCTAGCTCAGGCTGTAGTTGGAAGTCCCAGGGAAAACAGGGCTCTCTAACCTTAGGCTGTCAGTTGTTAGCGGTGGCGGCGGCTCCTTTGGTGAAAGAGCTCCATTTTACAGGCCCTGTGGAACTGCAGAAGGTCCCATAGGGCCCTGATCTCTTCTGGGAGCTCATTCCACCAGAGTGGAGCCACCACCGAGAAGGCCCTGGCCCTGGCTAAGACAATGTGACAATGGCTAGGAAAAAGCTACGCTATGCAGGACTTTTAGAGGAGTCCTGGGAAACAGACCCAACCCAGCATGACCAAAGTACTATACTAAAGATCTATCCAATCAAGTACTGTCTAAGCAAAGGTTCCTTTCATTTCCTTCAAAACCATGCTCCTTGTAACCAGTTCTTGTTCAAATGGAGCAATCAGGTCTCCTCTCCAATCCATTCCCTCATTCTCCAATAGACAGAGAGGCAGGCCTGCAATCCACCTGGCCCTCCCTCCTGTAACAATCAGACATGCTATGCTAATTCCTTTTTTGTGGCCTTTCAAACTTATGAAAATTCATGTCCAAGGTTACACAAAAAGCCTCTTGCCCCCTGAAGGGCCACCATTTGTTCAACAACAACATGCGTTTCTTTTTAACAGACTCACCATTTGAAATGAGTAGTATGATTACCTAAAGACATGGATAATACTGAACAAAAACAGATTTTCCCAGAGATATCATCTGTCAGATTGAGCAATGTGTATAATTTAAATACTCACAGACTGACAGTGAGCAGATCAAGAGTTTAGCGATGTGAAGTGCTTCTGGTTTTCCCCTTAGAAGGATACCAAAGGCTGCAGATACTCCTGACCTTATAAATACTAAAGATGGCAGGAATGGTTTGGGTTTTATAGATCTTACTCATGATGCTGTCCAGACAGCAAAGAAAGCAGTCAAAGTAGACAACAAGATTAATTAATTACCATCAATGTTCATAATATTGTTATCTCAGACCAACAGCAAACATCCACTTTCCTTGGCTTGAAAATATCAATCTATATATCTAATAGCGACATGTGGCCCCCATCTGAAGATCCCTAAATCTACAGATTGGGACTACACGAACACTAAACAAATTTTTCTGCAAACTTGGGGTACTCCCCAGGTTTGCAGAAAAATGCAAAAAGTTTTTTATAAAGCACACTTGGGGGTTAAATTATCCCACATTAAAAAAAAGTCTTGACTGTACATGTGTAGACAATGCACTTACCAGCTGAGCTGGCAGCAGCCACCACCACAGATGTCAACTCCAGGCCCAGCCTCCATAGTGGAGGATGCCAAAAGTGGCTACGGGCTCAGATGCCATGGCAGCAAACTCCAGGAGTGGCTTGATGCCTGGCTGCCATGGCAGTGGATACCGGGGAAGGCTCCAGGCCCAGCTGCACCAGTGGAGCATTCTGGGAGCCGCTCCCTGTTTGGCTGCCACAGCAGAGCACTCTGGGAGCCACACCGAGCCTGGGAGCCACACCGAGCCTGCAGTCGAGGACTCCAGGAAAGCAGTGGAGACAAGGAGTCACTCTGGGCTCAGAGTGGCTCCCAGATACCGATGCTGTTACTGCAGGTGGGTGGTGTTGGGGCCTGGAGTCACAATGGGGGGGTGCCTCCCACTTGTACTTAGCTAAAGCTATTTCTTTCCATTAGGCCCAGGGTTGTCATGGCAGTACACAACACCTAATTACTGGCTTTCATGTCTGATCAACGAAGAATATGCAACAGCTATAATGTAGCATTAACAGCAACTTTCAGGAATAGGGCTGCCAAGTCCCCCCGGGGGGCGGATAATCCCCTGCTTTGGAGGCTCGATTTCCGCTGCCACGGAATCGGGCCCCGGGGGGAACCCCACCCCGGTGTGCACGTCAGCCGGATGTGACGTGATGACGCCGGGCACGCTGGGGGTGGGGCCACAGCCATCTGAGGGGAAAACACCCAGCGTGCCCGGCGTCATCACGTCACATCCGGCTGATGTGCATGTGGCACACGCTTCGCGAGCACGCGCTAGGGACACCGTCCAGGAGCCCCCCACTGCAAAGAGAAACGGACTTGGCAACCCTATTCTGGAGCAACCTGTGGTATCTAATCAGCAAACTACTTGCTCTGCATCACCAGAGGCAACTACTTTTGAAGAGCAAAAGGAGGTGGGAGTTCAGAATTATGCTGGCCTTCCCTGACAAGATGTATGAATATGTAAATACCCATCGCAGGGAGGGAAGTGACAATTCTGTTCACTTAAAGTAGTATATTCAGCTAAGTTAAGTAGTATTCCTGACAGGAATAGGAAGGAGTGCCCAAAAGGAGTTTCTCCTGTTTATTTTCTGCATGAGTTATGAGCAAACAGCACTGATCACCTGTTCAGGGTTGCCCACTTAACGCTGAAGGAATATCTGGTTCCCTGGTCTACACCTGCAGCAGAGTGAGATGCTAATTAGGCGGCAGAGTGCTGAAGTGGTAGAATGGACTACATCACGTCAGACTACAAATGACTGTGTTTTTCAAAGCACTTCTAAATTAACAATTTCCTGTAAGTGTAAAAGAAACACAACATAAGAAATGCTAGGCTAGAACCTCCCTGCTGTGCTTGCTGTTTGCAAAGAATTTGTACATGGAAGACCATTAACAATTTGACATACCCCCTCCTGCAGACTGAAGTGGTACAGCCCATTCTACTGTGTCAAAATTCTACTGCCTCATTCTGTTGCATGTATAGAACAGTCTGCATGGAGACAGCCTTATCTTATCAGATCTCAGAAGCTAAGCAGGGTCTGTACTTGGATGGGAGACCACCAAGGCAGCCTCTGCAAAGAAAGGCAATGGCAAACCAATTCTGTTTCTCACTTGCCTTGAAAGCCTCTTGCTGCGTTGCCATGCATTAGTTGCAACGTGATGGCAGTTAACATATGTATGTAGAACAAGCCTAGATCTACTAGAAATGAGGGTTCTCTTGGACCACATCCAAAGTAGCCTTTGCATGTCTGGGGAGGCAGGTTTATGAGTACAGACAAACCTATTTCTGTTTGTCTCAATGGATCAGGGCAAATACTGTTTGAAAATGCAAAGCTCTTCAAGCTACTTTTAAGAGTGCTTTTTAAAAGGTTTCTTTTAATCTCTTCCTTACCTTGGAGGGCATGGCTTCAAACTTCTCACTTGTTTACATTAGGGCACTAACTAAGCAAAACTATGTGGCGACACAGTTGCAGGGCTTTCTGGATGACGCTTCTATCCTGGATCCATTTCAGTCCGGCTTTCGCCCTGGTTATGGGACGGAGACGGTGCTGGTTGCCCTTACTGACGAC